>NW_026861299.1:0-347500 GCF_026571515.1 Ruditapes philippinarum
TGATTATAAAATTTGAAATGAATTATTGGCGTTTTCATCTATGTTATAGATGAAAGGGATTTTGATTTAATTATATGCCGATAGTACAACGAGTAGGTTAAGGGTTAACAGTGTTTTTTCATTCAAACATTGTTTGAATACTTTATTATTAAAATACTCAACACGAAAAGCATCGTTCAAAATATTGCAAGCAACAAAGGCCAAGGTACAAGAAACTGTCATAATTTTACGTTGATAATTTTATAAAACAAGGAAACACTTTTAAAAACTGTTTATACTGTCGGCAATGTTTCCTCATGACTATTGTTTCTAATGGCCATTGCATTCAATAAACAACAACCATTGAAAGAGTTTGAGTAATACAAAGTTTATATCTCGAGGCTATTTTAATTATTTATCTGTTTAAATCAAAAGGAGATTTAAAGAAACAAAAAAATCAATCATGTTATATTTCCACAATTTAAACACGTTAATTACATATATCAAAATTACTTCCTAAAAGGGAATTTAATAAAAAAATTTACAAGATTAAAATCACATAAACTCTCATTAAGTCACTATTCTTGGTAAAAACTTCCCTCTCTTCATAATTTGTTTTTGACACATTGATTATATAATTCAATTTTATTGTACATTTTCCTATTAATTAAAACAGTAAAACATATTTCATTTACAAGTTAATTAAACCAGCTTGATATTTAATTACGTTTTTATCGCTATGCATTCATTATTGATTGGACGTTAGTTATTTTAGAGCATAAAGTATTGTATAATAATGTTTATTTTTGTAAATGTATAGAAAGAGAAACATTCATACATGGTTATAGTAAAGCAATCAAATCTATGTAGTATAAAATATACATTTTTACACCAATTATTCTCCATGCAAACACGCGCCTATGTCTTTATATTTAAAAGTACTGCATCAATGCCTTTTGAAACTAGTTCTTTACACAAACAATTAATTTATATCTTAGGAACTTAACTAACAAATAACGGAATTGTTCGAGTAAAGTAGATTTTACATAACCCTGTAAGGGAAACTGTCGCCAACTAGTAGTTTTCTGTATTTAGCAAACTATTTTAGTAAAAAACGACAGACATTCATCGGACTTAATACGCATGTGTTCAATAGATAAGAGCTCAATAATTGGCATATTTTGCATGCAAGAACGTTCTTTAAATCAAAACAAGTATTTAAAGGTAATTCTTGTAAAAGATGAAAATATTTTAATTTAAAAATTATTTTTAAATATAATTGCGTTGAAAAAGTCCTAAATCTTAAAAGGAAAATGAAGACATTTCCTCAAAATTAAATTGAAAATCTTTTGTTTGTGAATCTTAGCCAAATTTGAGGTCATTTTGCATAATAACAAAAATAATGATTCTGGAAAAACGGGGCGAGGGAATGAACTGGAAACTTGCACATAAATTATTGATCCATACTTTAATCAAATGTTACACAAATCTCTGAAAAATATTTCTAGTCCTGTCATGTTAAAACTATAGAAATCATTCTATTTTCAAGCAGACAAAACTTGGCATTAAAATCTGATAGCTTCAGACAGTTTGGCCCGATTCCGAGTCACTTCAGACATAGGATTTTATCATTTATATGAACAAGTAAGTCAGTTTCGTCTAAAGGTATAACTCGAGAAAAGAAACAAACAATAAACTGTAATACTAGTGTCATATATATTGACAAATTTGAAATATAAATATAGCATGAAATTACAAACTTGTATGTTTATTTATTTTTTGTCGTTTAATAAATCATACAGTATACTTTTGTTTATATCGAAATGTGAAGATGTGGCTATTTTGCTGTTATGATATACTCCCTGTATACTAATATACTCCTCATCGTTTACTCATTTATTAGTCTTAAACAGCCATAAATAATGGAAGAATACTATCGTTTGCTGACTTAGAAATCAATAGTAATTGGAAAATGCTTTTTAAGTACAAATAAAGCTTTCAGTATTGGTGTTTCCAGAAAAGCATTCGCCATGTGGCAAAAGACAATTAACACGTCAATAAATGACTTTAAAGTATCTTGCTAGCTTGATTATTCGAAGAATAGGAGGGCTATTGTAGTCACCCTGGCCTCGTCGTTGGCTTTGCTGTCACATTTTGTTTTAATTTTTGCGTGCAAGTTGGTATCTCCAAAATTATTGAAGAACACGGGTTGAAACTTCATATACATGAGAGCATGAAACGCGGTCAATTTCCAAGCCCATAACTCTAGCATAGATTATGACAAAATCATGGTTCTTTTAGAAATTAAAAAAATCTATATTATTCAGGCTCTTGTTTTATTATCTAGCACTGGCAATAGCTGAGCGATCTTACTGACATCTCCTGTTCTGTTATAGTCCATATTAGTGGCAAGAAAATGACATCGAGTAATTGGTGAATATTTATGTGGTTATCTCTTATATTAGATATGTTATGTTGCAGTAGTGTCTTACAATTGTAATTGCTGATAGTAAGTACATGTAATATTTTGCAGGTGGTATGTAACGTTTACAGGTAAATAAGTCAATGCTAAACATATACTTATGTGTCAGAACCCCAGTGAGCAAGAAATGATCGCTGCAAATGAAGCTGTCAGAATACATCTAGTTTATTTATACATGGTAAAGCGAATGTAAACTAAGCAGCAAAAATTGACAATGGATGCACTAGATCACCTTTGAACATAAAGATCGTTTAAAATCATCTAGACATAGCGACATAAAAAAGCATATCAAATGACAAATTTTGCTTTTAATTTGATCTCAATTTTAATAGATAAAACAATGATTTTATATCAAGTACAAGTGCAATGTGATTTACAATTATTATAGTTCTGTCATAAAACACGGAAATATTAAGTATAATCCAATAGTTTACCAATCAAAATTCAATTCATTTATTCTGCAAACTATTTATCTGATTTAGAAAGTAAATTGGAAGCCTTGACCTACGATAGTGTGTTTCAATATCATGAATGGATATGGTAACTACGATAAACATGATAAAAGATAATAATCTAAATAGAACTATTTGACACTTTATATAACGAAAGATAACAGTGGATAAAACATTGATCTCTGAAGATTAAAATGAATATCTTTTTTCAGGATTTAAACAAGCAGATTACATATGCTTTTCCTTAATGTTGTATATGTATTCTATTTTGTATTTGATTGCAAATATATTTTCTTGATGTACTATTATATACTTACATCAAATACAAGGAACATTATCTAGAATATAGAATCAGTATTGTACGTATATCTTAAAATGCAATTCATGTCGTTATGGGAGTCAAAGTTTGCACAAAACAAAGAAACTTTTTTTCATGAAAGAATTAAGTGTTCCACTGCTGTCCCAGACATCACGAAAGTGAGTTCAAATATGGCTCCGCTTGGGGTCGCGTTTAACATAAACACATTTGAAATGGAAAAGGTATTAATTTCTCAAATTAAGATACCCAGATTTTATGCATTTGAATGGTAACTGGGTATTTATAAAATATTAATGACATTTTGTTGGTTTAACATTGATAGCAGAAGTTTAAATATACCATTTTGACAATACTTCGCCTTGGAGGCTGTTGTCGAACTTGCTCGGAGAAAAGTTACGTGATATATACCAAAGACAAGTAGACAAGTATGCCCTTTCCAAAAGTGATTCTCATTCAATGTTTTGTTTATAAATATTCACCGTTCCGAACTATCGTAAGTAAATTTTGCACAATTAACTTATATTTTTGATGTACACAATGACTTTCTACGAAAGACTGGTGGTGACATTTCAAGAATTCTCATCTTCGTGAGTTATAATCATGAAAGCCAAAACATAAATTCAAAGTTGAATACATGAAGTTGAAATCGTGAAATTCATGAAGTTGAAATTTTGAATCAATGAGGTTAAATGCGTGCATTAATGAAGTTGTAATCGTGAATTCGTGTATTCCGTTGTTGAAATGAAATCGGGAATTTATGAAGTAGAAATATCCCCATCGACCTTTTGTAGCTTTCATTAGATTGTCATGATTATATTTCAAATTGTCACATGATTGATCAAAAATGAATATATACAACAGAAACTTGTGTCCTTTAGTGTCATATTGCATTAATCATAGTACTACTTATTTTTTTTGCACACAGAAACAAATGCTACTTAGCACTTTTTCATGAATTCTGCAAAAACATTCAATTAATTTATTTTCTACTTATCATATATGACACTGAGATTGCTTTCTGTCAAGTAAAGTAGCATTATATGCGTCATTAGTCGACTTTATGGTATTTTTAAGAATCTAACATTACCCTGTTTTTATCTTACTATAACAAGTGGATGTTGATGATCATAAAGCTATGCCTGTACGTTTCAAGGGTAATGGTACTGTCTCATTAACAGAACAAGTTGTGAAGTTAAGTAGAAACAGGAAGAAGTATCAAGTTTAATCGACTGTCAACTTATAGCTAATAACAAGTCCAACAATTATTACAAATCCATCAATGCAATATGTCAAATATATCACTGAATGTTGAAGACTTTAAACCTTGTCTTCATTTCTGGCCTTACATTGAGTAATTGTTTATATTTTGGAAATTTATCAATTTGGAGGATATTAACAGAGTATAGCTGTGTGACAGTACGATGTTTAAGTTGACAGTGTATGTCAGTTTGGGAATATTAGTCTTGGTTATCTTGTATCATATAATTTGAAATTAATTTATTTGGTAATAGAAAAATAGTAGCAAACTTTATTAATGGAAATCATTGAGTTTGTCCTTTTAAAACAGAAAATAAAAAATTCCGCCCGCAGGTTGAGCATTTATCCAGTTAAATGATTGAAGTTTGTGATCCCGAATCGTCTTTTAGTATTTGAATGAACCACGTGCAAAATAATATTATAATGTATATCCAAATTTGTTTTTACAGGTGATATATGTTTTTAAAGAACGACACAGTGTTAGTGTGCACAAGCCTATGTGTGTACACGTGCATGTATGCTTGAAAATAAAATGTACAAGTGTTTAAGATATAAATTAGTTATATTATTGAACCTTTATTATATTTTTAATAATAAATTGCTGCTTAAATACATGATTGTATAGTTCAGCTTAAACTTATTTACATGCCAAAAGTCAATTTAATGCGTCTTTACCTTATCGTACTTATTATGATATTATTGAAACTCGATTCATTACGAGATATGTTTTATTTTTCTAATCTGATAGTACGTTTTAAGTTTAAAACAAATGAAGACACTTAGTAGCACTTATAACACGTGTTACAATTCCACAATCAACACCTTGCAATTACATTTCTCTAAATCATTCCCAAAAGAGAATCTCATGATTAACAGAAACACTATCGAACAAAATCTAATAAAGTGATAATTTTGGTTTGTACCATATTAGCATATCCATAATTTGTAAAATAGCAATCAACTGCGTTTCTACACATACAATCATAGATGTATATGTATATACTTATATTTTATTTGATAAATCAAGCATATGTCATAATTAATACTTAGCTGATATATAGAATTTCATTTTCAGTCTGTATGATTTATACGCTTTATTTGGCTGCTCAAGGCGATAACTCATCTGTATTCAATTTGGTATTGAACAACGAGGAATAATGGAGGTATATTTGTGGGACTGACTAGGAAATCAATGGTAATTGGAAAATGGTTTTTCAAGTAGCTCTTAGTATTGGACAGTCCAGAAGAGCATTAGATTTGTCATGTCGTAAAAGAAATCTAGCACATCAATGATTTTATAATTGCTTTGTTATGAATGTTTACTTAAGTAGTTTTTTTAAATTGCTTATAATTACATAACAGTTTCGTCTTGTGATATATGATGGTGGCAAATCTTAAGATGAGTCCTCTAAATTTGATTAAAAGCTGATCTTTTTTAATCGATCAAAATCACCAAACAGAATCCGATTAGAATCTAAGTGAACAAGTAATAATTGAAATTAAACAATGTTGATTGCTTACTTTTTAATTTTCACTAAGCGCAAAACAATTCAAATTAAAAATTCATTTCAAAGGGCCATGTTTTTTTTAATAGTTTGCTACGTAAATCATAAATTTACGTTTAGATGCAAAAAGCAACAATGCTATTTCTCAACAATCAACGCAATGTAATTATGTTTCCTTAACTCACTATTAAACACAAGAAATAAATCAATTAACACACTTTCTGTTTACTAAAATACCAAAATATCATGTTTTTCTTGGTATGAGTTTATAATTATGAATATTACAATAAAAGGATGATATATTTGAAAGATAAAAATAAAATTTATTTATGAATGATGTGCTACAGCGAGTGCGAATATAGGAAAAAATTGAATTGCTGAGAGTTAGATAAAAATATTTTTCAGCGATGCTGCAATTTTTAATGTGTTATTGTACATCTTCGGCAGATTTTCTTACCATAATTATCATGAAGAGCACGTGTGTTTTTATAACTTTATAGGCACAATTATGACCTTAAATTCGTATTTGTTACCGTGTCCATACTCAAATGAGTTTTTTTTAAGAATGTAGCACATATTTGTTTTAAATAAAATTGAATTAAATAGAATGGAAAGTAGTGAAACTAGTAACATTTACGTCATCTTATTCTTTAATTTGATAGATAAGAAGTACGATAGAAATGTCTTGACAAGAGATTAACCTCCAAGCAACAATTACTGTCAAAGATTTGCAGTGACTCTCTGACAGATTCCGTAGTGTGTTTTATATTCTTCCGCGGGATATTAGGAAATAAATTAAATTTTCTTGCTCCCCATGTACTCGCCAATTTTCTTTTTATGCCGACGGAAAATTATTCTCACGTTATTTGATAGATTTAATGCGAAAATACATCTCATGAAAAATAACATCATGATTTGTTTTGAAACATTTTATCAATCAATTTGTGAAATGTCTGATCAGTTATTTTTCAATTATTTGAAATATTTCTTGAAAGATTGTTGAGTTTAAAATATTCAAAATGGAAACCTCAAATATCGCCAAACACGGCAACATTTAAAATATTGCAAACTTAGTTTGATAGATTCTATATCTGCATGTAAGTTACCGTCCACGTCCCCTTAAGCATCGGTCTAAGCAGAATGTTCCAATAAAACATGAAAATGCCGTTTACTAGAAATCTAGAATTCAAAAACATCCTCTGGCGTGTTTATATTACAGCAATGGTAACTCTAAAAAGGGGTCAAAAGGTTTCGAAACTTGCTCATCACAGACATCTGTGTTAAAATAAATGATACACACAACGCTGATGTGAGAATAACCTTTTAAAAATAGAAACGGTCAAGAACCATTTGAATATATATCTATACAACAGTGATGATTGAATCTTCCATGGGATACTTTCTTACCGTGTATTCATAAGCGTTGTGTGGTTACGAAATAATAGTTTGGTGGTGTGCTTTTAGACATCAAAACACTGGAAATCTGGAGAAGACCCAAAGAACGTCAAAATGAAATATGTTGCAAGCATAGTTAGATTTAGCCTGATCATATATAACAAATTATAAGCTTTTCGAATAATTACAAAGTTTTATCTAATTTTAGTGAAGGTATTCATTTGATAATCAGTTTATTAAAGGTTCCTATTCTAGTGTTCCTATATCTTAGTGTAAGCACTTTCTTTCCGGACAATATGAATGTAATTTATCTGTTTCAATCCAATATGGAATAATCTATTGCTCGTGCCATTTTACTATTTGCGACTTAACATTGAATTTTTTTTCACAACATTTTGCAAGGAGTTCGTTAAAAGAAATTGGCAACCATTGGTGAATAAACCACTCTTCCTGCTGGGTCATAACATGCTTAACCTCTGCCACAAGTTTGTCCAGGCTCTATACCTTTAGTAGTTCAAGATTTAAGAATCCCTTTAAGTGAATTGGTCTATAATGGAAGGTCTGTAAAACCATACATAAGTATGTTGATAGTATTTAGTATCAAACATGAGAACAAACCATGTATAGGATACATTATCTGATATTATATAGCTATATATAATAACAGATAGTAAATTTTCCAGAGCAAAATAGTACGAATCTATCGTTCTCATATAAATGTTCACTAGATCACTCTATCAACATTTGTTTTTTAAGAAGTATTTTACATATGAATGTCAAAATGATGCATTTCTAATGTTTTTATGAAGGAGGTAAGGAAATTATGCGCATTAGTATCCGCTTTAAACCATGATTGGATTATTTTATGTCCAAGGCACACCTTAATATTTTGCCTTTCATGCCACTAAGCTTTCTTTACTTCATTATGTAATTCAAACATTATATACTATGGCCTTTATGAACAACGTGCAACTTTGCATGTGTCTTTATCTGTTGCACTTCAATGTGATATAAGAATAATATAATTTTATTTTAATTGTTTCCTTTTCTTTTGTAAACATATTATTTTGTAGAAAGACTATTATGCATATATCTTAACATCCGAGATGTATTACTTATGATTCAATATTTGTTATGGCTATAATTAGAATTAATTATTATGATCGGTAATTCACAATTTATATGATAGCCAATTTACATTGCTTGCTTTCTGTCCAATTTAAAGACACAAATATTTAAAGTTACATTATGCTTATATTTTCATTGTTAAGTTGAGCTAAATTGACAATACATGTATTTGCTTTGTTTAATGTTAATACTTAATCACTGTATTATAGAATATGTCTACCTTTGAAAATCGTAGGCAATGAAGATGTAAATACTATACAAAAGTTTCAATATTCCAAATTTAATATTGTTGAATTACACTTGGGCTATGTTGCCTGCTTTTTAAATTTGCCTTTTGACGTCTTTTCTGTGATATGCAAGCTTCATAACCTCTAATCCCCTTTCATAATTCCATTTGTTTAGTTCTGCCCATTGTTTTCTCGTTCAGAACACACGTTTGTTTACTGGGGGACAATGCGCCGCTTTTCAAGGAATCGTACGAAAGTCTCACATTGAAAGTTCCATAATAACCGCTGTATGAACACATCTGCGAATGTTTCTAAATTCAAAATGTCACCATTTTCGTGTCTAAATGTTGAATTCTGCTTAAGCCGGTGCTAGGTGGTGTGGACGGTACTTTGCATTTTACAGTACCGAGCCTGCAACATTTTCAATTTTGCCGTTTTGCACTTTCTTTACGGATTCTTATTTCCTCTATTTTGTTTTAATAGTGTTGTACTTTTAGCAATGCACCTGGATAAGGTTTGATTTAATGATTGAGTTTGTATGAGAATTGATACCTCATTTTTTGTCATTATTTATTACTATTAATCCGTAAGGGCTAGATTGTGTATCAGTCTGTGAGATTTTAATATGTTAACCCTGTCAACGGTTACCGTCATAAATTCTGGACAATAACCTGCAATTGTTGTGTTTAGAAAACTCAATCATCGGTTACCATAATAAATATTCGAGGAATCAGTCTGTTTGTTTCTGGTATGGTAACTTGGTCAACACTTGTCGTCATAAATATAGAAAGTTTAAATTTGTCAATTAACACTATGGTTTCATATAAATACTAGTACACGATTTTCTAGGGGCATTCAAGTGTGAGAGTCAAGATACTAGAGTCAGTATAGGAATTTTTGAGAGTTAATTTTCAGTGACTAGTCAACCATGTTTGAGGAAGAAAAACACTGTAAATTTAAGTATTAATTTTTGATTAGACATTTAGAAACATATGTAACAAATAAACGATGGAAGGAAATTAAGAACAGGTATTTGGGTATATTAGCATTCTTTGTGGAATAAACGAAGTAGAAATTCTAACAAAAGTGACAAATTTTACATTACAAAATTATATCCATTTTACTCTCCTGGTGAATAAATTGTTATGCCAGCAGACCAATTGGTACTTGGAACGCGTTTAATGACAGCTAAAAATGTCCAATTAATTCGTATTGTACTTATCGTATATACTTCATTTGGATTGCTTCTTATCAAATGAAGTGTTGTTACATACGTGTTAAGTCCACTTAACTTGTGTAGGAATCAGTACTAGCCCCGGATTCTTTATTTCATCACGTATTTTTGTGGATTACAATAACTAAACGCCATGAGAGTAAAAGTGAAGTATCATTAATAGCATACGATGTGAAGTTAAGTAGAAACAATCAGTAGTGTTAAATTTAATATTCTTCACAAAAATCTTAATAAACATACGCAAGCCTTTATCTTTGTTATTTGTTTGAAGATGTTTAATTGGACAGGTCTATTAGTTGTTCGGCAATATAGCATTATAGTATCTTGTTTGTAGCAAAAATATTTCCATTGTTTGCCAATATTGTTCAGACATTGCTAAAAAGGCTTAGTCTATTTTCACGTCTTTTTGCGTTTTGAATGCTATACTATACTATACAATATCACATTATGTAATAAGCAAATTGAAATTCATATATATGCACTCAAACTTGGTATTTGTAAATTATTAGATAGAAGTTGTTGTTGAGTAACATACGCAAACGTCAATCTTTCCTGAAAGGGGGTCTTTCAAGCGCCACGCTTATAAATAATGTACGATAAATTATATAAATAATAATAATAATAATACATGACTCAATTCATTGCAACCATATTTAACGTTTCGGAAAAAGCAATTTGCATGATTACTTTGATTATTATAATTATAGGAAATAACTTCCACATAAGTTTCCCCGAAAAAAACCCAAGTCTGATTTTGGGAAACAAAATTCATTTCACTGAATGTATGTAATCAATGGAACGTATATTAGGTTGTTTTAATGGACTGGACGAGGGGTTTATAATTAATAATATATAACCAACTAGCATTCAAAATTAAAAATAACACTTTATTTTCACCTAATTCATACTTTTGTTAAACATAGATCAAAGGAGACAAGAAAGAAAGAAAAATACAAGAAATCATTACATATCTGAAATAATATATAATGGCACTTTAGTTTTTAATATTGGCATATACACTGTATATGTTACGATTTTTGTTTAATCAATAACAAATTTAAAAAAGGAAGAAATCATAAATAGTTTATAATTATACTGAAGTATTCTTATAAATGCAATTTAAATGGTTTTTACATTACAAAACAAATGTTATTTTCATTAAATATCATGGGAATGCAGATCGAAAAAGTTTTTCTAAATTGTTGTGCTTATTTGAATGTGGCTTGTATTTAGATAATATAGTATATTAAATATACCGATATCAATTTCTATCATTATGATCCATGATCATATATCACTTATAAGATCAAATTTTACACAATTCAAGTGTAATGTGTTTCTTTGAATATAGTAATATCATTATATAATAAAAAAGCAGAGTCCTTCGTCTTTACTTGTGTAAACATATCACTATCTTGTTGTCTGGTTGTCACGCATAAATTGACTACACACCAACATGTGTTTCAATGCATAATTTTAACATATCACTAATGTAAGATATTGCTACACAAACACGTCTATCACACAGTTGCATAATTCTTACATTCAAACGACATATATAGTATAGAGGAATGATTAAATGTATATACAATGTACAATATAATGTGGTATTGCACCGAAATAATGCTGTTAAGATATATATAAATATCTATATTAATTTTAAAATGACAAAAGCTTTGATAAAACTTATGATCAGCGGCGTTAACTACAATAGAAATGTCCATGTAAAACTGAAAATAATATATCAGTCATGGCATAAATAAAATGCCTGACATATCGGAAACGTTATAGAAAATCATTAAAAAATTTGGAATTTGAAAATAAAACACCACTTATTGTTAAATTATAATCAGTCAAAATTAATAATTAAGATCAACTTTGAAGATGCCCATATTTTCATAATGCAATTTCATTACACTAAAAATAAGGCAAATTCATATGGTGTCTGTGCAGAAAGTTACTTTTGTATTCACAACAGAAATATGTGTTATTTGTCTTCAAGCACTTCCGTTTTACAAGAATACACAGGAAATATGCAGTTTAGTAAATAAATTGAGTCAGTGAATTGTTCCAGCAAAAAATGTAAAGTAATGATCTGTTTAAGATGCCAAACATGTCCGTTAACGAATGTCACATAAATCATATCTGTGTAACAGAAGCACTAAATCAAATTTCATACGTTAAATGTTATCTGCTATCCTTCATCTGTTGTCCAACACCTGCAGCTCTGTATGTAGGAAACATTTTATCTCACAAAAAATGAACACTTGTTAAATTACCACCGCCTATGTCACGTGGGTCATCATATGATCTCATGTTGGCGCTCATTTTGTCTAATGAAACATTTTATGTTAAGACATTAAGTGCCAATGTTAGAGCCAGCTTTGTGATGTCGGTAGCTGGGCAGGTATTGGCAGAATGTTGTTTGTTTAACATCTTTGAATTTCGTATGCTCCATGTCCTTGTTTTTGTTGAAATGGTCTTAACGTTATATTTTCTTATCGATAGATTTTACGAAATAAAATACTGACGATAAGAGAAACAGCCAAATGTATTATTCTCACAGTTGCGACGTTAGCCGTGTTGATATCAGTGTCCTTTAGGTAATCTATAAAAGATATATAAATTGTTACATTTAGTTTAATTCATGAAAACCTATTAAAAATTAACATATTCAAAAAGCATTAGTTATAGTTAAACTTTCGATGACTTTGAAGTGTATTATAATGTTATTTATATGATTGTATACATTAAAATTTTTAAAATTAAAGTCATTATGAAAGAACTGATACGATATTCTGGTCCTTCGGGATCACTAATTTTAGCACTTTTAAGTGTTCAGAATTGAGTACCGCTTAAGCCGGTGCTATGGGGCGTGTGGGATATTGCACTCTTTCATTATCCCTCATGTACAGACTAAACCAAACCTCTTTTGCAATTTTGTTGTGATTAATGCATCCTAGGGATCACCCTTTTTATCCAGATCTTTATTTATGTCAGCAAGTCAGCTATTTATTTCTAAGTGGGTTTTTAACAAATTGATTATCATAAAATAGCTTGATATTGATACTAACCGCTCATATCCTGTCTATTGAAATAGTTATTGTTGTTATTGTAGCCATTTCCTGGAGTAAATTTGTCCCCATCAGCTTGAGCGACATCTCCTCCATGTTTCTTGTCGTGACTAAATATGTCAACATTCTCGTAGTACTCTTCCTGGAAGGACTTCGTTGTAAATGGAATGTGTGTTGTTGTTTGTTTTGACGTTGGCTCTTTGTATTCTAGATTTTATGAAAGAAGAAAATACATATACAATGTATATTATATAAATAAAATCAAACACTTTGTATAATAACATAATAACCAGTTGTAACATGCAAGAATGGTTTTCACGACGGACTATTAATCTGAGGATCGCAAGCTGCGTGAGTTCAAATCCCGTCCGGTGTGGACTATTAATCTGAGGATCGCAAGCTGCGTGAGTTCAAACCCCGTCCGGTGTGGACTATTAATCTGAGGATCGCAAGCCGCGTAAGTTCAAGCCCCGTCCGGTATGGACTATTAATCTGAGGATCGCTAGCCGCGTGAGTTCAAGCCCCGTCCGGTGTGGTCTATTAATCTGAGGATCGCTAGCCGCGTGAGTTCAAGCCCCGTCCGGTGTGATCTATTAATCTGAGGATCGCAAGCTGCGTGAGTTCAAGCCCCGTCCGGTGTGATCTATTAATCTGAGGATCGCTAGCCGCGTGAGTTCAAGCCCTGTCCAGTGTGATCTATTATTCTGAGGATCGCAAGCTGCGTGAGTTCAAGCCCCGTCCGGTGTGATCTATTAATCTGAGGATCGCAAGCAGCGTGAGTTCAAGCCCCGTCCGGTATGGAATATTAATCTGAGGATCGCAAGCTGCGTGAGTTCAAGCCCCGTCCGGTGTGGACTTTAATATGAGGATCGCAAGCTGCGTGAGTTGAAGCCCCGTCCGGTGTGGACTATTTATCTGAGAATCGCTAGCCGCGTGAGTTCAAGTCCCAACCGGTGTGGACTATTAATCTGAGGATCGCAAGCTGCGTGAGGTCAAGCCCCGTCCGGTGTGGACTATTAATCTGAGGATCGCTAGCTGCGTGAGTTCAAGCCCCGTCCGGTGTGGACTATTAATCTGAGGATCGCAAGCCGCGTGAGTTCAAGCCCCGTCTGGTGTGGACTATTAATCTGAGGATCGCTAGCCGCGTGAGTTCAAGCCCCCCGATGTGGACTATTAATCTAAGGATCGCTAGCCGCGTGGGTTCAAGCCCCGTCCTGTGTGGACTATTAATCTGAGGATCGCTAGCCGCGTGAGTTCAAGCCCCGTCCGGTGTGGACTATTAATCTAAGGATCGCTAGCCGCGTGAGTTCAAGCCCCAACCCGTGTGGACTATTAATCTGAGGATCGCAAGCTGCGTGAGTTCAAGCCCCGTCCGGTGTGGACTATTAATCTGAGGATCGCTAGCCGCGTGAGTTCAAGCCCCGTCCGGTGTAGACTATTAATCTGAGGATCGCAAGCCGCGTGAGTTCAAGTCCCGTCCGGTGTGGACTATTAATCTGAGGATCGCTAGCCGCGTGAGTTCAAGCCCCGTCCTGTGTGGACTATTAATCTGAGGATCGCTAGCCGCGTGAGTTCAAGCCCCGTCCGGTATGGACTATTAATCTGAGGATCGCTAGCCGCGTGAGTTCAAGCCCCGTCCGGTATGGACTATTAACCTGAGGATCGCTAGCCCCGTGAGATCAAGCCCCGTCCGGTGTGGACTATTAATCTGAGGATCACTAGCCGCGTGAGTTCAAGCCCCGTCCTGTGTGAGTCGTTGTTTCCTTCACACTCATTGCTCAGCTCTGTTTGGTTCCAGGAGCGGATTTGAGCTTAAAGGAGCTTGCATAATTGAACTTAAATAAATTCTGAATAAACTAACATAATTTGATTTTATAGTAATGTATTACACGATGGTCTTATATCATTACTGCGTCTTCAGACCGCAGGATACTCTTCAAGATACGCTTAATTTTTAATTGAAACAGGCAATTCTGGATTTCAACAATTAAGGATTTAACGATGTGTAAATTGCAATTAGATGTAGAATATTCCAAACCGAAAACCCATGGAGTAGTTGTAATACTCTATTGGCATTTAGTTGGTAAACGTACTTTTATAATTTATGAACCCGTTTCTGTTATTCTGCAGATAAGAAAAGATGTGTCTCTAACGACTACAAAAGTAAAATACTTCTTGTATTATGAAAATTTTAGTCATACCCATTGGTATTTGTTACGTCCTTAGTCAATTTTACATACAATGTAACGTATCAACTTAAAGTGAAAAAGATGTTGTACATCATTTAGTACATTATATGGTACAAATATGTCATTCATTAAGTGGTACATTTCGAGGTTAATTCAGTGGTCCATATTATGGTACAATATGTGGAATATTATAAGGTTTATTATTTGTACATATTTTAAAACATTATGTTGCATATTATGTGAAACATTTAAATGCTTTTAAGATCGGGAGCAATTTATAGACTACCATCTGATATGCGGTTACATATAGTCAAGTGGTATTTAGTTTCTATGTTATTGGGTTGCATTTAATTAGGTCTGAAATGAAACAGAAATCATGACTTAAATCTAATATTCATCGTGCAAAAGGGAAACCAATGTCACAACCGTGGAAAAAAATAATCATCTGATATTAACACCGTGGTACTTTTGTGTTAGCATTCGTACAGATTGATTCATTAGTAATATGTATTGTTACACATTATAGATTATAACCAATGAAAGTATAGCATTTTAGTCTCAATTCTAGTTTTCCAGAGTTCAAACAATCACTATCAAATCCATATCGTATCCTATATAGCCTCGCACGAATGTTAATTGACGTGAGCCTCTGTATCATTTGTAGAGTTCAAAATATCTATATCAAATTGATATCGTACCACATATAGCATCATTGTCAAGTCCAAAAGTCTATATCAAATACATATCGCACTCCATCTAGCCTCTTTTTTAATTTTCAGGTAAAAAACATATCAATTTCTTATAACACTTGAAGCCAAAATGTCAAAAATGTGAAGAAAATGTCATTATACATTTTTTTAGAAAAATACTGATTCTATTGGACTCGTGAGCAGCTTTAGAATCTTTACCAGAACGGGCTAGTGCCTCGTCAAATTTAGGTATGACAGCTGTGTGCGCGTCCAATAGAATTAAGAATTCACCTATTTTTTGTAAATAACGTCAATATATGTTGCCAATAATTACAGCTACTAGCTAACAGGACTCGTTGCAGACTCATCTGAGATCAGTAGTTAGTATGAAGGAAAAATGTTGATCACGAAGACAAATATCTTTTAATTGACAACGATTTTCCATGTCACAATTGATTTCAATCTACTTTTGAAATCAATAATTTTAAAAGCTATGAATTTAAATAACCATATCTATAGTATCATTTATGCCTTCATATATTTGAAATATGTTACATATAAATTTTGACATTAAGAATCATATTGGTCAACAACAATAACCAGTACTTGAATATCTAAATGTGTTAATTACCATATAGAACCATTGTTGCACTTTGGGTTCCCATTCTGTTTTCAGCCTCGCACGTGTAATCCCCGTAATCATGTTTATTTATATACAATATCTGAAGAGTTAATGTATATGTATCGTGCTTTCCTGGATACACTTCCTGTCTATATTTGAAACTATGATTTATTTGGACGCCATTTTTATACCAGTTAATTTTGGCGCGCGGATGTGACGTCACACTACATTCAAGTATAGTCTCCTTCCCGAGACTTTGTCCAAGGCGTTTATTAAGCAGCTTTACAATCGGTACATCTGAAATAATTTCAAAAATGTTAAAAAAAACACATAAGCTGATTTAAAATCAATAACTTAAATGACTTAAGTACAATTTCTGTACATTTTAAAACCACATTTCATATAAAATAACTTACTATTCGACACTAAACAACACAGATTCTTGGGCAAAACATTTAATTTAAAAGTTGAAAATGGATATGTGTTTAAACAGACAAAATACGCGTACAATTCAATAACCCATTTATTCACACAATTAGCACGAGTGCTTTATTGTATTTTATAAGTTCATGATGACATTGATAATTAAAAAAAAATATATTATTAACAAAAGGACAAAATCTTTCCGCCAACTGCGTGTTTGAGTAAAATGTTGTAAAATAAAATTACATTATACGTCTAATAATTAGAAATTCATTTTAATTTAAAAGAAGACGTCACTTAAAAACCTGAACTTTAACAATCTTTCCTTCTGGGCCTTTGTTTGGGGGGACGCTTTTTTAGCCCCCCAAAAAGGGCCCATTTGATAACGTTTTATGTTCTTAATGTAGAACGACTCGCCTTGAGTATTCAAATCTGCAAAAGGACCTGTAAATTTATTTCTCAGTAATACTTTGAATATTCTGATCACATTGGATAGTCTGAAACTGACCAATTGTTGTATATTTTCATAAAATAATGTACCATCTGTTGTTAAGATTACAGAAGAAATCTTGACATTGAAGATCTAGTGTCTATTTTAGAGAAGCGTTCAAGTGTATGTAACATACAAATGCTCGAATTGTTTATCCTTGTGTACCAAATATTAAATATTTTTTGTGAGCTATGTACAAGACAATATCGGTTTGTTTAATAGAACTATGCACAGGTTCTGATGCTCAGCGTTTTTCAGTGATTGTTCAAAGTAAACAAGTGTGCACATATTATCATCATTGAAATGATAAAATACAAATTTGGGATTCAAACTTCGACATGGATCTGAAAAATATATATGTAAGTATTTTATATTTGAAAATCTCCTCTAGCAGTTTTTTCACGTAAAAGAACACGGTGTGGAAACGAGGAAGCCACTGCTACAATGGCTATTGGTTCTGTAAGGGATCTTACCAAAAATCTCCCGTGATATACGTACATTCTTTGTTTTGTTCAGCTCCGATAGGTTTCCGGTACCACGTGATATTTGGTTGTGGAATGCCGGTAGCCTTACACGTCAATACTACGTCACCGCCTTCCGCAACGTCTATGTCTCTACTGGACAAATCATTCAAAATGTGGGCTGGGACTGTAAAACATGATACAGTTTGTTTATAGATAAATCAATGTCTAAAATATTAAAGCAGTCTTTTTATATCAACATATAAGAAACTATGGCTAAATGAAAATGTGTCTATTAATTTGATACATTTAGCAAGTTTTATATTTTACTTAAAAATTCTTAAAATATTGTCCTGTTTGTACCTACAATTGAATACATGATAATTCTGGAGCAAAGTCTCATGCATTGACTTTAAAACTATGACATTCTTTGTTTACTATTAAAGCAACAGACAATAGTTATATATTTCATGTGTGGTCGGTTTGAACTCATATGACCGCTATTACATAACAATTACGAAATACTTATCAAAGTGTTTTTTCAAGCTTCAATTCATTCTTTATTGTAACATGATCGTTTATTTCATTGTAGCGTTTAATGAGCCACGAAAAAAAGAAATCGATTGTTTGAGTATTTCTACAGATCTGGCACAATAAAGGAAACACATATTACACACTAAGGACTTGTGTCAAACAGAAACTGCTCCTCTGTTTTTCCTTTTGACTGAATATCAAATGAAATTGTAACAAGAGTGTTAAATCTACACTCTTTGACCTTATATAAATAACAAAGTTCAAACAGAAAGTTATGGACTGATATCACATAATAACGATCAATACCAAAATTATAGTACAAATTTCACAATAGCATATACTAGTTGGCTTATCCCAGGGATAAAATTAAATTCTATTGTTATTTCAAGTTAAAAATCTTTTTTTGTGTGTATAATTCGTAAATCGTCGAATATGTGTCGAATTCCCGCTATGTAACAAAATCAAAAACATTTGTTAAGTTCTTTTATCTCATATTGTTTAAATACTAGTTTATTCACGAAATTAGAATTAATAAAAAAAAAATTAAAAAAAAAACATAACAAAAATAAACAAATAAAAAACAATTAAAAAAACTAAATAAAAAAATGAATGAATGAATGAATGAATGAATGACACGGGTGCTGTTCTGTCAATCTTATGACTCTAGTTAAAATATTTTTTGAAAACTAAAAATCTTTTACTAAGTAAAGGGCAAGAACTTTACAAATACTGAATAAATCCACAAGCAAACCCCAAGGTGCATAAGTACACATGCTGACCAACATTCTTGTAAACTTTCAGGCCTACAAGTGAAATACTTTTTGAGCTATGCATGAACAAGTTGAAAATTGCAAATTTATATTACTGTAAGTCAAGGGCAATAACTCTAACAAAACTGAAAAAAAAAATCCACATACAAAGTTCCAGGTGCATAGCTTCACAGTAATGTGAATCATTATTCCTGTAATTTAGTGATGTTGATCATTATTCCTGTAAAGTTGGTTGATTCTAACTAAAGCACTCAAGGAACAAATAACAACATAATGAAACGGTTTTTACTAAGTCAAGGGAAATAACTCTACAAATACTGGATAAATCCACAAGCGAAACCCCAGGTGCAAATAAATATGCTGAGAAACCTTCCCGTAAGGTTTAATGACTCTATGTCAAATCCTTTTTGAGTTACATGCGCCACAAGTTGAAAATTGCAAAAATTTTCTAAGTCAAGGGCAATAACTCTAAAATTACTAAATAAATCCAGACAAAAATAGTCAGGTGCACAACTACACATGCTGATCAATAGTCCTGTAAAGTTTCATGACTCTAGGTCAAATACATTTTGAGTTACATGCGACACAAGTTGAAAATTGCAAAATTTTACTAAGTCAAGGGCAATAACTCTAAAAATACTAAAAATATCCAGACAAAAATACCCAGGTGCACAACTACACATGCTGATCAACATTCCTGTAAAGTTTCATGACTATAGGTCAAATACTTTTTGAGTTACATGCGACACAAGTTGAAAATTGCAAAATTTTACTAAGTCAAGGGAAATTACTCTAAAATACTAAAAATATCCAGACAAAAATACCCAGGTGCACAACTACACATGCTGATCAACATTCCTGTAAAGTTTCGTGACTCTAGGTCAAATACTTTTTTGAGTTACGTGCGACACAAAAGAGAACGGACGGTCGGACGGACGTTCTAACAGGAGAGAAATTATGTGGCTACTCTATTGTTCTCTCTATTGTTCTTTTTAGCCACACAAAAGAAAATAGCCACATAAAAGCATTACGAAATGAATGACATCAAAGAGAAAGAACAGTTACCTATTATCTCTCTAGCCACATAATTACTCTCCTGTGAGTGCGGAAGGACGGGCGGACGGACGTTCCAAAAGTTTGGGTTTAGGGGCTATTTTCTTTGTTATTTTCTTTGTTTTCTTAAGGGCTACTTGCCCATAAACCCTTTGATCACGGAATGAACCTATTGTTCTCTTTTGTTCTCTTTACTGTTACATAGCCCCTAAACCCAAAATGTTTGCTCGGACGGACGGACGGATGGACGGACGGACAAGGGTAAATCTAAATGCCCGCCACTAAAGTGGGGGCACAATAAAATCAATCAATCAAACAATCAATTAAAAATATTTGTTTTCCATGCTCGTATGGCAAGATTTTTTTTATATTTATTTAACCTCACACTTACCTTTTTGACAATAAGTATTATTTTCACAAGCTATGAACAGAAAAAAATATGGCCGATATTAGCCAAAGATATACATTACTTATCAGAATGAATTTAGCTTTATGTAGTCCGTCCCATGACTCACACCTTTCTTAAAGTATGAATCAAATATGCTTATAGTAGTTTATAAATCAATAAATGAATATATTAAGAAATTTGCTTTAAATGAAGTATACAATGTATATGTAAAAGCATGCATGCTCTGTCATATGAAAATACACACTGTACTTTTTTACAGGAATTTTGAGTAAAATTACATAAACTAAATATACCTAAACAGATAAACTATCACTTGATATTTTATTAGTTGTTTTTGAAAGTATGTATACGTTACATTAACTAAACGCAAACAACAGGGGAATCTGTAGTTAGTATATGTGTAAACTGATCGCTAACAAATTTGAGGAATACAGACAAGGTCAATATCAATTTCAAAAACTCAATTATTCGGAAATATTATGTTACTTTATCAGAATATTTACTTGGCAAGGAAGCATTTTTTCTAGATCTTTCTTGGATCGCTCAATCTATTTATTACGTGTAATCTAAAGTTTTGAATTGTATCAATTGAAATAATCTGTCACATACATCCTGCCATTTATAAATTGAAATGTCATTTACAGAGCTATGTTACCCTTTAAATCGTCATACATTCATGAAATATATTCCTTCATAAAAAAATGAGATGAAAAGACATAGAGACTTAAGCGGCAACAAGTAACACGTGATCAGTAACACGCGTAATATGTCAGAACAAATTAAAGACTGATCGCGACATATTACTCTCCTTTTACTATAAACATGATATAATAATACATGTTCCATGACCAAGAATATAACGAAAAATGAGCAAATTATTTGGTTTAAATTCGAATAATGTACTATAACTATATGTGTTGCATTTCGAAATTATCATTTTCCCTAAAACTGAAAAAGAATTCTAAAACTTTCTTGATAACGAAGCAAAATGTTGTGTTCAGTTGAAGCACATCAATACTTTATGGGGCTTATTCTATCAAAATGAATGTAATGATGAATGTACTTTGATACACTTAGTTTGCGTGTATGTATGATGTTTCAGTTAGCAAACGTCACATGTCACTCTTTGTTCTGTAAGACGCACATTATCCTATATTGTATTTCAATGTTATGACAACGAGGAAATGTAAGGTATTAAACACATATCAATTTGTGACTCAGCTTTTGCCATAAGAAAATGGCATTTCTGTTCGGGACACTTACCTAGAACTTTCAGTCTAACACGTTTTATTTTAACAGGGCTGGTGTTAATTTGACACAGGTACTCTCCGCTATCATTATGCTGGGCATGTTTTATACGAAGATTCCAGTCCCCTTGTTTTGTTTGTTCAATGCCGACACGATTGTCGTTTACAACAATGACATCTTCATTACTTAGCAATATTCGTCTTGGACTCATCCATATAATCTGTAAATAATAACACAAAGTTAATAATGAGATACCCATTTACACTTATTCTTGTTCGTCATATGTATATTTAACCCGATATACCATTAAACTAGGTCTATGTTTTAAACAAATAATAATAATTTGAAAACAAGATTAACATAAATATGTTTTGGTAATTATCAAAAGCTGCAAATGCTTGAAGAGAACTATATATTCGTATGTCGTGTCAAATTCTTCACAATGTCAAATAGAGAAAATCCCTTAGAAAAGCCTAAAACTGCAAAATCGAAATTGTTGCAGGCTCGGTTTGATTGAGCCTGTTCACGGTTTATTGTGATATTGCAAGCTACCATGCACGCCCCCGCACCGGCTTAAGCAGAATGCAACACTTAAATGTGATATGGTGAAATAAAATCTAAAACATGAATTAATTCTTTTAAATCATTAATTGAAATCAAACTATATCTTCTTAAGACAAACAGTTATCCCAGATGCATAAAACGTGTCTATATCAAAAAATTATTCCTTTTGATAACAGACAAATATTTATTCATTTTAATAATAGATCTATCGTTTCAAAACAACTTACAACTTGCAAAAGAAATATATTGAACTAGCAATAATGTACCTAGAATTTAAGAAAAGGATGACAAACACGCCAAAATTGATACGGGCTATTTAAACTTCAAATCTTATGACTGTACATAAAACTGGCAAAATGCATTTTTGTTTATTGCATTTCTTATTAAGTCAAATTGTTTATTTTATTTCGTTATATTAATATGAGTCATTTTGTTAATTTGATAGTGAATAGATGTAGCTTTAGTTCTAGAGTGTAACGAAAAACATGACTTATTTGGAAACTATATTCTTAAATTGTGGACATTGCTGGCAGTCAATGCTTTGATAGCATCTTTTTATTTGATATAAACTTTTATGTCCCGAGTGAATCATAACATATTCTGACAAATGCCTTAACTGTTTTCGCTATTACAGAAGACGCAGCTAGAGAATGAATAAGAACTTTTGGGAAATAACAACAAATAAAATTATCGTCTTGTTTACAACTGGCTAGGGGATCGCGGCAAAGGAGCACATTGCCAATTAGAACGTTTTGTGGGCAAATGTAATCAAATTTCATCGTGATATATTGGAACTGAATTTCCTGACAACTGTACTTGCTCAAAGAAGCGTTCATGTCACAGTTCGTAGAAAATCTCTCACGGTTCCGAAGCAATCCGCAGACGATAGAAAATTCCCGCGGGAAATCAGACGCCAAATTAGTTTCACGTGCTCTCCGCGCGGTGATCCGTGCTCACATATTGCAGACCCAAATATCTTTACACTACACTTAAGTAATACATAAGTCCTTAAATTGATTATGATTGAAGTAATATATTTCTTTCCAAAAGTGTATTAAAACCAAACAGAGCTGTCAAAGGAAAAGAAAAATAATTTGTTTCAGACTAATACAGTTCTATATTTTGCCAGGAGTCTTTAACATTTTACAAGACTTTTCCATTTCAATAATAACTAGTCCCGATGAAAATAACTTCTTGCAATTGTACGGTCCGTGCAATAAAGCGAATAATATTACAGCTCGAGTTGCTTAATCATTACCTCGAGTATCTGAATCATTAATCCAATAGAGAATAATTGCAGTAATCATTAATAAAAGATCGAATCCTAAATGAATGCATTTTCTAAGAAGTTTTCGGAATTTTACTTGAGACAAATAACGTTGTTTTTTGTGGTTTGTCTTTGTTTTTTATTTCATTTTTTTTGTAAACGATTTTGAATCTATTAAGAAAAAAGAGACGTTTATCCTTATACGATGAAAATCCGTAACAATATAGTACAATAACTTGTAACAATTAATCCAGATACAATAAACTTATCTGTAGATACATACATACGTACACGTTGGATATTTACTACATTTATTTAAAATACTATCAAGAGATGGACAAAGACCTAGCATCCAGTTTGAGTGATTATTAAGAGAAAGTACATGAGAGAAGTCAATGAGTTAAATATTTGCACATCTTGACGTTAACGGTGCTATAAAAATCGTCTTTTAAACTCCGTGTAAAACAACTCACGTGCATTTTGTAAATAAACTACGTGTTTAGGATGATGCCAGTTTTCTGTAGTGAATGAAGTTGTAATTTCGTACGATACAATTATGCAAAACATGAAAAATGAAAATATTAGTTTTTGAAAATTCTTCCGAAATTTTATCTGTATGTACATGTAATATGAAAGAAAAAGAATCAAACACCAATTGTCGCCACGGAATTATATATCTAGCTTGAGGGAAGCCTCCGTTAACAGTTACCCGAGAGTCATATTAGGTACTTATTTATAAATATAAAAAAGTATCATATCACTGTTTACCTGTTTCTTGCTCTGAAAATAAAACGTAAAAATGTAGAAAAGATACCATAAATGACATGTGGGAGTATTGCACGTGCTACCATGGTAATACACGTACCTTACGATCCCCTTTGTTAAGAGCTGAACACGGTAATATGGCAGTCCGACCTGCTACAGCGTTGATCTCTACAAGAGCATCATTAAACTGTGGTCTGTAGTTGGCAGACATAACTGAAATGAAACACAATTATCTCCCTTTGATATTTTTCAAAACGTACATTGCTCATATACAAAAGCGTAACTAAGATAATGGATACGTTCAGAGAGTTCCTAATTACACTAAATTAAATACTAAACTACCATTGTTAACATTAAACACCATTGATACCACTGGTTAAGAGTTTATTCTGAACAGATTTTATCATACTGGGTGCGTTCAAAGTATTCCCAATGGTACCCGTTCAAAAATACCATTTGTTACATTGATAACCACTGATATAGATTATATCAAACTATTTGTATAATTTGCAAGATTATAAAAATTGATACAAATGGTGAACTAAAAGTACCAATGGGACCACCAACCGTATGATCTTGACCGTAAATTTGGACAAGATTTTCTTATTTAATGTGTATTGTTATTCATAAATTTTTTCCCCAAATATTTTGATCTGTGCAAATCGATTATGATCCCGATTTGAAGAGATGAATTGCACGAAACTATACAATTTTTTATCAAAAGATATCCATATGTATTTCTAGTGGATTCTAAATGCCTCATATACATATATCAAAATACTAAGACACCGCAAAATTTATCAGACAATTCGTTAAGCGGTTCTTTTACATTATTGTAGCAGAGGTGATTTAATGTATTTTCTATTGTTATTCTTCTCTTTCCGAAATGACTGCTTTTTACGCCCAGTAATTTACAAGTTGTGTTTATAGAAGAATAATGGTCAGCCATTAACCGACCTTGTGTACTAAATCAATGCTCTTCCGTAATGCTCCGTATCTTGTTTATGTCCGTTTTGCTAATGAACTTTTCAGTGATACGTCAAACTGGCCAGTCGTAAAAACGGACTTGCCACGTCTGAGGATTTTATGGTAAAATCTGTCAGACTGAATAATTCTAAATTTGTGATATTTGAGCTTTTTATTTAATTATTTGTAAGGACATTATATACAACATAGTTCTAATTATAGGTTACACTAACAGACTTGGTGCTTTTATTTTCTGCTTTCAATAATGAGAGCACATAACGTAAGAAGAAATAATTATTTACAGTTTTAGACAATGAACTTTGATAGTAAGGGGGCGTTTTTGTTGGTATGTTTAATTAGCATGGTTTATTATGGTAACGCTAAAACCTAATGTTAGCGACAACATAAGGAAAGTGTCGTGTGAACAATACATCCAAGAACTGTCTAATCCGTGCCATTTAATTTTACTTAACAAAATATATGTTCCAAATTTCTTTCTTGATTACTGAATTATCTAAAATTACAATCATCGGGTGTATGAAATTTTATCAAAAATAACTAACAAAATTTAATTTTCGCATGATATAAATTATTGTGACGTCATTATGTGTGACGGAATGATAACCGTATCAAAAGATAACTGCCTCGAATTAAATCTTGCTAAATTAACATTTTTTTTGCTTAGAAAACATCTCAGGAATTACATTACCGCTATTGGCTAAATGACGGTCGTTATGATCAAAGGAGTTTCTAATTAAGTATTGAGGAATTTACTTTTTTCATTATATGATTTCATCTTCCAGACATCCACTTACATAATAAACACGCCTTTTAATCATAGCACGTCGTTATGCTGGAAACTAACATTTGAGATCTGGTATGTTAAGGAAGTTATTATTTTACTATAGTCCAGCCATTTAGACTATTAGACTAACTGATCGGTTTTATTTGATAGTTTATACCAAGTTGTTTGTAACCTAATCGATGGCCTTGTCACAAATTACTTTTACACATAGGGGTTGTGTTAAAAGCTTTTAATTAACCAGTGCCAGGAAAACAAACAGACCGCTTAGCCAGGCTCGGACTGATTAACGCTTCATATCAGAAAGCAGACATGAAGCTCGAACCGATGTGGAAAAAGACTCCGCTTAGCGAGGCTGAAACTGATACAAGTATTACCGAGGGAAATTTTGTTTTCAGTTATATTTAACGCGATTGCGTACATTATTAACACTTTGAATTAAAAACTGTATATCATTTTTATAACTAAGACTGTCATTGATAAGCATACATTATGACGAAACATTTGATTTCGAACTTTCATCTTAGACATGTTGTCTATTTATTTGTTGAATATTTGCATGTATTTTATTTCAATTAAACATTGAAAGATAGTTAAGTTTCGTCATCTAATAGTTATATGTACGGCATTCATTGTGATTTCTTATTATGATTCCCCATTTGTCTTCAAAAGAAAAAAACATGTATTAGTATTTAATGTTCAACACTGGACCAATTACCATGCTTCACTATGTTTCATATAGTATGTTCCGTATAATAATGGCAACATGTCCATATGAAATAAACTACAGCATGTGTTTCCATTCATTTTACAAGCTGTGAGAACGTAATTTAATTTCAACGCGCGATCAAAGCTTATCTATCCAGTAATTAATGACAGTCAATATGGGACAACATGGAACTCAAAGCGAGAGAGAAAATATAACCATTTTAACTTTCGATAATCAATTTTGTTTATTACGATCACAGGAAATATTATTTCATTTTCGTGGTAAATTTATTACAGCTCTGTTTTTTTCCTGGAAGATTTTTGTGATAACATAACTCTATACAGTTGTGTATTACAATGTTCAATGACTCATGTTATTTAGAAAAATATTGTTGTAACAGTGTATTCATTTAGTACTCTTAATAACGCCGTCCGAATATAATATTTCTATAAATATTATATGTAAATCATTTATCGTTTATACCGTCAAAGTTTCAAATAGATAAGAATACTTGAAAAAATTTAATGTATTTGGTCTATATCTCCATGTCTAAGATAAAATGTTTAAACTATCATGTCCCGAAACCTTCAATTGGTGTCAATACATTCCTTTTCAGTTCTAACATTTTTAAATAACAAAACCCTGTCATTTTCTGTTTGTAACCATGATTCTGGTGTGAAACAGTCATGCCTTTCACTGTTTCATCTTATTTTCAGAACGACTTAACTTTGAGGTCAATTGGCTGATCAGTAAGTTTACTACTTAGCCAAATTGTTAAAAAAGAATATATACAATAAACATTAAAATCGTCAAACAATATATTAAAAATAGCATTTCCTGGTAATACCCAGTCCTACGTTAATATTCAACAATTTATAAATACTCTGATTCCTTATGATATATGTGCTTTTGTGACTTGTATGTGCCATACAGATCTGCTTTATTCCTAGTTTTAAAAACAAGGTATTTTTTTTAATTGCTGTTTTGCTTTTCATTTTACAAATATCTGATATAATATCATTCACAAAATTTGTTGTACATGTCATCTGCATTAAAGAAAAGAAAACTGTTCATCATCGACAAAGAAAAAATTAAAACAAAGAACGTTAGATTTCTTATTAATGTATTGAAATATGAATATATCATCACATTCTATGATTTATGATATTTTCACTATCAATTGTCTCGTCGTAATAAAATATGAGCTAATAATCCATTTATTTATTTTATATCTGATTTGTCTTTTATTGAGAGATGATACACCGATTAAACCGATTTTAAATATTTATCATTAGAGCATGCAATTAAAATAAAACATCGTACTATCATAATTAATGCTATCATTTAAACCTATCACTATCTCATAAAGAAAGCCAATTTAATTTTCAAAATTGGATTGTTTTCTTTGATCCACCATTACCCTGTAAAATATTACGCATTGTGTTAAAAAAATGACTCTCTGTTATCAAAAATATGTCCGTGCTATATGTGGCGAAATCTGAATGATATAAAAACATGTAACTTGTATCCACTACTATCATTATAAAATACAAAAATATTCATATTGAAATACTTGCAGTGTCGGAAACGTAGTATATTAGGTCAATTATTCAATTTATTGATGTTTATTTATCATGACCTAGATATGTACACATTATTTTTTTATTCAACATACATTGATGATCTATATAATCATTTACAGACATTTATTTACATAATTATATTCATTTATATTTATCACTTTAGCTGTGAATGAGATAAGACATAAAACGATCAAAGACAGTGTCTACAGTAATTTTTATGTCAGGGTGAACAAAATGCCAGTAAAGAGCACACTTTCCCCAACTCACTCACCTCGACATTGACAATTTATTTATTTTCATAAATACATCACAATATTCTGAAACAAATGAAAATATTATGTCAGAGAGATAAGTATGTCTAAAACTTCGACGATATCCTTATGCGTTTTTATGACATACTTGATTTTAAAAGTAGATAAACAATAGAAAAACGCAATTGAAAGTTTAATCAGAATCCTATGTTACAAATAACTATGTAGTAATATAGTTTATTAGTTTAGTGGATGGCTAGATAACTCAATTTATACGATTTGTACAAACGGGTTTAAATTGCTAATTTAAAAACATTTTATTCATTAATTCATAGCCTTTCTAGAATGTAATCCAAATGTACACATGCGATAGTGCGATAGTTTACTCCAAAATATTGATATATTTAATTTAAAACTTTAACGTAAAAATATAATTAATATAATAATCAGTCGCTGGAAACCATTTTTAAACGAGTTATATGTCTTCTATAGAAAAACATGAAGCGAACAAAACATAACAATTTTACGCAAACAAAAGTAAAACAATAACCAAACATGTATGAATTATTATAAAAGATATTCTTTGCACTTCATCTATTTTAGTGGTCGCATAAAGTGAAGAATATTAGCCTCGTTGTTAAACAATAATACAAATAAGTCTATATTCGTGTCTGCAGTTTCAAACGTAGAGATAATTAATCATATTTTCATTTTACTGACAACATGAACCAATACTATTTGGCATGTGAAACACAAGTGCTCAATTGATATAGAAACAATAGCGGTCTAATAATGTACCACTTAAAATGATTGGAGGCACCTAACTTTAGATATCTTTACAATATTCATTTTATATTAAATTATGCTCCCAGAATGATGAAACTAATGATTCAATATTTGAAAGCGAAAATTACATGCTAGGATGGAGTTCAATTTAAAACAAATGCACTTGAATTAAGATTGTCTTTTTAAAACACAAGACAGGAGTGTCATGTTTTTTTCTCTGCTTTTTATATATGATTTTGTGTATTTCACAGTAATCTTTGTTAAAAATCGACGTTTTACAAACTTTGTTCACAGGTCCGAGCCATAGACACATGGACAAAATCATAGAAACATCATAAGAAAGCTCATACAAAATGGTTGCGAGGTCTTACACTAATTGCTACATTTATAATCTCATTAGATTTGCATTCAGGCACATACTTCATTAAAGCACATAGATTTTGAGCAAGCACTTTTGAAATCTGTTGAGTTAAAAAATGAATAGGTTGCCTGAAAAGACAAACACGCTAGTTCATTTACACAACCTTTTTTACTGATACAAAATATAAATCGTTCTCGCATTACAATACCAATTTAAATAATAAGGTCCTTTCAATTTATTTGTTTCAAAGTTAATTATTTATTTTAATATACGAGTATTTGAAATCCTGATGTACTTTTATTATAACATAGAAACAGAACACATAAGTTCAAGAATACGACACGACTACATTGACACAGGGAAAGTGGCTAATACCCCCATAGCTCTAATTGTTATTGGGTTAACATTGAAGTTTACCGAAACTGTTGAAATACATCTCAAATTTTGTCTCGAAATACAATCCTACACTAATTTAGATTGGTAGCAAAGTAATTTTGTCTTTACAATAGACTGATTGCTTTATGTATTTTCAACCTTTTAGAACGTATTTTCTTAGAAGCAAAGGTTTTGAGTTAAGCGTTTTCATACAAATTAGAGTCAAACATATATGTGTAAACTCCTAAAAAATCTCCTTTAAAAACAATATACAGTAAACATATATGTCTTTTAAATTAATATTTGCATTAGAGTAAAACATAGAACAATGAATCCTTTTAGAACGCCCAAAACAGCCGAATTGAAAATGTTGCAGGTTCAGTTGGATTGAACCTGTTCATTGACGGTACCGGAATATGCAAGCTAGAAGTTTGGAAAAATTAAAATGGTAAATACTTTTTTCTTAATAAAACATGTACTGTAAAACAATAACAATTGATTTTAGTTAAAACATGTTTTGATAATTAGAAATGTAGTGATCATTGGATCATTTTCGATTTGAACTAAAGAAAAACAATGAAATAAATAACAGCAATAAAAAAGTGGTTTATGCAAAATGCCATTGTCCTTTTTGATCGTAAAGATCGCCAATGAGCAAATATATTTCGTTATGTTTTTTATGCCATGTCATTTAAGAATAACCATTAATTAGGAGACCACTTAAACTAGTTTTATAAATCATGCGTCATAGCGGAAGTCCTTCCTTTTTTCTGTTTGCATGTATTACAAAAAATCTATTTTCCTATAATGTACAAGAGGTAAAACCGCTTCCGGTATTTTTATAAACGAATATTTCCGGTAAATCACGCTCGGTGTGGGGGATTTAATTGAGTGAAACAAAAGAAGTTTTAACGTGGAATGATAAATGACCATTTCAATTTTAAATGGCTGTAACGTACGGGAAATGTTAGGATATTTCCTGGTGCAGGATAGTATTATGGTGCAAAATGACCTATCAATTTCATTTCATTTCATAAAGGCACTAAAAGCTATTGATTTGAAGATTAACGAATGCATTTACGCCTTTTGTATTAATAAACAATACATTTTTTTCAAAAAGGTGAACATTGTATGTATTATGATACGGACAGATATCACACATTAGAATATACATGTGTTTTCAACCTGTATTAAACCACTATCAAGGGAAACAACTTTCATTAAAAAAATCATTGGGGTAAAAGAAATGCAGAATGTTTGTTGCGTAGTACTAAAACCGCTTTATGTACATTTATTACCAATGAAATTGTTAGTTACAAAACATTAGTATATTTCATCACACATATTCTGTTATCATTGATGATTTTGCATATTGACCTTATTCTCTTTAACAGAAACTTCACATTGCTAAATTAAAAAAAAAGCTCATCGGAACTGGATTGTCTTGTTGATTGTATAGCCCAGTTCACTTATACAATTTGCTGACTAGATCGATTCATTACAATAGATTAACTTGCAACAATGATAGTCAGTATTTAAAGAGAGTACTAGTACTAATTGGCTAGACTTAAAAAAATACAACATACATTTAAGTCCACATCAAATCATTCAAGCTATAAAAAGGAAAGAAAAAATAAGAAAATAGCGGTTATGCTTGAGTATCTCTTTCCGGCATGATGACGTTATGAAAATCTTAAGTTTGTGAAAGAAACAGCTGTCAAGCAGCCATACGTCGGAAATTAATCAAAAGTTGTCCAGATAATTGCATGGTAAATGTACGTGATTGAAAGCAGTATATGTATCTTCAGAAGCATATTTAAGACGCTGCAAAGTTAACTAGTTTTTACTCCCGTGACTTTTCATATAAAAGTATTTTAACTGTACTCATACTGTGTGTATGAGTATATACTACAGAACTGCTTACAGAAGCTTTAAAAAGTTAGCTATTTTTTACCATGCACATAGAGCCCAGCAATTTCCAGTTTTTCAAATTATGAAAAAGTATCAGATTAACTATTTTCAAAATTAGCATGAGAAAAACAATCAACATTTATTGGACAAAAGTTATGTTTTATACATTCACGTTTTCCATGCTTTGATATGATCAAATGTTTACATACGAAAAAACTTTAAGAAATGATGTTTGCTTTACAACTAAATTATGTTTAACTTCCGACAATCAAAGGTTACAATATCAAATGTATATAAAGTAGATTTTAGGTTTTGATAAAAAAGAAAACATTTTTTTTCAATACAGAATACATTGAAACACTGCTATTTGGTTTTATTCACCGTATGACGAAAATAAGGTGTACACTGTTGAGGAATGTAAAACATGTTCAATATTTAAAATAGGAAATCTGAAAACTTAAACAAATACCCATTAAGCATTATTACATATGAATATAATGTTAAATGGGTTGTATATTATGAATTTGAAAATATTATCAATTACAACAAAATATACAATTAATAAATAAATAAATATTACCTGAACTTAGAGTTATCACTATGAGGGAAGTATACAAACTTTTTATACCCATGATCTTGTATAAAACTGTTCCAAAAAAAATCATTAAAAACTAAATGTTTAAATTTATTCAAAAAAACTTTTAATTCTTTAAACCCATTTTCGCTTGTACACTTTAAACTATATTTTATAAATTACCGAACTAACATCATGAAGCGGAAATAACTCTCGTACGTTCTTTTTACTCTATACAGAAATACAAATATATTGTTCGCTATGGATGCAGACGACAGAAGGCAAAAAGGTCGAATCGGGAAATTAACCAATAACATAACAGAGTGCCTCACTTAACAGAACAACGGTGAATACAAACGAATACGTAAGAAGTTGTCACAGGACCTGTTTGTAAATACTTGTTTTTATACTTTAAATTGACAACGAAATCATTTAAGCAGACGACAATTTTGTTCGGATAATTGAATTTCTGACATGTAGATATCATGTTAAAATAAATTTATCATATATGCCACGCACAGGAGGTAAAGAAACATTATATCATCGTCTCTAGACAATTGAAAACGATATTGTCTGTTTTCTTTCAGAAGATAGTTAAATTTTTGAAACCCATATCTTTATATGTTTTTCCGTTTTTGTTTTTGTTGTGTTTTTATTTAAAAAGAAATCAGTGTCAAATATTTATCCAACATATTTAATGATTAAGAATTATTTACAATCATTCTAACAGACGATACTTTTTCTATCCACTGAAATTAAGACAGATCAATTCCGTATTAATGTTTATTGGTGTTTATATCTCCATGCTGACATCTGAATAAGCTAAACTGAAGCTGTCTGGTTTTTATCTATTGCAATCCTAATTTAAAAAAAAAAACGGAGTTGGGTCATCATTACCACTATCAAATTTTCGGACTTACTTTAGATCATGTTCATCAGAAATGTAGAAATGGTTAGAAAAACGAAATGTTTAATACCATCATGTCCGATAAGGAAAATATTAGAATTTGGTATATACATAGCACCAGTGTAGATCATTGGTGATTTTGTGACTCACTTCTACTGATCACTAGATAAATATGAAGCCTTTTCACAAAACAATCCGACTCATTTCTTCCCTGCAATTTCTGAGTGCAATCAAGAAGAAGTTACAATGTGAAGATAGACATACATTATGTCTAAGAGAAGTTTTGGTCAATTAACCTTGATCGCACTCTGCTCATAAATATTCATACTATTGAGGTTGTCATCACGAATAATTGTCAGATAATTCTACTAATGTCCTATTATCGTCTGTAGTAGAAAAAGGCTTGGTCGGACCTTTATAGACATGCCTATTATGGATATATAATTCGAGAAAAAAAGAAACAAAAGATATGTCTGACGTCTAAATTTTTCCAGAAAAAAAATACAAAAAAGCCACTGATCAGCCAAGTAAGATTTCATAATATCTTGTACTTCATATTTATAACGTCGATTTTAACTTGAGACTTTATTAATGTGACTCGTTGATGAAAAGCGGCGTTTGGTGCTAAAGTAAAATAATGCGTGCTCCCTAATTCAAAAGACGATGAGCGAAAAAAAAATAAAATGGAACTTTAAAAAGTGTTCAGAAGTTATGATGCCTGCATATCACAGATAAACTATCCAATTTGAAAAACAAATTAAAAGGCAGGCAACATTTCCTGTTAGTGTTTAAATAGTATTCAAGTAGGAATGCTGGAACCAACCAACTCATAGAAGGAACTTAAAATACCACAAGCAAAATTACGTCGTGCTGTTTGATCTTCAAGTATCGAGAATATAGAATCTTTGATTAAATATACAGGGCGACTTAAGCCATATCTTTGTTGCAGCTTTGTTAAACCAACATCTTCATGAATTATAGATTGACAACAAAGTAATTACAAAAAAGGTGACTGAACATTTCTAACATTTTGTAGTTGCTCATTACAGACAGAATTGTAGACAAATGTACCGACGGGGATGTATGTCACTTGCTGTTAGTATATGTCAGGGTTCGTAGACATCTGATAAAAACCTGCAGAATGATGGTACTATAGAGAGATGTACATCTCCCGAGGATATTTGTCTAATGTAGTTAATCTAAGTGAGACATTATATACTTGTATGATTAAAATTTAGTTTAGAACTGCATATCGGAGAGTGCAAAATCAAATATGAATAATTGTAGTATCTTTCATATATGAATAATGTAATAAGTGTTAAAGGGTATAAGTTATATCTTATGAAAACAAAGTTTTTAATTAATTAACACTTATATTGTTCCTATGATCTAATGGTCGAACCTCGAAAGAATTGTAACGTAAAATGTCTATGTCATCGGACACACATAAATATTTAAGGAAACAGAATAGAATGTTCCAAAACAAAATATTATGATGTATATAAAACAGAGCTTTAGCCAATAAGCAATGGTTTTGTGCATTCGTCTTTAAATCTTAAGACACTAAACTATCATATTTCTTTCATATAACCATTTTGGATGACTTCTTCTTAAAAATTCAAACAATAATTTTTGAAGCATATATATATCTTCACGTTAAATTTTGATAAAAAATATAAAAAATTATAAATATAAAGTCGTGTACAGTATATAATGTTACATATAGACATTTAGTTTTGTCATTAAGAAGGAGTTCCCGTATATTATCATCACTTCGAATGAGCTTTAACTCATCATGTTGAGCCTGGATTCATAAGTTATTGTCAGCTAAATCTTTTGCCGATAACAGAGTACGGTATGTACAGATAAACATAATATCGGTATGCCTGTTTGATATAAACTTGACAAATCTAACAGTATATACATTGTATATAATAGGGCACTGACCAACACTTATGGCGAAATTTGTGAATACGATCAATCTTTAATGCTTACATAAAATATGTATACTTCAATGATAGAGAAAGGCAGTTTATTTAATAATATTTTAACTCAATATAATGTATAATGTATAAGGCAAATCGAATGACTTCATGGGAAAAAAATCTGATATTATTTTATGTTCAAGAATGTACTAGATTTAAACATAGATAACATTGCTATCATAAACAATAATGCAACAAATTTCAAAATATTGCTGACCAATTCAAAACGAAAAAGCTAGGGGCAAATGTATTCACTTTGATACCAAACAACAGTTACTTCCTTACCAGTTGTAATTGTGTCTCACAGGAACCACACGATTATCAATAATTCAGAGAAAGTAATCTTGAATATTTGTCTAATAATTTCACTTAACACTTACAGTGGTTCGTTACAGACAGATATAGATTTACTGACATAAATTTAAGACTGACTGTTAAAAACAACGAGAACTATACATAATGTTTTACTGTTGACTGGAACAGTTTGTATTTCGCATAAATTAGTCGAAAAGTTCTTTTTAAAATAGAAGTTGTCATATGCAATTATTGTTTTGTTGTATGTATTAAAATGTGTTGACTTATAAGAAGAGAAAAATAGCATTTCAAGAAGTAAATTTCAGTAAAACAGTATCCAGACTGACCGTTAATAGATAATTATTGCATTGTAATTGCATTAAAATATAACATTCAAAAGAACAAAAACCATTTTACCAACTCATTATTTACCACACGTTCCCTTTGGCTCTTTGTCCTTGAATGATAAATGGCAATATATAATCATTTCAAATCACAAGTCAGCCGTTTTCAGACAGTAGTTTTATATTGGTCACTATCGTATATATTAATATTCATCTGAAAGTTTAAAGGTCATTTGTTACTTTACACAAACACATATTACATATTTGTTAAATTCAATGAAATATCACCGTAAATGTTCCTCGTTGGTTATGACAATAAAGTAAAGCTTATAGATAAAGGCTTGTGAAAATGAAGTAAACAAGTTTGCAACAATTCAACAATAGTTCATTCCTTTTAGTACAGTATATAATTAATGATATTCAAGGCATGTTTCATACTTAATATGGCTTCTACTGAATATTAAATAATTCTGTTACAATACCATGCAACTAGAGGTAAATCTTGAATATTGATTATATACAGGAAATTATCACAAATATTTGTTCTGATAATTTCGTTTAACAATTACTGTAACTCATTACAAATGGAATTATAGACAGCTATACCGCCGGGGCTGAGTGTCACTTGCTGTTAGCTTGAGTCTGGATTCGTTAGACATTTGATAAGGTCTGCTGCTGAAGGGAGAATTGTCGACAGTAGTCAATCTGAGTGAAAAAGTTTACAGGCTCGTTTGAATAAAAGAAATTTCAAAAAACAGGATCTATTATTAATGTATTAACATTTTGTTATTGATTACGTATAGAGAAAGCGAGATATTTTCAGAATTTAAGATTAAGTGTTAACGAAGACAACATTTGGGTATTTATTTATTAACATATTACAATGTACATCAGTACCGTGAACTGTTACTATTTCATTGTATCAAATTTAAATTAATCACGTAGTGATTCCACTGTGATTTATATTTGATTATTTTTTATTTTACGCACAGAACAGAACAAAATAGTAATGTATTCAAAAAGGTTCATCATTTTAACGTCAAACAAATTGAGATAAAACTTATAGGCAGAGTACTGTGCAATTTAAAAACACAGAGCACAGCATATAAACATATCAATGTTTAAAAATAAAGATGGTTATAATTTATATGTTATAAAATGAAAATAATAACATCAGTGCTGCTAGATTACCATAGTACATTTAGTAACAGAACGACAAGAAAATAAAAATCTGAGTCACGTGGCCATTATTTTTTAACTTTATCTCTTGTGGTCATTATATTAAACTGTTTATGCAGTGATCAAGTGTATATGCCATATCTCAAGATCGTCCTGAGTGATTAACTTGAAAACTATACGTCGGCCTTTCTCTCTTTTGTTAAGCAGAAGGGTTCATGTTTGATATACGGGACTTTCTTTCTTGAACAAATGAATCATTAACGGGATAACGCTAACAACACAGGTTTTATTATTCAACACTGAATTATTTCAATTAAAACTCTATGACATTTTCCCCAAGAACGATGAAGATTTGTCAGTATGATTTCTGTGTTTCTGTATTGGATACTTGTACTTTTAGTTGGAGATTGATTTATGTCAAAATGTTAACATTGATTTTCATTTGACGCCCCAACAAGTCTTATTAAATTGCCACCTTTACAGGCAGAGTCATACGAACTTTTTAACTTACAAATGTTACTTTAGTCTTTAAGATGCATGTGTTACACGTAAACTATAAACCTGCTGTTAAACCATTGTCATTAGTCAATATAACTATTTTTGTTGGCTGACTTATTAATTTTTAACTTGATATCCCCACAATTTATAATACTCAGTTGGAAACAGTTTATTGTATTAACACGTTAATGCATTTATAGATAATACATTGCTATTCATGTAGGTAAATATGATTAATGAATAAAGTACTTGTTATATTAGGATATAATCTACCGAGCAATGGTTCAAAAATTTAAAGGACCCAGCAACAAAGTTAAAACAGAAACTGCAAAAAATGGCAGAATTGGAAATGTTGCAGGCTAAGTTTGGTAAAAGAAAGTTACCGTCTTCAACATTAAACCACAGAATTGCACTATATCGAATAAAGAAACCGACCCTAAAGAAACAGCTGTAGATATGTTCATGGGACATTGAATGTGACACGTTCGTGTCATACCGTAACATTTGGAGTATTACCCATTTGTCTTTAACAAACAGACAATGATCAGCACTGAATAAAATATAATTGTGAAAGGTGAGCCTGAATATCACAGACAGATGTGCAATTTAAATGTAAGTAACATTACCTAATGGTGGTTAAACTGTATTGCAATAATAATAACCACTTAATATAGAAATAACCTGAAATAACGCAAACACAACAATAATTCTTCAAAATAAATGAAAGCAAGGGAAAGCATTGTTAATAAACGCAGCTCCGATATCCAATAGCAACGGCACCCAAATTGGGCCAAAAAGGGACAGGGGCAGACAAAAAAGGCAGGAGGGGACCAATTATAAGTTAAAAGAAAGATATCACATTATTTGCAGTAGAATGCTACAAATGTTAATATGATTTTATAGAGCTTATTAGTGTGATTTTATAGACCTTATATGTAGACCAGGAAAATCAATCAGGTAGACTGACCACCGGGATATGACAAAAATATGTTGACATCCGCGTATAAAGCCGGACAAAAACTAACAAAAATGAATGTAATATAACAACACGTCTCAATACCCTGTACATGATACAGTTTGTTTTCATATGTGTACCTGTTACGTAGTGTTGTCTTAATGATTCATCTTAATAGTTGTTTTTAGTGAGCGTACTAGAATGTATTATTAGCTGAAAAAATTAAAACAGCGAGAAATAAATGTACATTGTAATCTTCTACAATACTAATTTTTTTTCATTAGATTAACATTCAATTATTATAATGATAACATGGGGATATAACATACTAGTATATTACCTACTGCTGAGGCAGGTTGTAAACTTAGCTTAGATATACACAGAAACGAAACAAAACAATACAATAATTTATATAAAATAACCGTTATGTGATAGATGATCGTTTATTGAATCCTCTATTATTTAAGCTTTTACGTGCAAACAAAATCGTAATTTCTCTCTCTCTTTAAAGTAGCCGTCTTGATATAGAAAATAGTTTCATTAGTAGAATATTAACATAGGAAAATCACCACTAACCATTTATTTTAGGTAGTAGCCGACAACTTCATGACACTCTAAAATGATAATAATACTAATATAAAGTGGTAAATGGTCAAATCCACATACATAATGATCATTTATCATATTATGATATATTAAAACGTTTATTTGATGGAAACAATTATTAATATAAAGGTCGTTACCATGAAAAGGACAAACAACGGTTAAAAATATGCTTTACTTGTAAATATTAAGCAGTATATAGAGTTCTGGTTGATGAAAGGACTAAAAAGCTTTTTTCCAAAGGTTTTAATATAATAGGGATATTACGTTGGCCATAATATCATATGTATGTATTTATATATTATTGATGGCCAAATTCTATTGCACCACAGAACTGTTTCAAGAGAAATTTATCGTTGTCTTTCACAACACCTATTGCTAGGCTTAAAGTTATTGAAGTATTAACAACTCCTTCAGCTTCTCTCAATTCACAAATGTAGCTCTCTCTCTCTCTTTCCCTCAATGTCGGTCGAGAGTAGGGTTCGCCAACCTTGTTTCAAACTAGGTATTTCTGATGTATCACTATGTCATTGCTGCTCGTTTTTAGTTCCGATGCTTTAAAACTTCTTATGACACTTTCATTTACCTTTTTCCCCCTATTTTTTGCTAAAATGTTCTGCTGCTTTAGTATTTCCATTTTCTATAGAATATTTCGCCGTTTTAGCCTTCATTTCTGGTCCGTATATTGTATATGACTCACGTTTTCTTTTCTTTCCGGAAAATGGGGATGTCTGATTCTCACTACTATGTTATTTAAAGTCCTTTTTAGCGATGACGATGGTGCAGGTAACCCAATTCCACTTTAACATTGTCACTAAAGCAAATACTAGCTAGTCTATTTCCAAAACGAATGATATGTTCGAGCTAAAGTCATAACTTCAATATATAAAATGTGTAAGTGCTTTTATTCAAGCAAGTAAGAATGGAGTAGCAATAACGCTAAGGACATGTAAAATACAGCAGAACTAAACAATTTTTGATATTTAATTGAACATCGCTCACTAGACTTTCGTATCATTAATGCATTAGCAATCAATTAACTATACATGTATAAAAACACAGAATAGAAATTAAACAACTCCAATTCTTTTATTAAGCATCGCTCACTGAATTGACGTTTTCGTAGATTTATACATACAAATACCGTCTGTTTAAAATGAGAAGCATGATTTTCCGCAATACCGTCAAACAAGGCTATTACATGTATCACAAGCGTGCTAATATTATGGGATTCCGAAATACGTAACTTCGCAAATATTTCCGCACGCAAAAAGTCCGTGTTTGGACATTCGTTAACCTTTTGTGACTTAAAAATATTCACTAATACAGCGTTAGAATTCATATCGTTGCTTTATTACATATTATACATTTTAGCACATGACTAATTTTACAATGTATATAATAATAAATTACTCATGTGCTAAATGGTATAATATGTTAGTATATAATATCTGATGATAAGATTGTTTACCATGCTATTTTCAAAATTAACAAATACGTTGATGATACATAGGTTTTACCTGCATATTTCTGACTTATTGTTGATGTTATGGAACTTTGTGGAAAGATCTATTTAAAGTTTACTAGAATGAAAATCGTTTTAGATTTTTTTCTTATTGGGTATCAATGAAAGTTCTAGAACCTTACCTGTATATATGAATACTTGAGCTTTTCTGAAATAGGTAGCTCAGGGAAAAATCTTTGGACAGAATAGGGCAAAACCTACAAGCGAAAGTATTTTGGACATATTATTTTGGATTAAATTGGTTGGATTGATTTGGGAATTATATTTACTGAAACTAAGCACGGAATTATTACAACTATCCTACAGTTGGTTGGAATCGTATATTAAATTTAGTTTAGATTTCTGTCAGCACATATAACGCGTGGGCATTTTAACGGGATCAGTCATGATTATTAATTGACTTAGGATTGTTCGAAAGGTAATTATTAAAATTCAGGCAATGTAACATTTAGAAATTTCTATTGTGATTTTACGATTTATAGATTTGTTTAAAAATGTTCATGTTTTAAAGTTTGTTACAGTAACTACTTAATCTTTCCGTTACTTTTTTGACATGACTTTGTCTTTTTTTGGACTGTTTCAATGTTTATGATTATAGTACACATTGCTGATAATCAATCAACCAAATGATACGGCACGAATTTTGCCTTTTTAACAGTAGTTTAATGCTGGCAGTCTGGCAGAAAGAGAAAGACAATAAGTAATGAAACACATATATCTATCATTTTATATTAAAAAAAGTAAAAAAAGCAAATGTGATGAAAGTAATAAATATGTTTCTTTAACAGTCTTTGCTAAACCAAAAACAAAAACAAAATGTCTTTTTACAGAAACAAAGATGAATTTGATGGAAATACAAGCTTTTTGCAAAATATTCGTTTCATTGTAAAAAAATCGGTTTCAAAATAAAATATATAAATATCTTAAATGGTATACGAAACGACTGCTTAGACATTCTTATACTGAAATCAACTGGGATTAAAGAAAAAATGTTCTCCATGTTTCAGTAAAGAATTATTATTATTGGCTAACCAAATATATAATGCAAATTAGCAACAAGCTAGATTTGTTTTGAAATACTGTAAATACAATGTAAAATGGCATCACAAATACAGACCGATTTAAACTTTTATTGCTTTTCATTATAAGAGTAAATAGTAAAACTACTCAATTGTTTTCAACTTCAACGATGCAAATACTTTTCAAATTGTCTGATCATTTGCAGAATTTCACAGACACGTATTAATACTAGACTTGTGTTGCAAGTTTCAATTTGTCTAGAGTTTCGATTTATTGTACCCTACATATCTTACACTAAATCTTAATTGTCTTGTGTCAGTCATTTGTGTGATTTTAAAATGACGATCCGTAGCCTTGTTTTTTAAGCATTTTCGTAACACATGAAATGACACGATTGCCTTGGTCAAAACCGTTTTCTTTAAAATTGCACCTAAGATATCATTTCAATTTTTCATACAAACATACGATACAAAACATAAAATGAAAATTAAAATAATAAAATAATGTTCTTTACAGCAAATCAAAGTTCAAACTGTATACCTCGATACAATCGCCCTCTGAATAATAAACAATTATTTAACTACTAGTCACAACCGATGAATATTGTTAATCACGAATAGGAAGTGATCACAAATATTTGTCTAATTAATACACTTTACACTTGATATTGCTCATTATGTGACACTTGTATGTTCTGCTGACATATCGAAACACAAGTCTGGTATTTTAATATAAAATAGAGTAAAACGGAATCCCTTAAACATGCCAATACAGGCATCATACACATCAGCGTAAACAGACGTCAACTTAAAAACATGAAAATGTTAACATTTTAAATTAGAAACATCTGCAGATATGTTTATACGGCGGTTGTCATGGAATATATAATGTGACACATTGATGAAAAGCGGCCGGCGTATGTTCCTAAAGTAAAATAATGTGTGTTCCCTAAATCAAAAGACGATGAGGGAAACTAAATAAAATGGAACTTTAAAAAGTGTTCAGAGGTTATGATGCCTGTATATCACACTTAAACTATTCAATTTGAAAGACAAATTAAAAAGCAGACAACATTTCCTGTTAGTGTTTCAATAGTATTCAAGTAGAAATATTGGAACCAACCAACTAGTAAAAATATCAAATAGAAGGAACTTGAAATACCACAACCAAAATTACGTCGTGTTGTTTGATCTTCAAGTATTAAATGTACAGGACGACTGAAGCCATATCTTTAGTCAGGCTTTGTTGAACCAACATTTTCATGAATAATAGATTGAAAGAAAGTAAATACAAAAAGGTGACTGAACATTTCTTTCAACATTTTGTAGTTGCTCATTATAGACAGAATTATAGACAAATGTACCGAAATGTACCGTGAAATTTTATATCTGTATATAGTTATTCTTCAATTACAATTTTCAAACATCCAATAATATGCAAATGTTATTCGCATCATAGGTATTCATGATAAATATATCATTAAAATACATGAATTCATTTCTTATTAAAAATTTCGGCTAAGTATGTGTCGAAAATAAATTTCTAATTACCTCCCTTTATTTACATGAATTGTTTATCCGGAACTATCTTTCAAAATAATGTTTTTTGAAACTTACAATATTGATAAATCTTCATTTTAGCATCATATTTATGATATAAAACCATAAATAATCTGAGTTACAGGATCTTTAAATTTCGACAATAATATTGAAAATTATACTATATTCATAAGGTTGCGTACAATATATAATGTTACATATAAATATTTGGTATTGTCATTAAGTAGAAGTTCCCTATAATACGTAACACATATATTATTACATGTACTTGAACTCATCATGTTGAGGCTGACTTCATAAATTATTGTCAGCTAAATCTTTAGCCTGTAATAGAGGATGGTTGGCACAGATAAATATAATATCGTGTCTGTTTGATACAAATTCGACAAGTCTATCTGTATATATATACATGTAATAGGGCACCAATCAACACTTATGTTGTGAATACGAATGTCAAGTTAATAATACTGAGCTCTTTAGTCTATAGAGATTGTTACACACTTTTGCGAATGAATCTTTAATACTTACATAAAATATGTATAATTCAATGATGACATCAATAATGGCTGTTATCAAATAATATTTTAAACTCAATTTAATATTAGATTTTAATGCATTATGTACAGGGCAAATATATGACTTCATAAGAAACATTTTTTTTTCCAATATTTTCGGTATTTACAAATTTTCCAGATTCAAACATAAATAACATTATTTTGAAATGATTGCTAAAAAAACTAGTATATGCGACAGTTCTCAAAATATTGCTGACCAACTCAAAATGTAAAAGCTACTGTTATATGTATTCACTTTAATACCAAACAACAGTTACTTCCTTACCAGTTGTAATTGTGTCTCACAGGAACCACGCGATTATCAATAATTCAGAGAAAGTAATCTTGAATATTTGTCTAATAATTTCACTTAACACTTACAGTGGTTCGTTGCAGACAGATATAGATTTACTGACATACATTTAAGGCTGGCTGTTATAAAACTATGAGAAAGATACATAATGTTTTACTGTTGATTGGACCAGTTTGAATTTCGCATAAATTAGTCGAAAAGTTCTTTTTAAAAATAGAAGTTGTCATATGCAATTATTGTTTTGGTGTTTGTATATAAATGTTTTGACTTATAAAAAGAGAAAAATAGCATTTCAAAAAGTAAATTTCAGTAAAAGAGTATGACATAATAAGAGGTTAATACACGGCAGGAGAGGGCCGGAAGGTGATAATCGGCCCGCAAAATGAATAATGGACCCGAGGGCTTTAGCCCGAGGGCCATTATTCATTCAGGGCCGATTATCACCTCCCGGCCCTACTCTGACGTGTATTAATGTCTTTAATACACTTTGTACATCTAATAGTAACATTTTATTTTTAAAATACAACAACAAAGTTCTTTCGTTGAAATTCTTGTCTACTCTTCTACTGTTCTGTACAGAGATGTTTACTGTTTGTGTGTTGAAAGCAGTAGAATCTAGAAGCAAGTTTTATTTTCATTTTTTTCGGAATGAATTTGTCATATTATTTCTTCAAATTTCAATAGTAACAAACATGTGTTTGTACTAAATACGCTGAAGCTTTCATAATAAAAATAAAGCAATTCGTGCTGACCACCTACTTTCACTTTTACAATAAACTGTTTGATGACGTAAAATATGACGTCATTGTTTCAGTATGTGCACGTGCACATGTTCTGCGGGCTGATAACTAGTTCTCGGCCCCGGGCCGCAAACTCATAATAGGTCACGTGACACTCATAATCAGTTGAAATCATAGGCAATTTTGTTACTATATATAGTAACAATTGTATTAATTGTCATTCCAGACTGAACGTTGATAGAAAATTATTGAATTGTTATTGTATTAACATATAACATTCAAAAGAACCAAAACCATTTAACTTACTATTTAATTAATATATGTCCCCTTTGGATGTTTGTCCTTGAATGATAATTTTGTATAGATTTTTTTTACTATTCATCTATGTATGAACATCAATATAATATATCATCTACTTTTATACGTATAATTTTCTATCATATATATTATCTTTCATGTATAAGTTATAAGCTATTTGTGAAATGTTACGTATTTGTTTGACTCAATGAATTATCAACGTAAATGTAATTTGTTGTTATGGCAATAAAGTTTAAATTACAGAGCAAAACAGGAAATAAATTCATCTTAAAATGAAGCAAACAAGTTTGCAACAATTTAACAATAGTTCATGTCCTTTTAGTACTGTATATAATTAATGTTATACATGGCATATTTTCATACTAAATATGGTTTCTACTGAATATTAAACAATTCTGTTACAATACCATGCAACTAGAGGTAAATCTTGAATATTGATTATGTACAGGAAATTATCACAAATATTTGTTCAGATAATTTCGTTTAACAATTACTGTAACTCATTACAAATGGAATTATAGACAGCTATACCGCTGGGGCTGTGTGTCACTTGCTGTTAGCCTGACTCTGGATTCGATAGACATTTGATAAGGTCTGCTGCTGAAGGGAGAATTGTCGACAGTAGTCAATCTGAGCGAGCAAGTTTACAGGCTTGTATGAATAAAAGAAATTTCTTAAACCAGGATCTATTGTTAATGTATTAACATTTTGTTATTGATTACATATAGAGAAAAAGAGATGATTTTAGAATTTAAGATTAAGTTTTAACGAAGACAATAGTTGGGTATTTATTTATTAACATATTACATCAGTACCGTGCACTGTTACTATTTCATTGTATCACATTTTCATTAATCACGCATTGTTTCCACTGAGGATCTATATTTGTTTCTTTTATTTTACGGACAGAACAGAACAGAAAAGAAATGTATTCACAAAGGTTTATCATTTTAACAAACCAATTTTGATAATAATAACTTATAGATACAGTCATGTGCAAATAAAAAAACAGAGCACAGCATATAAACAAATCAATTCAAAAAAAAATAAAGATGGTTAATATGATTAATATATTATGAAATGAAAATAATAACTTCAGTGCTGCTAGATTACCAATAGTAACAGTACGATTAGAACATAAAATTCCGAATCACATGGTCATTATATTTAACTGTATCTAATGCTGTCATTATATTTAACTGTTTATGCCGTGATCAAGTATATATACCAGGTTTCAAGATCATCCTGAGTGATTAACTTGAAAACTTTACGTCTGCCTTTCTCTTTTGTTTTTCCATTTTTTACTTCCACATAAACAAATTTGTATCGCAAGTTTGTACTTTAAATATCCAGAAATTTGCAGCAGAATTGGTGCAAGTAGTTTCAAATATCAATTTGATTTTAAACATTTAACCTTACTAATACTGCGAAATTAGGATCTCTATTTTAAAAAAAAACAGACACTGTACTTTAAAAACAAATACCTGTTTAATTAGCGACTGTAGGAGAAATACGGTATTTTATTGGCTGTCTGAGACATTCATTGTGAGTGCCAAAATAGAGAAAATAAGAATCCCTAAAGAAAGCCCAACACGGTAAAATTGAAAATGATACAGCCTCGGTCTGACCGAGCCTGCCCACGGACGACACCGCCAAGCGCAAACCACCGTCCTCCAATGTCTATTTCTATATTTTATTCACCTTGACATAATACTATGCAAACAGGTAAGTTTCTTTTTCTCAAATATTCGAAACTTAGTAAAATCATTGCTTAGTTTTGGAGATTAAAAACTTGTCACATGCATTTTATTTTTATATCTATACTAGTACATATAATTTAACAGTTAAGCATTTTTATATATGAAGTGGTCTCAATAGGTAAATATTATCAAATTCATTAAATCTTATATGCCCGTCCGCTTAGCTGCATAGGTAGAGCATCGAATTTGTAATCCGGATGCACTTTGAATGAACGATAATAACTCACATGGCCCAAGATTACAAGAAATATCTAACGGATCAACAATTTTACGTTCAATTTATAAAGAAAGTGGGACAGTCTTTTTAATTTTTAGGCAGATTTATATTTTATTCTGATCATTTTCTGATATCAACTGTTAGTCAATCACCATTATAACAATCAATTGTTTGAAAATATATAGTCAATTCAACTCAAATTGACAATGAAAATATGAGCATAATGCCACTTTAATAATCAATGTTTAGTTATTATTTCGTAGAAAGCGAATTAGAATGTACATTAAACTATTGACTGATAAATGTATAAACATCGAGAAATAAATAAATGTTATCTTCTACAATACTAATAAATTTCATTAAATTGACATCCAGTGAATATCATTTAGATATATAAGTATATTATCTACTGTTGAGGAAGGTTGCAAGCTTGGTTTTAGATATATGAAACGGATCTAAACATATAAAATAACTATTAGCTGATATATGCTTGTTTTCGTTATTTAATTATCAAATATTCTAGCTTTTACGTGCAAAAAAATCGCCCTTCTCTCTCACATTTTGCTTATTTATATATAAACATATAAGTCAATAAGAAAGACTATTAACATAGGAAAACATTTCATAACTTTTTTTAAATTTTGCATTTTCCAAAAGAAAAATAGAAAATAGATTTTACCAAAAAAACTTCATTTAAAGTACAAATTTTTAAAATTTTATAATTTGAAAATATTTGATGTTTAATTTTGTCCATTTTCAAATTGGCGCCGTTTGCCGGCAAAATTCTGAACAATCAATCTATATTTTTCAACAGATCATGGCTTTAAAAAAAATATTTTCTGAAATATTTATCTTTTATTCATAATCATAAATATTTTAAAAAACGTCAGGTTGTTAGAATTTTCATTTTTACTCTTGTGTTTATTTTTCGCCCTTTCCTTGAACACTTACATAATTTGCATAAAGTAAACTATACCGAGTTATACCTAGACTGTATCGAGACGGCTTTACAGAACAGAACAGAACAGAAATTTTATTTGAATCTAACTTGAACATTTACAGGTCATCGTTACATACAACAAATTTTACATGCACATAGTAATAATGTAAATATCATATTATAAACATGCAAACAACTTTACATATTTCATCAGATCATAACAAAGAATTTAATTCATTTGTTCTTAATTTAAAAGCATTTCTGCAAAACAGAGCCAATTTGTTTAAGACCTTTACATTTGTAGAATTCAACAATTGTGTGAGTTTGAGCATACTCGGGTGTCTATGATAATACCTAGGAATATACTGATTTCTAAGTAAAGCATACATTGGACATATTAAAATAAAATGGTATTCGTCTTCAATATCATTACATTGGCACAGTGTACATTTTCTATCGTTTCTATCTATATTTCTATGTCTACCAGTTTCAATATGTAGGTCATGTGAAGAAAGATAAACGTATTTTAGCTAAAATATTTCTTAATCTACGACAATTTCATTTTATTTTATATATTCGGACCTTTCAAAATCTGGCTTTAATTCTTTAATAAAAACAAAGATGACTTTGAACAAATATCTTGTCTCAATTATTTATATACATGTCAATAATTCTAGTACGAAAAATAGGAACAAACATATTAATATTTACCGAAGACGGATACATCCATACTTCGTGAAAACCAGTGTTTTGTAGTAAATCTCGGACTTTAGATGCCCAGTTCACAAAGTTACAATTTTCAGCTTCATATCTTAAAGTGTTCATTGTGCTTGATAAAATACAGTTATAATCCTTTTCAACATACAACTTTAGGAAATATTTAACAATTCTAACTTGTCTAACTACATATAATGGATATCTACCCAATTCACCATATAATGCAGAATTAGCAGTAGACATTTTAACATTGAGTATCCATTTCATGAATTTTCTATGTATTCGTTCAATATTTTCCGCTTTTTCAAACCCCCATACTTCACAAGAATAATTCAATATAGATGCAACATATGAATCGAATAAATTTAACATAATATTTACAGGAACTTCAATGCATTTTGTAATACTAAATAATGAGCCCATAGCTTTAAGAGCTTTATCAGCTAATGTTTTTGTTGCTGTCTTAAAAGATCCACCACTAGATAACACAATACCTAAGTAATTAAAACTTGAAACAAATTCCAATTCTTCCCCGTCGTAATAAATATGTTCATTTACATTGTTCATTTACATTGGCCATTCCACCTTTTTTAAATACAAGAACCTTCGTTTTATTAACATTTACTTTTAATTGCCATTTATTACAATAGTTACATAGCACGTTCCTAGACCATTCGATAAAAGATTAATTTGATGAAATACTAGCTTTTTGCAAAGTATCCGTAAATATAGAAATAATGGCAACTGGTTGACTAATCTATTAAGATCGGTAGTGCACACTAAAGTGTTCGTGGAGATAAGTTTTAAAAAAACATTTGCCGAGTTCCGGATAACATCTATTAGCTGAAAATTAGATAGTTGTAGAAATACTGTACACACAATGTACAATGGAAACATAAATGCAGATTTGTTTTCATTATTAAGAGTAAGTAGTAAAACTACTCAATTATTTTCAACCATGCAAATGTCTTCAAAATTATCTGGTACATTGCAGAATTTCACAGAAACGTATTAATACAAGTCATGTGTTGCAAGTTTTAATTTGTCTAGACTTTTGATTTATTTTACCCTGAAGAACTGACACTAAATCTTAACTGTCTTTTGTCAGTCATTTGACGACGATTCCTTATTCAAATCCGTTGTTTAATAAGCATTTTCGTAATACATAAAATGACACGGTTTCTTTGGTCAAAACCGGTTTTCTTTATAATGTCACCTAAGATATTATTTTTAATTTTTCTGAATTTATAGAAATTTTACACATTCTAGCGTTCAACTCACGTTTACTTTGTCTGACAACTTTTATTCATGTATGATAAATTTTATATATTTTTTTAAAATATCGTTTATATGACGTATCTAAAATATTACAAATATTTCAAAATGAAATAAAGATGGCGTTGGTTTCTTTTATATTTTAGAATGAAACTTGTAACCTTTTAAACTTGAGTTTCAATAACTTAATTAAGGTTACCAATTTAATGACTTAAGATTTTACAATATACAAAATCTAATCCTTTGTCTTTGATGCATTAACAGAACCGCTCATGGACAGATGTGTTGACATCGAGTCTGAAATGCTCAAAAACTAAATTATCTAATGTGCTCAAGTGAATTTTTTTTAGAATACAAATATCGTTTTCAAATTACCTCATTTTTGTATTTCCTTATTTTAATTAATTAAAAGATAAGATTTCTATCTTGTTGTAAATACAAAGTGAAAAACCTGTTATTAACCATGATTCTTATTCATCCTGTCCTAGAAATCAAAAGTGTACCACAAACAATACAAAACATGAAATGAAAATGAAAATAATAATATAATAGTATGTGCAACAAGCAAATCAAAGTTCAAACTATGTATATCTCGATAAATCTCCCTCTGAATAATAAACAATTATTAAACTACTAGTCACACCCTATGAATATTGTTGATCACGAAGAGGAAGTTATCACAAATATTTGTCTAATAAATACACTTTACACTTGATATTGCTCACTACAGTCATAGGTATAGACAGATATACGGACGGGGACGTATGTCACATGCTGTTAGACTGTATCAGGATTAGCAAACATGTGATATGTTCTGCTGAAGGAGATATAAAGGAGAGATGAACCCCGCGGGATTATTTCTCAAGTAGGAAGTTCTGGCTATTTAAACACGAACAATATTAACCAAAATATTGCCTATTCATATACTGTCTTTGGTGAGACGATACATAGTCCAAAAAGGCTTTTTAAACATGCCATTAAAAACTTAGCTTCGAGAGTTACAAGAGAATACAAGATTTAAAAAAAATCAGAAAGAAGGTTGACCACTCGGAAACATTAGAACAACAAACATTGCAGGTTTGATTGAGTCTTTTCATATGGGATAATTGAACAATACAACATCATGCACACTGACTTAAGCAGACGTCAAACTTTAATACTTAATGTGCTTGAATCAACCCTAATGGAGAGGAACGTCCACAGAAATGAGATGTAACAATGAAATTATGGAGATGATTTAAATGCTTGTAGTTTTAAGCACATTCTGCTAATTCCCTGCTAATCGCTAATCGTAACTGATCTCAAACCGAAAATGCAAAGATATTTAACTTCCAAAATTAACGTTGTCAGGTAGCACATCACTGACATGTAAATGCATATCTTAGAATGCAACTGCGAATATACTGATCTATTCCGTCTGAATATTTAACTCATTCAATCATTTGTTTTGGTTCTATATTTCGTCTAAACAGTTACTTGTATCAGGTCTTTTAAACATGTAAACTATAACTATATCATTCTTAAAAAATTAAAGATAAATATTTATAATTTTGTGATAGCCAATGTGTAGATTTGTTGACTCAAATGCCTTCATCATTATTTAAAATAATAAATTTGCTGCAAAAAAAGTAATTCTTGGATAGACAAGTTCTAAAATGTGAGTATTATTCATGGAAATACATTATGTGCGTGGAAAGCGATTCCTTTCGTTTGAACTCGACATGTATTAATGTTTTTTTGTAACATCATCTTTGTCTGCAATTCACGAGGAACGCGCGTTAATTTGATTGTATCGTTATATCTAAATGTTTTGTTTCATATTAAACTAAACATGCAGATCTGAATACAGAATCGTTTTTCGATACATATACGCGTCTAAATGTCAAATGAGAACAAAGAAGATATTTCTTGCATAATTAAATTATGAAAGAAATTTGTTTCCTTAATTTTGTTACCGTTTCACAACAGGAAATAATGAGCTTTGCAATTGCTATATGTGGAGTGTGTTATCCTCACCAACAGTAATTGGTCTAAATGGCAACTGAAAGTGAAACATTTTAAGATGAAAAAGTTCTAAAACATGTAAAGAAACATGCTTTATTTTGGTATTTAATACATCACTTGATTTCAATACTATATCATCTTATGTTACAAAGGTCATCAAAGGTGAACATCACGTTTCAGTCCGCTGGAATACCACACGGACATCGTGCGCATACCGGGTGCCGAGTTTAGTTGTTCTGTTCTGTGTCAGTTACCACAGTTGCTCAATTTAACTGAAGAATGATATCCGGTATTAGTTGCAGTTAAATATTTTTATTGTAATGAAATGAATATAAATATAGATTATACGACTGCACACAAGCAGATAGAGCTATACAAGAAAGGTCTTCTTCCTTTTAAATAATTGTTATCTTCCATGTGGATTAAGTGCAGCTGAAATATACGGTGTCCTGTCTGGGCCAGTTTAAAGACACCTATTGACATGCAAGATAGTTACAGTACAAGTGACAATGGTAAAAGTTCTTCGAAAGCGAATGTTATATCTTGCTACGTATCTATTAACAAAAGTATTGTGCTCGACTATTCTCAGAGCTTGAAAATAAAACAAGATCTTGAATAATGTAGACTTTTGAAGTTGAAAAGGGACATAGTTATGTCAAAATCTCTATAAGAGTAATAAGCCTTGGATAGTGACTTTCTACTATGCTCTTAACTATGCTCTTAAATAAGTGTGTTAAGTTTCAACCCATAAATTACAGTAGTTTTGGAGATACCAATTTGCACGCAAATATGTAACCCAAATGTAACGCCCACGCCGACACCTTGGTGAATACAAAAGCTCTCCCTATCCTTCAAATAGTCGAGCTTAAACAAGAGATTTAGTAAACTTATATCTTAACAGGCAATAATTTAACTGCCTCCTACAGTACGCCATAGACATAGACGTAAAGTTATAGCGAAATTGATAGTGATTTCTTTCATTTAAAAAAGAGTGGGAAAAAATAATAAAATAAATTGGATGGTCTTTGTCAGGTACAAAGTACATATAACTGTTAATTTCAGCATTGATGTCTTTTTTCGACGGCACTAACATTAACCGATTTCAAACCGACAAGGACTTATTCAATCATTTGTTATGGTTCAATAATTTGGACTGAAATAGCTACTTGTAACAGTTATGTTAAACGTGTTGTTATATAAACATTTTTTTAAATAAGTTAAATAGTTAAATACTCCACTGGACAGGCTCTACCAGTACGTATCAAGTGAAAAAAAAACAAAACTGTTTATCCCAAATGTTGTAAAAAATTTGATGATGCGTATAAGAATGTCATAATATTTTAAGAACTATAATCTGTAGATTTGTTGACATAGAGGATATTGAATGAGTGTAGGTTTAATACTAAATTTATTGAACGCGTTGAATAAAATCATATTATGCGAGACTCTGGCGAGCATAATATTGGTTTATTCAACGAGTTCAATAAATTTAGTATTGAATCTACACGAATATAATATTCTATTTATCACATATATAAAATAAGAACGGTAAACTGTTAACAAGAGTCATTTTTCTTTGACGCGCCTATAGTGTAACGCTAACATTAGCGCGCTTTAACGCTATGTTTATAGTGCAAATGACGTGACGTCAAAGTGTTATTACACTATAGTCTGTCCCATTAAAAATGGAAATGAACTTTTGCCTGGTATGAATTAACAAAACGACGTTGAATAAAAAATAAAACATTTATGTAAACTAAAAAAAGTCACCCTCGAGATTTTTCAGGAATTTTCTCTGTATAGTGTCTACTTTTCTTGTAAAAGCAAACTTTAATTTCTCTACGGCAAGTCTCTGTTGTTTATTTTCCGTAGCCATTGCCGAAGTACTCTTCATTTGAAGATAAACGGGAGAAAGCACGTGTCATGTTTCTAAATTGTACATGATGTTGTCGGGGTCGTTTCATAATTATTTTACGAAGCTGGATCAACAAGATGTAACATTTAGTTGCAATGCATGAGGGAAAACTTAAAAAAAAATAAGCAACAAGAACATCGAGTCACATAGAGTAGATCTAGAAATTGCACTTACTTTTAAGCTGAATAGAATCGGCAATCCCTATGTCATATGAATTTCGAAAAAGATCTTTATAAAAGTCACGACAAATTTGCATTCTGATGATTCCTTCATCGCCAGTTTCTATCCAGTTCCATAGATCCCATTTTTATACTTTGAAACTCCTGAATGGCATGACTCCTACACTTATGATGATCCAGATTTTTTTAAAACTGTTCATGATCCGTCTCATTAATTTATTAAAACATTGTTCCATTTGTGCAGTTATCTGGGTTAGCAAATGAAATATGTAAATGAAACACATCATAATTCAGTATGTTCCAAATCCATAATTCAAGAACGGCCCATCAACATCACAATGTAAATGTAAACTCTTGAAACGAAGAAAAGACATTAGATCTATTACGTCAACAACAATTTACGAAATATATGACGTAACCAAAATGCCTCGCGCTTTTAATGGGTGATTCCAGTTGCGGCATTGACATATGTTAGGCATATGTAACCTCATAAAGATAATTTTAAGCGTTGAGATAAATTTGACTTGATGGCATTCAAAATAATTTTTGTATACCCAGATTTTGCAGTAATTGTTAAAATTACACCTTCAATTCATATATTAACAATAAAACTTTTGATAACATTTAAATAATTTTAAACACACTTAATGACATGAATCTATGACAGTACAATACTTCTTCCATTAATTCACATATAACCTTCGTTTTGATTTTATGTTTTTAAACTATTTTATATATTTCTCAGAAATGATTTCCCTACATATTATCTCGTTATTCAAGACTTCTGTAAATCCTACTCTTTTAGCTACAAAATATACAATATGCGGTATTTTTTCTCCCGCGAAAAAATATAGCTATTGTTTTTTGTTGTTGTTTTTTCACTGAATATTTTCAAATTTTAGGAAGGCTAAAATTATTGAGGACGTCACTCTGTGTTTCTCTTAGACTCGGTAAAGGCCTACGTTTTGTTGCTCAAACTAGAAAGCATTATATTATATTCTTATAACTTACATTGTTCCTCGCACGCGAGTCTTTGTTCTCTCACTAGCGAGGGAGCTAGGTAGACACTGTGGTTACAAGCAAACCAATGCTGAACATATAATGAATCAGTTCCCATTTCTATATATTTCTTGTCAGATTTGTAGATTATGTAGTATTTGTTGGCGATTTTTTACGTCAGGTTTCTGTTGTGAAAGTTAAAATATACGAAAAGTTTTAGCGCACGGACATCGAACCCGAAATAAGAAGGGTAACATATTTTGTATCTCATCGGACTTGGTCAATTTAATTTTTTTTTTAAATAGACGTGATACATAGTCTTTTAGCTAGTGTTCCCGTTTCCGTACGACCCGTTGCGGTATTCAAGACACGCGTTTGATTGAAAAGCTATCTAATCAAATATTTCCATTGCTCTTTTTCTCTTTTAAAAATATATAATACGACAGTATTTCATGATAATTATATAAATCTTTGTGTGTTAGAATTTATAAAGCGGTTACTGATATTTCACTTCAAATGATTTTAATTATTTTAGATAATGGTTTGCTAGTAAAATTGCCTTTTTGACACCACCTTTGTTCTCATTTTTCATTTTAATGATAACATTTAGCTATTTATCAGTAAGTTAATAAGAATAATCAATTTTTTTATGACCAAGTGCATTTCACGTTAATTGTGAGACGAACCCTAAATGACGTCTGTATGGGCGCCGCCATTTTGGAATGGACGTCACGTCAGGTTACAACGTAAGTCAACGGGGAAAAATATAATTTTAGCATTTTGACCATATAACTGTCTTTATGGAAAAAATGAAAAACATGCCTAGAGATATTGACGTCAGGGTTTACATGACATTATTTTAAATGATTTTACTATTATATTTAATAAAAAATGGAATATTCAAATTTGGTGGGACAGACTATTGTGTAATATCGTCTAGTGTAATACGTTTTTATGAAATGGCTTAATTACATTCCTGCGCCGCGGTTTATGTGTAACAGTATAGACGATAGGGCGACCTAAATATGTTACCAACAACCAAATTGCAGGTGAACCAATTTACTTTTTAGATAATGCAAACATGTGCTTCTGAATAATTTGTTTGTAACTTTTGAATATTCTATCTGTACATGTAGCAATTCATTTACTTTGGGATCAGTCTGCAGTGTTCGGTTTGATTGAGCCTGTTCATGGACGGTACTGGATTCAACATTTAACACGAAAAGTCTCCAAGTTTATATAAACAGTCTGCTATAATACAATATAACACAGAGACCTTTGTAAAGAATCATTTATAAATACGACTATGTGTGAAAATGTAAAAATGAAAACAAAACGATATTTCCTACATAATTAAATTGTTCAGGAAATGTGTTTCCCTAATTTCGTTATTTCTGCAACAGGAAAGCAATGAGCTCGGCAATTACTACATGTGGAGTGAGTTTATTGTACCTAAAGTTATAAACGCTAAATTGACATTTGAGAAAAAGAAGTGTAGGGTTTTTAAATAGAGATTAAGACGTTTTTAAATCATTTAAATTAAAAGCATGTGTTTCCTACTGCGTTTTACCTTTAATTCTTAAAGTTTTTAATTGAAAATTTGTTAAGACTTGACAAAGACGTAAATGGTCAAAATAATTATGTTTTACAGACTACAATCGTCAATCAAACTAAATTTCAAATTGGAAATAAATGTGTTCTGTTGTTACGGTAACGGTCGAACGCTTATTCACTTTTATTTATTAACTTAAATTTTACTTTACTTTACTTTGGTAGTGGTGACTGTCGAAGAATTGTTTACAACAAAATTTAACTTTATTCAGCTTAAGCCGGTGCAAGAGGGTGTGGACGATACCTTGCATTTTCCAGTACTGTCCATGAACAAGCTGAAACAAACCGAGTCTGCAACATTAAGTTGTTAATTTTATCGTTTTGTGCATTCTTAAGGGATTCTGTTTTACTCTATTTTGATATTAAAAAAAATTAGGTTACTGTCGACCAACTGGCTACGATTTACCGTTACATAAATACACGTTTTGTTCATTTGTCGTAACTGTAAACGGAATTACACAGTTTTGTCGTTGTAAAGGCACATTGTGTTTCAGGAATTAATACATAAGTTTTATACTCGTCTGGTTTTACAACATGTCAGAAGAAAGTAGCACTGAATGTGAAATTATTTGTCATTTAAGTAGCAAAATGAAAAACATTGAAGATATTTGTTTGTTTGTGTGTAAGATGATTTTTTTTAATCGAGTGGGCTTTAAAAACAGTATAAGAATACTGTTTTTTAAGTTCACGAGATGAAATAAAATTTCATCTTACATACAAAACAAACAAACAAATTTTCTTTTTTAGTGTATGCTTAAAAACAATTTAAAACGAAATTTGCATAATATCAACTTTAATATTAAAATCTTAAAATTTGTTTTCCCCACTGGCCTGTATTAGTCGAATTTCTCATAAAATACAAGAAGTTTTGGGCTGAAAATAAGTTCGACAATCAACGATAAATGGCGGTTATATTATTCATTTTATCACAAAATATGAATGATCACTTGTTTTAATAATACAAAGAAACAATTCTAGCAGAAAAAGTCAAACCATCCGACCTTATTTCCGTTACAGTTACTAACTGCAAATTTATATTAGACCTGTGAAATGTAAGTGGCCGCCATTTATAAAAGTTGTGTATTTCACGGGAGGAAAATAATTGTGAAATATCATTTGATTTTGTTAGCCATACATCTTTTTAAAAACAAAGAAAACTTATTTGAGGATTGATATAGACAATAAATAAGTGTTGACAGATGTGTAAACATTTAAAAAGCGGCTAGGAATTTGTAAAACATGGTATTGTTGAAAGGCTGCCTCACGAACGCTGGGTTGTTTACTTATTTTCGGGTTGATGACTCCCATTGCTTTTCAAGTTTTAATATTGCATTAGGCAGTTATTGCTCGTAGAAACCTTCAATATGCCCAGATGTCATCAAGAGCAGTATTGCATGTAGAAGGAATTGTATTTTTCAGACTGTAAAAATGAATAAAGAATTTAGAGACGATATTTGGTGATTGGTGATTTGAACGAATTGAAGTAAGTTTTCTTCTTTTTATTAGTTTTGAAAGTTGTTTATCAAGTTTAGCCTTGCGTTTCTCTAAACAGCCATGACAATGTCAGAATTGTAAGCAAAAATAAAATTGAGGTAACCACATAGGGACAAACTTAAAAAGTAGTTTCGTCATTGAAAAGTGAGAAATTATATTTTGATAATTGTTACTGAGAAGTTATCAAAATTTTATATGATTTTCACGGATAAATCAGTAATCCACTGAAAAGCATAAAAAAGTAGTAATTTGACTTCCATACAATATACGTACTAATCAATATATTTGCCAAAACGAAACAGAAGCAACAGATCGTTTAGCATATTGGTCAATGGGAATCATTTTGGAAGCTATACCAGACAACAAAAGTTGACAGCTTTTGAAAAAATGAAAATGAATGCATTACTGAGGCAAATTAGTCATTTAAGATAGTTACGTCATGTGTTTCTTTCACAAACAACATAACATGAAATATTTTTGAAAAGAAAACCAGTATCAACATTTAGACATGAAATAAATTCCAGAGTTCAACTTACGTACCAGAAGTTGGAATTCTAAATCACAACATTTTGTTTTTGTTTAAGACATAACTTTCAGCATTTTTAACGACATAAATATCATTATTTTAAATTTTAAACATTAGTACCAATATTTTGATTTCGACATTAATAACTGAGTACAACAAAAATATCAGATATTACTTTCAACCTTCATTCTAGTGTTTCGATCTTAAAATTCCGATTTTCGAGTATTTTTAATACATACTTTATCTTTTCTCTAACAAACTGGCCGTATACAAAGATTTATCTCAGTCTATATATATCAGAAACATTGAATTTCAAAGCAGCCAGTTAACATGATTATAGAAACTGTCTAAAGTGATAACCTTCAGAAAGAAAAAAAACAGTTGTAACATTCAATTATCATATAGTTAATTAAACGTTTCTAGCACATAGCTTCGTACTAAGAGAGTACAAGTTTTGAAGACATAAACAACTTTTTCAAACGTTTAGATTATTAGAGGTACTAATATCAGTCTCAACAATTGCTCAATAATTTTGTTGATAACTAAAGAAAATAACTACGCCATAAGTCTAATATAAATTGTTACGTGTTTATTAAATACATGTATATCATCGGCTGCAGACGATTAGATTAGGTTTGATGATTGAACGAGACAGTTCTCCATTTACATAACAGATAATTATATAGATACAATTGCATATATATCAATAGAAATTTATTTAAGTGTTGAAAGATGAAAAACTACTTTAAGCAGACGACGTCTTAATTTGAATTTCCGATATGTATATATTATTTTGTAATAAAGAACCCTCTTTGTTAGAGTGGAAATAAAAAATAACACACATTTGTGTTGTGTTTTTATTAAATGAGAAATTGTATTGATGATATATCGGCTTCTTCTTTTTTCGTCAGGAAATATGATATATAACTGTAACTTTTGACACGTTTCACTTTTTCTTCACTTTGAAGAAAATTAGTCTTGTCAGAGATATTTTAATGTAAATGTTTTGGAAGAAATTTGCTTTTTAAACTTAAGGTACTTTGTATTTCATATGAAATTTGAGCTTAATTATATAAATATTGATTTTCTTAAAATTAATTAGTATTAACTTACTCATAAGTACAACTGATGTTGTTTATAAGAACTATTTAATGTGTAAGACATATAATGTTTAGAACAAGACAGAAATACATTACGGCTGACAGGAAATTCAGTCAATTAGCCTTGATTGCACTCTCCTCATAAATATTTATAATGTTGAGGTTGTCATCACGAATAATTGTCAGCTAATTCTGCTTATGGCTTGATACTGTCTGAAACAGGTGCGGTTTTGGAATGATATAAATACTGAAGTACTGTCAGAATTGTCTTATTTAAAGTAAAATCCAAAGAAATAGGACTGATAGATATTGTTAAGATATGAACAATTTAACAACAACAGTCTTAAAATGATAATTTAAAAGGCAAGCCAATAGTCAGAAGTATAAACAGACTGCAACTAAAAACGTCACTAAGATTTCAGGAGACATTTGTATGCAAAATGTTTTAATGGAGAAATATGTTTACGTTTATTGACTACACGGTTTTAAAAGAAATGTTACAAATCATCTTACATAATGTTGTTAAAAATAAATTGTCATTTGTCAATGTTTTCGTTTCGGTTATTAAAGCTCCAGCAGTATATGTCTATTCTAATCATCCTTTATTGTTTACATCTGAAGTTATGACGATAAACCGTAACAATTTAATTAGATTATTTGAACATAAATGAACATAAATGAACAATAACGATTTCACATATTCTGTTCAAATAGTCAACAGTGGGTTTGATTTATCATATTAAATTTATGTTTTTTTTGTACTTAAGTTAGTATAAAACATATTTTAGTCATATTCTATCTAGTCCGTCCGATTCAATTAGATTATTTAAACATAAATGAACAATAACGATTTTACATATTCTGTTCAAATAGTCAACAGTGGGAACATACACTGTGTTTGATTTATCATATTAAAAAACACTCTGTATAAGGTAACTTAATTATACAACAACTAACATATTAATCAGACTAGTTACTAAACTGGAAAATTTGGAAATGTTAACTAATCAAGTAAACGAATAAAAGCGATATGAATTAAAATTAAAAATATTTGTATTTTGCATTTATTTTAAAGAACGGGATAGAATACATAACAAGAGGGCCATGATGGCCCTAGATCGCTCACCTGACCCATCAAACTCATCCAAACAATTACCTAGACAAGCATTCTCACCAAGTCTCATGACAGGTGAGTCAAAAATGTGACCACTACAGTGTTAACAAGGATTATCCATATTTGAGCAGTGTGACCTAGTTTTTTACCCAGGTGACCCATATTCAAACTTGACCTAGAAATCATCAAAACAAACTTTCAGACCAATTTCCAGGATACTTGGATCAAAACAGTAGCAACTAGAGTGTTAACAAGATTTTTCTATTTTTAGCTCCGGTGACCTAGTTTCACATGCGATTTCGAACTCATCCAAGCAATTACCTAGACAAGCATCCTGACCAAGTTTGATGATAATTGAGTCGAAAATGTGACCACTAGAATGTTAATAAGGTTTTTCAATATTTGGGCGGTGTGACCTAGTTTTTCATCTAAGATGACCCATGTTCGAACTTGACTTAGAAATCATCAAAACAAACTTTCAGATCAATTTACAGGATGTTTGGATCAAAACAGTAGCCACTAGAGTGTTAACAAGATTTTTCTATTTTTAGCTCCTTTGACCTAGTTTTTCATCCGAGATGACCAATGTTCGAACTCATCCAAGCTATCAACTAGTCAAACATCCTGACCAAGTTTGATGATGATTGAGGCAAAATTGTGACCGCTAGAGTGTTAAAAAGGTTTTTCTTTTTTAAGCTCTTGTGACCTAGTTTTTCATCCGAATTGACAAATGTTCGAACTCATCCGAGCTATCAAATAGATAAGCATCCTGACCAAGTTTGATGATGATTGAGGCAAAAATGTGACCGCTGGAGTGTTAACAAGGTTTTTCTATTTTTAGCTCCGGTGACCTAGTTTTTCATCTGAGATGACCCATGTTCGAACTCATGCAAGCTATCACCTAGACAAACATTCTGACCAAGTTTGATGATGATTGAGGCAAAAATGTGACCGCTAGTGTGTTAACAATGTTTTTTCTATTTTTAGCTCCGGTGACCTACTTTTTCATCCGAGATGACCCATGTTTGAACTCATCCAAGCTATCACCTAGACAAGCATCCTGACCAAGATTGATGATGATTGATGCAAAAATGTGACCGCTAGAGTGTTAACAAGGTTTTTCTATTTTTAGATCCAGTGACCTACTTTTTCATCTGAGATGACCCATGTTCGAACTCATCCGAGCTATCACCTAGACAAGCTTCCTGACAAAGTTTGATGATGATTGATGCCAAAATGTGACCGCTAGAGTGTTAACAAGGTTTTTCTATTTTTAGCTCCGGTGACCTACTTTTTCATCCGAGATGACCCATGTTCGAACGCATCTAAGCTATCACCTAGACAAACATCCTGACCAAGTTTGATAATGAAAGAGGCAAAAATGTGACCTCTAGTGTGTTAACAAGGTCTTTCTATTTTTAGCTCTTGTGACCTAGTTTTTCATCCAAGATGACCCATGTTCAAACTCATTCGAGCTATCAACTAGATAAGCATCCTGACCAAGTTTGATGATGATTGAGGCAAAAATGCGACCGCTAGAGTGTTAACAACAAAATGTGAACGGACGGACGGACGACTAACGGACGACGGACAATCATCGATCCTAAAAGCTCACCCTGAGCATGCTCAGGTGAGCTAAAAACGTACGTGTTTCTTTGCAAATCCTACTGCTTTTTTGCGTAACGCTTACCACCATTTTCAAAATGTTTGGTAATTTTTATCAGCTATGAATATGTATTTATTTGACACTGAAAAAAATGTTGTTGCTGTTTGTAACGTTTTACGCTTCCAGCAAGAAATAATACGATTTTGCGCTAGCAAATTATGTTCAATCATGAAATGGCTCTAACTACCTTTTACAATGTGATTTGCTAACATTTTTAAAGAAAACAATTATGCCAAAAGCAAGTTCCAATTTGTCTAGAGTTTGATTTATTGCACCCAGAAGGAATGACACTTTAAATGTTAATCATCTTCTGTCAGTCATTTCTGGGCATAGAAAATGATAAAACAGCTATTTTTAAACTGTATGCTTTCAATTAGTAATTCTTTATAATAGACATCCCGGCACATTTTCCCTTTAACGACAATAGTTTCCTCGTGAATCATTCTGGAGGCTTTTATTTTAGGATAGAATATAGACAATAAGGAACCTTCAAGCTGGTCAAACAAGACTACATAGCCATGCAAACGTGATCGTAAGTTACATTCTATACGCCAGTTATACTTATACCGTAGAGATATGTGATGATATTTGATCTATTATAATTATACAACTGCCAGTCAACAGAACATTTTCTCCATCTTAGGATATAAATAATATATAACTTACATATAAATATACTATGCAGATATGAAAAAAACGCAACATCATGAAATAACACTTTAAAATAAAAGGACCTTTTTTAGTTTAATTTTATCAAAGGTATATAAATATACTCTATTCTAAAAGTGGGATATAAGTGTATTTGCATTTCGTTTCGCTTCATTGATATGGACTTATATTTCGTGGTTTCAAGATATGTATAGAAGTGTGCATGTCATATGACCTGTTGATAAATTTAGTAAATTCACAAAGAACTTTTTTTATACATGTATTAAAAAAGTCAGTACATCTTGTTAAATTCTTAAAAGTTTTTGCCGTACAAATATTATTCAGTAAAAATAAATTTGGGATAAACTTAATTTATTCTTTTTAATTTGCATTTTAAAATATTGGTTAAGAATTTCACAAATTTTAATTTTCATTATATCTATTAAAAATCACAAATTAGGATTATCAATAACAAAGTAAACGATTGATCGCAAAAAACACTCATAAATTAGTATTATTAAGCGTGTACGTGTTGTAACACGGTTCATATGATAACAAATATACGAAAGACATCAGGTTAAAGGTCAAATCGAAAAATTGTTTAATAACGGAAAGGATCATTTGATACCATGTCAGAACTAACAAACTCTTTGCTTAAACTGATTCTCGATATTTTAAGTGTTGAATCTTACACGCCGCATTAGTAGGTATAAGGTGGCTTAATAGATGTTGTACCCTTTATTATCACTCATGCAACAATTATAATCTACCCGAGTCTGGAATTTTAACATTTTAATGTTTTGTTTACATTACTCTAGTGGTACCCCCAATTTTCAAATTTGTAAAATAATAATACTCAATATAAAACAAAAGATAAGACAATACTCATTTCGACTGAAGACTATTGTAACGTGTACCGAGCTTAAATACATATTTATAATCAATATATTATATTAATAATTTTCCTCTAGGTTTCCTTACCTAAATGATTGAAGACAAATGATTTCAAAATAATTGAAATATAAATTTATCAACTTGAATTAAACACATATTAGATAGACAACACACAATATTGATATATTTGTTTACAATCCCAAATCTTTCCTAGTCTCTATGCCTAGTCTCGATGCCTTTCTAACATTTAACCCGTCTCGATGTCTACTTATAATACTATACTCGTATTTCCTATGTTTCTGTTTTATTTATCTCCAAACAATTATCCAACAAATATCCTGCAGCCCGGTTTACTTTCTACTATATAAAAAATCTGCAATCCTCTCCGGTAGCGTTGCCCCCTAGAGAACACGGATTACAAACAATATATAGCAGGTATAACTTCAAAGCTCCAAGATTAGACGTTGACAATCTGACTTCCACCAACACAAATCCAAACTCACATTGAATACCTCTGCTTATATATGCTTTGCACAACAACGCCCTCTTACGGCTATTTATGACTGGCGAATTAACTTACAATACAATTATACAGAAACGAGCACCTGTTAATAATGTTATATAGATGATATAGTCTGCATTACGAATAATATCAAATAAAACATTGTAGTAGAAACTATATATACATTTCATTAAAATTACATCAAATAAATACTCGCATTATTACTTTCAACTGAATAATAGCAAACTAACCTTAAAAAAATTTAGTTTCTAGTGCAACGTTTTGTTTACGTATGTTTATCTGCAAATGGCGTTCCTGTAATAAAGGGCTGTAACTCGTCATGATTGTTACACTATCATTAACCAATGTAAACAGAAAACATTTTTGAGATATGTTGGTTTTCAATCATTGTCAACAGAACATATAATAAGTTCTCAGTCTACCTTAGTAAGGAATAATTCAGCTATCCTTTATGCTAGAACTACATAATTATAATATATCTATTCGTGCATTACATCACACCAACCCTAATTACAAAAAAGCGCCTCCAGCAAAATGAAAAGTTTTTATCACATTTTTAATAGTTTGAATACCAACATTCATCCAATTTGGTAAATACGTTAAGAAAAAAAGGGAAACAACTTTTACTGTATATAATGTCATTTATTATAAGCAGGTTTTAATTTGTATTATGAAATACAAATTGTAAGTATTGGTCGTTGTATTGTCATAGTACATAAGCTATTATTCTGCCATTTATTGTCAAAACAAAATTAAGAAGGTTCAAGGCAAAGCGGAATTATACAATATCTTAAGAGGAAATTAAGTGAATTAGTTTTGCTTGCATACTGTTCATAAATATTCATATGGTTTAAGTTGTCATATCGTATAACTGTCTTACAATTTACCAATGTCTTAAAGTGAATTGTTATATAATGGAAGATCTATAATTCCATAAATAATTATATTGATAGTACCTAGTATCATACAACAAACCACATAGATGCTGTTGGCAAAATGTTAGAAACATGGTCAGATATTACTTTATCAATATTATGTACCAAGAAATATTTTATGAAAATATTTGAAGATACAATGCTTTTGTTTAAGTATCAAATACTTCTGAAAAATGTGATCATTGTAGACTATGATCTGAATCAGAAACAGTTTTGGGAAGTAAATCATTTTTTATTATCAAACATAAGTCGTACGTTTGAGAATCGTTAAAACTCATAAAAATGAATTGAGTTTTTGAAAATTATGCTGTATAGAATATAGATAAATTACTTTTTAAAGATTGGGGTATATTTATGATTTTTATATTTATAGTAATATTTAAGTTATGTATAAATCCTAACAAAATACCCGACTGAAATAGAAGTTGATTTTTTTAGAATTTCTGTACTTTTATCAGTGGTTTGTCATGACAGGGACCATGCAAAATTACCCGGTATGATAAATAAATAAAGCCATAAAGTGTCATCTTTCGGCACCAATGTTATGAAATAAAGAGATAAATCTTGAAAGGAAATTTTTTTGCGAAGATAAAGCTACCGAAAACGTGTGCTATTATCAATTTGACCATTTAGGCGATGTTTAAGTTTTCATTTTCTTCAGCTATTTTATATTTATTCTTTCAAATATCATCCATGCAACTATTTTACACAGTCTCTAATTGTGTTGCTATTATAGATAAATACAAGAACTTGTACATGTAAGTGCATACTTCATAGTAATAAATATTAGAAAAGCATTGCAGATGAAACAATCTAAACAAGGCAGTTAAATGTAATTCGCTATTTTGCAGTAGATTATTCAAATTATATGACAATTATTTCGCAAGAAAAGGCAGGCAATAGAGTTTCACACGATAAATATATGAAATGTTTAAAGGCACATAATGCCTCGAAAATGAATATTCGTTCTATCGTACTCATGATGTTTGTTTTAACATTTAAATAACTGTTTAAAAGGATGTTACATGCTAAACTAATGAAGAATGTAGTGCTTTATGAAAAATTATTTGTCAAAATAGAAGGACAATTTAAAAATGTAGCATTGAGACTTCAATACAAAATACTTTTTTATTCAAATACTTATTGTATTAATGGCCAAAAAGCAACAGAAGCAAACAATGGCTCAGATCATTGCTTAATGGAAAATCTTAACCGGACAACAAAAAAAATAATAATAATAAAAACAAAAGTATTTCCTGTGTCAAACTGGGCTTTCAATACTACAAGCAATTATAACAATAACTCGCAGCAAATATCTCTCAAAAATACTCAAGGCGTTACACAGCAATCCAGATATGCTCCTTCATGCCATGCAGGAAACTGCATTTCCTGTGTCAAACTGGGCTTTCAATACTACAAGCAATTATAACAATAACTCGCAGCAAATATCTCTCAAAAATACTCAAGGCGTTACACGGCAATCCAGATATGCTCCTTCATGCCATGCAGGAAACTGCAGTATTTTAAGTAACAACGTTTATAAAAAATAATCTCAATGTATTTTCTGTTAAAAAGAAGCCAATTTAATGGGGGAAAATTGAAATCGTGAAAACAAAATGTGTGTATAAATTAGATGATCTTAAACTCCGCTCCTAAGAAAAACTATAAACCTTTTTGACAAAATTATTTCTATAAAGAATTGCTACAGTTTTTTTCTTTTGATATTTACTGAATGAATATAACATTTTGCTATATTAAAGTAATGTTTTTTAAAATTTTTATTAAGATGAGATGTTGCGGTTTATTGTTTGTTTTTGTTTTTTTTTGGTTATGCTTACTGGAATAGTAAACAAGAGGGCACAGAGGGCCCTGGATCTCTCAACTGAAAAATAGTCAAAAGGTCAAAGTGGAGCTACCTTTTACCCCAGAAGCACAATCTGTCCCAGCTTAATCTGAACATTTTTTTTGTGTACTGTCACAAAAGAAACGTTTGTGTAAAATTATTTCAAAATTGAACCAGTGGTTTAGATATTGTTGTTTTCTAATTTTAGCTCTGGCAAACATTTTATTAAAAGGTTCACCCTGTCACTGAGTGAGAGGTGAGCTAATAAACAGATGACAGAAAAACAGAAAGAAAACAAATATTGACCTGGCTGGGGATTTAACTGTCGACCACGATCTCTTTGGGCGGGGCCAATTTTGACCCTAGGGCTTTTATTACAACAAACATGGTCATTTACTAGAATATTTTTCATGCCAAATATCTTAGCTCTACCTCTTTTGGATTTTCACAAGAAGAATTTTAAAATTTTTACTATATACATATAAGGAAAATCAATGACGGCTGGGACCGGGTCAATTTTGACCCTAGCGCTTTTATTGGAACAAACTTGTTGGATAACCACTAGAAGATGTTTATGCCAAATGTCTAAGCTCAAGCTCCTTTGGATTTTCACAAGAAGATTTTTAAAGTTTTTACTATATACATGTATATATAAGGAAAAGCAATGACCCAAGGGCTGTTACATGAACGAACTTCGTAGCAATCCACTAGAATATATTTCATGCGAGATATATATAAGCTCTTCCTCTTTTGGATTTTACAAGAAGATTTTTTTAAAGTTTTTACTATATACATATAAGGAAAATCGATGACCCACACCCCCCCCCGCCCAAGCCGGGCCAATTTTCACCCTAAGGCATTTATGTGCACACAACAACAAATTTGGTAGAAACTAATCTAAAGTGCTTTTGGATTGTCAAAAGAAGATTGTTTAAAGTTTTTACTATATACATGTAAAGAAAATCAATGACCCCTAGGGCGGGCCAATTTTGACCCTTAGGCTTGAACAAAATTGGTAAACATCCACTTGAAGATGTTTCGTGCAAGATATCTAAGCTCTAGCCATTTTGGATTTTCACAAGAATTTTTTTTAATTTTTTACTATACACATATAAGGAAAATCAACGTCCCCCCGGGGCGGGCCAATTTTGACCTAAGGCCATTTATTTGAACAAACCTGGTAGACATCTACTTGAAGATGTCTCATGTCAAATAACTAAGCTAACGTGCTTTTGGATTGTCACAAGAAGATTTTCTAAATTTTAACTCTATACTCGTACATATAAAGAAAATCAATGACCCCTGGGTCGGGGCCAATTTTGACCCTAGGGCATTTATTTGAACGAACTTGGTAGACATCAACTAGAAGATGTTAAATGCGAAATATCTAAGCGCTAGCTCTTTTGGATTTTCACAAGAGGATTTTTTAACGCACGGACGGACGCACGCACGAACGATGGACAACGGACAATGGGCCATCACAAAAGCTCACCTTGAGGACACTGTCCTCAGGTGAGGACATTGTCCTCAGGTGAGCTAAAAAAAACAGAAAGTTTTTTTTTAATTATATAAATATGTTTGAGAAAGCAATTAAGGAGGCACTGATGGTTAAATAAATAAGAGTGATTAGTTTTTTATCCACGTTCATAATATAAGATATAATTAACAAATATACTAAAAAAATAAAAAGTGAACACATGTATTTTAAAAGAATATATTCTTTGTGTATACCCCGTAACGAAGGAATGTGAAAAGAAAACTCACATAAGTTAAGCAATAGTAACGCCGAATTGTGCAAATTTGTAGCAGAAACGTGCAAAACTGTAAGTAATCGGGTCAATGTATGTATCAAAGAAAGAAATGAGTGAGTGAAAACGACTGCAAAATCATATATATTTTACACACCATTTAACCACTTTTGTAATTTGCCGAAATCAAACACAGTATTTTTGTACTTCCTTAAAAATTCATAAATCGTCTTCTTATATGGTAGACAGGTCGTCACCTTTTCCCCCTTAACATTCGTTAAATTTTGTGTACTTCCGAAGCTTTTTCATTATTTTCATAACGCTTTGTGGCTTTCCTTTGCATCTTGGAATACTTAACTAACATCCCCTTCGTTCAGGCAAGAAAACAATGATGCTGTTGCACACTGTTATTGTTATAAAAAAACATTCAACATTGTTCAAATCAAGCATCTGAACATTGGCGACAGTTATAGAGAACAGATTGGCCAAATTTATGACCGCAAGTTCCCTTCAGTATTCAACTCATTCACGAACATTTATAATGACGGCTTTAAACAATTGTAAACTGGATACGAAATCATTATGCTAATAACTATTCATTCGGCAAAGACTTAGTTAATTATGTTTCACTGATTGCCACGAGATCATTCAAAATGCCAACAAAACATTACAAAAGTTAAATGTTGCAAAAACAAAATAATCCCGTTAGATGTGCCGTTTATAAAATATCCCTGTGCCAATAAATTCATTTTTAGTTTTTTTTTTTAAATTAATGTCTTACGTTTGTCTAAATAGCGGTGATATAATTCATTTTATCAAAAAATATGAATGATCACTTGTTTTCATAATACAAACAAACAATTCTAGCAGAAAAAGTCAAACTACCCGACCTTATTTCTGTTACAGTTACTTACTGCGAATTTATATTAGACCTGTGAAATGTAAGCGGCCACCATTTATAACAGTTGTGTATTTCACGGGATAAAAATAATTGTGAAATATCATTTGGACTTGTTAGCCATACATCATTTTAGAAGAATGAAAACTTATTTGAGGATTGCTATAGACAATAAATTAGTGTTGACAGATGTGTAAACATTCAAAAAGCGGCTAGGAAGTTGTAAAACATGGACTTGTTGAAAGGCTGCCTCACGAACGCTGGGTTGTTTACTTTATTCTTTGGGCTGATGACTGCCATTGTTTTTCAAGTTTTCATATTGTATTAGGCAGTTATTGCTCGTACAAAACTTCAATATGTCCAGATGTCGTCAAGAGCAGTATTGCATGTGGAAGGAATTGTAATTTTCAGACTGTAAAAATGAATCAAGAATTTAGAGACGATATTTGGTGATTGTTGATTTGAACGAATTGAAGTAAGTTTTCTTCTTTTTATTAATTTTGAAATTCAAGTTGTTTAGCTTTTCTTAAAATTAATTAGTATTAACTTACTCATAAGTACAACTGATGTTGTTCATAAGAACTATTTAATGTGTAAGACATATAATATCTAGAACAAGACAGAAATGCGTTACGGCTGACAGGAAATTCAGTCAATTAGCATTGATTGCACTCTGCTCATAAATATTCATTATGTTGAGGTTGTCATCACGAATAATTGTCAGCTAATTCTGCTTATGGCTTCATACTGTCTGAAACAGAGGCAATTTTGGATGATATAAATACTGAAGTACTGTCAGAATTGTCTTATTTAAAGCAAAATCGAAAAAATAATAGGACTGGTAGATATTGTTAAGATATAAACAATTTAACAACAACAGTCTTAAAATGATAATTTAAAAGGCAAGCCAATAGTCAGAAGTATAAACAGACTGCAACTAAAAACGTCACTAAGATTTCAGGAGACATTTGTATGCAAAATGTTTATTGACTACACGGTTAAAAAAGAAATGTTGCAAATCATCTTACATAATGTTGTTAAAAATAAATTGTCATTTTTCAATGTTTTCATTTCAGCCATTAAAGCTCCAGCAGTATATGTCTATTCTAATCCTTTTTTGTTTATATCTGAAGTTATGACGATAAACCTTTACAATTTAATTAGATTATTTGAACATAAATGAACAATAACGAGTTCACATACTCTGTTCAAATAGTCAACAGTGGAACATACACTATGTTTGATTTATCATATTAAATTTATGTCTGTTGTTTTTTGTACTTAAGTTAGTGTAAAAAAGATTTTAGTCATAATTATCTAGTCCGTATATAACACTCTGTATAAGGTAACTTAATTATAAAACAACTAACATAGCAATCAGACTAGTTACTAAACTGTAAAATTTGGAAATGTTAATTAATCAAGGAAAAGAATTAAAGCGACATGACTTTAAATTAAAAATATTTCTATTTTGCATTAATTTTAAAGAACGGGATAGAATAAATTGAAACGTATGTATTTCTTTGCAAAACCTACTGCTTTTTTAAGTAACGCTTACCACCATTTTTAAAATGGTTGGTAATTTTTATCAGCTATGAATATGTATTTATTTGACACTGAAAAAAATGTTGTTGCTGTTTGTAACGTTTTACGCTTCCAGTAAGAAAAAAAATCACGATTTTGCGCTAGCAAATTATTTTCAATCACGAAATGCCTCTAACTACCTTTTTCAATGTGATTTGCTAACATTTTCAAAGAAAACAATTATGCCAAAAGCAAGTTCCAATTTGTCTAGAGTTTGATTTATTGCACCCAGAAGGAATGACACTTTAAATGTTAATCATCTTCTGTCAGTCATTTCTGAGCATAGAAAATGATAAAACGGCTATTTTTAAACAGTATGCTTTCAATTAGTAATTCTTTATAATAGACATCCCGGCACATTTTCCCTTTTACGACAATAGTTTCCTCGTGAATCATTGTGGAGGCTTTTATTTTAAGAAAGATAATAGACGAAAAGGAACCCTCAAGCTGGTCGAACAAGACTACATAGAAAGACAAACACGATCGTAAGTAACATTATATACGCCAGTTATACATACAGTCACGTAGATATATGTGATGGTATTTGATCTATTATACTTATACAACTGCCAATCAACAGAAAAGTTTGCTCCATCTTAGAATAATCTTAATATATACCTTATATATAAATATCATATGCAGATACGAAAAAAAGAAACACTCAACATAATGAAATAATACTTTAAAATATAATAACCTGTTTAAGTTAAAAATGGTCAAATTTTAAACAAGGTATATATACGCTATTCTTAAAGTGATATATTAGTGTATTTGCATTTCGTTTCGCTTCATTGATCTGAACTAATATTTCGTTCGTCAGGTTTCAAGATATGTAAAGAAGTGTGCATGTCATATGACCTGTTGGTAAATTTAGTAAATTCACAAAAGAAATTCTTTTATACATGTATTAAAAAAAAGGTTTTCAGCTACAATCTTGCTTAAATTCCTAAAAGCTTTTGCCCCTTTCAAATTTTTATTTCCCGTTTAAATAAAATGAAAAAGATTTTAAAAATTTTTTTTAATTTTTTCTTTGATTGCCCTTTTTCCCCCAATTATTGGTTTAAAATTTGTTTTTTAATCCTTTTTATCTATTAAAAAAACACATTTAGGGGTTATTCAATTAAAAAAAAGTAAACGATTTTATTTCCGCAAAAAACACATAAATTAGTTTTTTATTAACATTTTTAAAATGGTGTGTAAACCCCGGGTTTATATATAAAAATATTCCGAAAAACATTTAAAGGGTTTAAAAGGGCAAACGGAAAAATGTTTTTAAAAACGGGAAAAGGATCATTTGATAGCATGTCAGAACTAACAAACTCGTTTTTTTTAAACTGATTTTCGATATTCCAAGTGTTGCAGCCTACATGCCGCATAAGTCGATATAAGGTAGCGTAATAGATGTTGTACCCTATATTATCACTCATGCAACAACGATAAAGTAACCGAGTCTGGAATTTTAACATTTAAATGTTTTGTTTACATTACTCTAGTGGTCCCCCCAATTTTCAAATTTGTAAAATAATAACACTCAATATTAGACAAAAGATAAGACAATACTCATTTCGACTGAAGACTATCATTAACTAATGTAAACAGAAAACATTTTTGAGATATGTTGGTTTTCAATCACTGTCAACAGAACATATAATAAGTTCTCTGTCTACCTTAGTAAGGAATAATTCAGCTATCCTTTATGCTAGAACCACATATAATATATCTATTTGTGCATTACATCACACCAACGTTAATTACAAAAAAGCGCCTCCAACAAAATTAACAATATCCATCACATTTACAATAGTTCGAATACCAACATTCATCCAATTTAGTAGATGCGTTAAGAAAAAAAAGTAAACAGCTGTTACTGTATATAATGTCATTTATCATAAGCAGGTTTTAATTTGTATTATGAAATACAAATTGTAAGTCTTGGTCGTTGTATTGTCATAGTACTTAAGCTATTATTCTGCCATTTATTGTCAAAACTTAATTAAGAAGGTTCAAGGCAAAGCGGAATTATACAATATCTTAAGAGGAAATTAAGTGAATTAGTTTTGCTTGCATACTGTTCATAAATATTCATATGGTTTAAGTTGTCATATCGTATAACTGTCTTACAATTAACCAATGTCTTAAAGTGAATTGTTATATAATGGAAGGTCTATAATACCATAAATAATTATATTGATAGTACCTAGTATCATACAACAAACCATATAGATGCTGTTGGTAAAATGTTAGAAACATGGTCTGATATTAGTTTATCAATATTATGTACCAAGAAATATTTTATGAAAATATTTGAAAGATACAATGCTTTTTGTTTAAGTATAAATATATCAAATACTTATGAAAAATGTGACCATTGTAGACTATGGCCTGAATCAGAAACAGTTTTGGGAAGTAAATCATTTTTTATTATCAAACATAAATCGTATTCAAACGACCACGACAATTCATAAAACTCATAAGTACGATTGAGAATCGTTAAAACTCATAAAAATGAATTGAGTTTTTGAAAATTATGCTGTATAGAATATAGATAAATTACTTTTTAAAGATTGGGGTATATTTATGATTTTTATATTTATAGTAATATTCAAGTTATGTATAAATCCTAACAAAATACCCGACTGAAATAGAAGTTGATTTTTTTTAGAATTTCTGTACTTTTATCAGTGGTTTGTCATGACAGGGACCATGCAAAATTACCAGGTATGATAAATGAATAAAGCCATAAAGTGTCATCTTTCGGCACCAATGATATGAAATAAAGAGATAAATCTTGAAAGGACATTTTTTTGCGAAGATAAAGCTACCTAAAACGTGTGCTATTATCAATTTGACCATTTAGGCGATGTTTAAGTTTTCATTTTCTTCAGCTATTTTATATTTGTTCTTTCAAAAATCATCCATGCAACTATTTTACACAGTCTCTAATTGTGTTGCTATTATAGATAAATACAAGAACTTGTACATGTAAGTGCATACTTCATAGTAATAAATATTAGAAAAGCATTGCAGATGAAACAATCTAAACAGGGCAATTACATGTAATTCGCCATTTTGCAGTAGATTATTCAAATTATATGACAATTATTTCGCAAGAAAAGGCAGGCAATAGAGTTTCACACGATAAATCTATGAAATGTTTAAAGGCACATAATGCCTCGAAAATTAATATTCGGTATTCATGATGTTTGTTTTAACATTTAAATAACTGTTTAAAAGGATGTTAGATGCTAAACTAATGAAGAATGTAGTGCTTTATGAAAAATTATTTGTCAAAATAGAAGGACAATTTAAAAATGTAGCATTGAGACTTCCATACAAAATACTTTTTTATTCAAATACTTATTGTATTAATGGCCAAAAAGCAACAGAAGCAAACAATGGCTCAGATCATTGCTTAATGGAAAATCTTAACCGGACAACAACAAAAAATAGATAATAATAATAAAAACAAAAGTATTTCCTGTGTCAAACTGGGCTTTCAATACTACAAGCAATTATAACAATTACTCGCAGCAAATATCTCTCAAAAATACTCAAGGCGTTACACGGCAATCCAGATATGCTCCTTCATGCCATGCAGGAAACATGCAGTATTTTAAGTAACAACGTTTATAAAAAATAATCTCAATGTATTTTCTGTTAAAAAGAAGCCAATTTAATGGGGAAAATTGAAATCGTGAAAACAAAATGTGTTTATAAATTAGATGATCTTAAACTCCGCTCCTAAGAAAAACTATAAACCTTTTTGACAAAATTATTTCTATAAAGAATTGCTACAGTTTTTTTCTTTTGATATTTACTGAATGAATATTACATTTTGCTATATTAAAGTAATATTTTTTTTTTATTTTTATTAAGATGAGATGTTGCGGTTTATTGTTATTTTTTATTTATGCTTAATGGAATAATAAACAAGAGGGCACAGAGGGCCCTGGATCTCTCAACTGAAAAAAGTCAAAAGGTCAAAGTGGAGCCACCTTTTACCCCAGAAGCACAATCTGCCCCAGCTTAATCTGAACATTTTTTTTGTGTACTGCTGTCACAAAAGAAACGTTTGTGTAAAATTTTTTCAAAATTGAACCAGTGGTTTAGATATTGTTGTTTTCTAATTTTAGCTCTGGCAAACATTTTATTAACAGGTTCACCCTGTCACTGAGTGAGAGGTGAGCTAATAAACAGATGACAGAAAAACAGAAAGAAAACAAACACTGACCTGGTTGGGGATTTAACTGTCGTCCACGATCTCTTTTGGCGGGGCAAATTTTGACCCTAGGGCTTTTATTACAACAAACATGGTCATTTACTAGAAAATGTTTCATGCCAAATATCTTAGCTCTACCTCTTTTGAATTTTCACAAGAAGAATTTTAAAATTTTTACTATATACATATAAGGAAAATCAATGACCGCTGGGACCGGGTCAATTTTGACCCTAGCGCTTTTATTGGAACAAACTTGTTGGATAACCACTAGAAGATGTTTATGCCAAATGTCTAAGCTCAAGCTCCTTTGGATTTTCACAAGAAGATTTTTTAAAGTTTTTACTATATACATGTATATATAAGGAAAAGCAATGACCCAAGGGCTGTTACATGAACGAACTTCGTAGCAATCCACTAGAATATATTTCATGCGAGATATATATAAGGTCTTCCTCTTTTGGATTTTACAAGAAGATTTTTTTAAAGTTTTTACTATATACATATAAGGAAAATCGATGACCCCCCCCCCCCCGCCCAAGCCGGGCCAATTTTGACCCTAAGGCATTTATGTGCACATAACAACAAATTTGGTGGACATCCATGCCAAATAACTAATCTAAAGTGCTTTTGGATTGTCAAAAGAAGATTTTTTAAAGTTTTTACTATATACATGTAAAGAAAATCAATGACCCCTGGGGCGGGCCAATTTTGACCCTAAGGCTTTTATTTGAACAAAATTGGTAAACATCCACTTGAAGATGTTTCGTGCAAGATATCTAAGCTCTAGATCTTTTCGATTTTCACAAGAATTTTTTTAAAATTTTTTACTAAATACATATAAGGAAAATCAACGTCCCCCCGGGGCGGGCCAATTTTGACCTGAGGCCATTTATTTGAACAAACCTGGTAGACATCTACTTGAAGATGTCTCATGTCAAATAACTAAGCTAACGTGCTTTTGGATTGTCACAAGAAGATTTTCTAAATTTTAACTCTATACTCGTACATATAAAGAAAATCAATGACTCCTGGGTCGGAGCCAATTTTGACCTTAGGGCATTTATTTGAACGAACTTGGTAGACATCAACTAGAAGATGTTAAATGCGAAATATCTAAGCGCTAGCTCTTTTGGATTTTCACAAGAGGAATTTTTAACGCACGGACGGACGCACGCACGAACGATGGACGACGGACAAGGGCCATCACAAAAGCTCACCTTGAGGACACTGTCCTCAGGTGAGGACATTGTCCTCACGTGAGCTAAAAAAACAGAAAGTTTTTTTTTAAATTATATAAATATGTTTGAGTAAGCAATTAAGGAGGCACTGATGGTAAAATAAATAAGAGTGATTAGTTTTTTATCCACGTTCATAATATAAGATATAATTAACAAATATACTAAAAAAATAAAAATTGAACACATGTATTTTAAAAGAATATATTCTTTGTGTTTACCCCGTAACGAAGGAATGTGAAAAGAAAACTCACATAAGTTAAGCAATAGTAACGCCGAATTGTGCAAATTTGTAGCAGAAACGTGCAAAACTGTAAGTAATCGGGTCAATGTATATATCAAAGAAAGAAATGAGTGAGTGAAAACGACTGCAAAATCATATATATTTTACACACCATTTAGCCACTTTTTTAATTTGCCGAAATCAAACACAGTATTTTTGTACTTCCTTAAAAATTCATAAATCGTCTTCATATATGGTAGACAGGTCGTCACCTTTTGCCCCTTAACATTCGTTAAATTTTGTGTACTTCCGAAGCTTTTTCATTATTTTCATAACGCTTTGTGGCTTTCCTTTGCATCTTGGAATACTTAACTAACATCCCCTTTGTTCAGGCAAGAAAACAATTATGCTGTTGCACACTGTTATTATTATAAAAAAACGTTCAACATTGTTCAAATCAAGCATCTGAACATTGGCGACAGTTATAGAGAACAGATTGGCCAAATTTATGACCGAAAGTTCCCTTCAGTATTCAATTTATTCACAAACATTTATAATGATGACTTTAAACAATGGATTGTAAACTGGATTCGAAATCATTATGCTGATAACCAATATTTCGGCAAAGACTTAGTTAATTATGTTTCTGTGATTTTAATGAGATCATTCAAAATGCCAACAAAACATTACAAAAGTCAAATGTTACAAAAATATCCCGTTAGATGTGCCGTTTTTAAAAGATTCCTGTGCCATTAAATTTATTTATTTTTTTAATTAATGTCTTATGTTTGTCTGTCTGTTTTGTTTTTGTTTTGCTGATTGATTGAGTCATTGATACTTATGTCAATCGAAACACAGTTTGGTTCTTCTCGACGATCGAATTTCCTGTGTAACTAACCAGTAATTAGATTTTCCTGGGTAACTAACCAGTAATTAGATTTTCCTGGGTAACTAATCAGTAATTAGATTTTCCTGGGTAACTAACCAGTTATTAGATTTTCCTGGGTAACTAACCAGTAATTAGATTTTCCTGGGTAACTAACCAGTTATTAAATTTTTCTGGGTAACTTACCAGTAACTAGATTTTCCTGGGTAACTAACCAGTAATTAGATTTTCCTGGGTAACTAACCAGTAATTAAAATTTTGTCCATATGAGCGCGTTATCCAACATGATTTTTAATCAGCAATGTAAGACAAGTGACAATCAGACTCAATGTCTGAGATCAATTATCACGGAGGCATTTCGCATCTCCGATGAACTGGACCGGCGACACCCTGGGTTACATTAAAATTGGTTGCTTTCCTTATGTAGTACAATAAAATCATTCATATTATATTTTTGTGCTGATACGAGTCTGTACTATTGTTAACTCCGGAAAAGGCATTATGCCTTTTAACTTTGGCTTGCAAACTTTAAACCCTGGTTGAAGTATTTGAATTAAATATTTGATGCTTGTATATTGTCTTTCCTTTTTAATATTCAAAGTCACCAATTAGACCAAATTCGAAGTCAAGTTTAACTTAAAGCAACCGTTAGTAATAGATTTTCAAAAGAAGCTTGAAAGGGTCGTGATGATACATTATCAAAAAAAATGTAAAAACGACGAATCAAATTGAAATTGATATTGACATTTAACTTCATCTCTCTTCAGATTAACAAAAAGCGAGTAAGGCAGTAGAGATGTAACATATTGTGATGACCATAAAACTTCTTGTGAATTTAAGAGCATGACCTAGTCGTTATATGACAAGAAAAGTTTGACATTGTAAAGATTTAAAATAAAATGTACACTGTAAAGTAACTATGTATATCGGACAACTGTAACATCCATTTTCTGTATGACATGCCAATTAACAATTTTGATTGTTATAAGAACTGAAACATGAAGGTCAAATCACATCATCATATATTTTTACCCATGTTAAATCATGTTCAAGATATCATTCAAAGAATAATTACAACACATTCTTTTCATCATCAAGACATAACAGCACAATGCGACCATTAGAATGTTTACAATAAAACTGACCTAAATTTTAACCCAAGATGACCCATGTTTGAAGATGTATAAGATATTTTAAAATGTATTTCACAGTAGGATGTTCATCGAATCATCTTCAGAGCGTCCCATCCCCAATTGTGGAGAATGAACGCCGGGGATTAGCTGGACAAGTGATCCATTCTGAAAGCTCACATAGAGCCCTTTTAGATAAAAGCAAAGCAATAAAAAATCCATCGGGATGTTAAATACACCAATCGTATTCCATAGTCATGATTTGCAAATCCAAGAAATTATTTATAAAAGTAATTTACAAATTAACAATTGTTAATAACTACAAAATGAATATTAAAGGTTTTCCATCTAAGAATTGAATTAATTTTTTTATAATCAAAAGTAATGTTCGTGCTCATTTTAAACTATATAAAAACAAACGAATCGACCCGGATTTCAAGACGAAAAAATTATAACCTTATTAATAAACAAACAGAAATTAGGACAAACATTTTCTTAGAAAAGGTTTGACCTAATTTCTGTTTGTTTATTAATTAAGCCAAAAACTAATAATTCATAGATTTTATGCTTAATCCGCTTGACTGTGCCAGCTTTCAGGTGTTTCAACGAGCAAAAAGACATTTGGTAATTTAGAATGTAAGACTGATGAGAAGGGTGATTGTGTGTTTCTTAAATTAGATTTTTAACATGTTTGAAGAACAATAAATCAACAGTTTACTTAATTACTTTACGAAACTAATTACCAAATTGTCTTAACGTGTAGGATTAAATATTTTAAGGAGGAATCAACACACTATAAGGCAGTCTTGCTGCTGTCTAGTAAGATGTAATATGCCGATTGTTTTCAGGTCATCACTTTGATTGTACAGTCAAACAAAATCACGTTTGGTTGAAAAAGTACATAACACAAGTTATAGACTATATCAATCCGCCTGTTTTGTGTTTTTCGTCGTACTTCGCTCGAGCGTACTTGAAAGGAAACCCTAGTTGAAGCAATAAAGCGTTTAACCTTCCCTACAAACACCCTTTACGTTCTACCAATTCTTTTGAGCATATCGTATGTAAGTTGTTTCGAACTGTGACATTTCAAACGGTGACAGCAGCATATGGAATTCAAATAAAATGTACAATTTCATTAACTTGTCTTTTTCGTTTTAATTTTTTTACTCCAGTTAAATAATTGTACCCACTAGAATTGACATTTTCGTTTTATTTTGCTTCTTCAGTCATTCATGTGTCTATAGGCTTGATTATATGATCTTTTATATGACTGTTATTGCTTTAAACTAATGGATATAGATTCATTCCTAAAGATTATTTTATCAAAGCTGTTTTACTTATATGAATGTATATAATATATCTATTAAGAGCACATTTGAGGATAGCTGACTTAATACGTATTCAATAATTTTTTTTCTTCATATCCATGAAAATAATATCCATTTGATGTTATTTTACACACATCTTAAGATATGAAATATTTCTATTCTATGTTTGTTCAGAATGAACAGAGTAAAGTCCATTTTATTTCTTTAATAAAATAAAAATATTGATAATATTGATTTTAACTTTTAAATTAAAACACGTACATCAACGAAATAATACAGAATGGTAAAATTACATATTATGTCCAGTTTATATACAAAGTGGTCGGATTCAACACGAATTTAACGTCCAGTATTAATTTTTCTTTTCGTTTGATACGTTTTTTTCTTTACTTAAAGTTTAATAAAGCCATTCTGACAAATTTTCATAAAATTACAATAATATAAAATTATTTCACCAAAGACGTTGTGTCTTATGCTCAACATAAGTTATAGATAGTGTATCAGGGACAAACACGAACGATGCGACGCATCTGAATTTGAAACTTTCTTATTGCCCATTTTGGCCGCTTTACAATAGAATAAGAGTCACTTGTCAGATGATTTTATTTTGTAAATAATGTTCAACGTTTGATAGAATTGTATCACACGGAAGATGTTGGATTACAAAAGTCATTTAATCATTTGATTCTAGAATATGACAGATTAAATCATTTCTAATATTTCGGTTGAATATAAAAAAGAATGACCGGATGTTTTTTTTTCGAAATTGAAAATTACATTTAACATAAGGAAACGGAAGCAAGCAATAATTGTAGGAAAACTAGAAAATAGTAAGAAAACCATTTCCTTGATTAAAACTAAGTTGATGAGAAATGCAAAATCCTTGCTATAAAAATGTTAAGTGGTAAAATTGCATTATGCAAGAATGAGTACTTCAGAAACGATAATTAACTTCATTAGCACAACAGTGTATAGAAGTATGCGTTTTCAAGGCGATTACCGTCGTAATTACATTTTATCAAGAAAACAAGGCGTGTCTCCTACACCCACTGTAAACCATTCAAAAAGTAATAAAATGTCATATGCAATGATTATTTTAAAGAGGATACATTAATTTGGATAATTAACAGAAATATTGCAAACACTTAGGACTTTTCATTTCAATTTTCACAGCAAAAATTTAAAAGCAATATGTTGAACAAACCTAACAATGTAAATACATATAGTATATATAGTATTGTTTATAAACATGCATCATTATGAGAGCTTTAATTATGTGATTACTAATGAATCAAATACAACGATATGAAACAAAGATATATTTATTATACGACGCACAAATGTCAAATGAGATATCTTGACATGTGCCAGAACACGGCGACAGGTTCGATTTTATTGAGACTTTCTGTGAAGGCATACCGTCTACCGTCCACGCACAATAGCTACAGAACAAACATTTGAATATAAAAATAGAGTTAATCCATACTTTGCAGTTCTTTACAATTATATATGAATGTGAAGTATACAGAAACAAAATGATTAGTAATAGTACAACTTAAAATTGTGATCTTATGGAACATTATTAAACAGTAAAGAATTTTATCTAAAATGACAATGCTAGAAAAAAATGTTTTGTCAGAAATAATACACTTGTCATATGACAGCGTAATGCTTTATCAGAGCTTTAAATGGCAATTATACCTGGTAATGCTTAATCAGAACTCAAACAATTACCAGAATACCTCATTGAGTTTAATACGAGCTATTGCAAATTTCCAGAATACCTCGTAATGCTTTAAAGAGCTTAAAAAATTCCCATAATACATTGTAATGCTTTATCAAAGTTATTGCAAATAGCCATTGTAAATCGTTATGCTTTTTAAAGCTTAAACAATTATCGGGAATACGTCGTTTTGTTTTATCAGAGCTTAAACAATAATCAGAAAACCCAGTGGTGCTTAATTAAATCTTAAGCAATTGCCAGAATATATAGTACTACAGCTTATCATAGAAACACCAATCACCAGAATATCTCGTTATGCTTTATGGGACCTTCAGCAATTGCCCTTTTTACTTCGCTATAAAAAGACATGCTTGGAAATGTCAGTTTTTGTATATTGTGACCCCGTTAAAGTAATTTTATTATTACCCCTATCAAACAGAAAACGTGAACAGTGTTACATAATTAAATTGGTGAAAAAGCAATTAGCTTAGAATTAGAATTTTAACCTATTTGTGATATTGTCAATGAACTTATTTGACACTATTATTCCAGTTTTTATTTTGCCGCACTAAAATGGTAATGGAACTACTTTTCCAGTATGTAAAGGCGGCAAAAAATACAAAGATAAAACGACACTTTTATGAGAAACAAGAATGCCTTATACAACTAAATAATATTAAATATATCTTTAATATTGTTCACGTGTCTCAAATTTATTCCCATGATAATAAGGCAATATTTACAGTTTTTCAAAACAAATTGACAGACAATATATACAATGTGTTTACTATACCACTATACATCATAACGCTGTCCTCTATGTATGAATCTAGATGTTCGGAGCAGTATTAAGATGGTTACCTATATCACTTGCGACCTGATATTCTCTTACTATATTCATTGTTACAAGGCCTGTCATAATTATTTGATAAACAATGGTAGATATCCATGGTTTTTCTGTTTGAATGCATTAATTTTTAAAACGCCATCTTCTGTTTCATATCATATATAATAAAGCTCTGGTTACAAGTGTTATTTTTTGATACAGCAAATTAAATAAAAACTGTTTATAAAAACTTCGACGAACTTAAACGTGAGCAACACTATTCGGAAAAAGAAGAGTCGGAGAAACTTCTTGCAAGCTCTATATCAGGTGATATATTGCTAAAGTGGAAAATATACACATATAAGAGAGAAATATATCAAAACTAATATTAAATGTCATGTTCAAAGAAGTTTATGAAGTCTAGCTAAGAAAAAAGACATGTGTATCAAATTTATTAGCAAAGCAAATCAGGAAAAGCAGTAAAATTACAACTGTTTCTAATTAAGAAACAAGCATTGCGTAATCTTTATTAACAAAATTATAACAGTGAAATTATAAAGATGCATTGATCTAATACAATAATTTAAATCGACAGTTTTTTCATTTACATGCTATTTGATCTAAATGTTTCATTCACTAAATTAAATCAACTTAGCATGTTCCCAAAATGATGAAAAAAGAAAATTGAGAGGTCTCTTCAGTATGAATGAAATAAAAAACTTCATTTTATAAGCAGGTAACACAGATGAATAAGGAGAAAAGTAGCGTTACTTATAACCATTAACACATATATGTACTAAATCATAGGAACATATTATGATTTTGATATGGCTTTAAGATATACAAGCTTTCCTTACATATATACATGTATTTGTAAAATTTCATCATTAATTGTAGTTATTGTTTTATTTTAATTGTCCAGTACGTTAACTTGCAGGGGTTGGGCGTTCTGTTTTTTGTTTGTTTATATGTGTTTGTGTTTAGCTTGACATTTTGATAATCGTATTAAGTGTTTCTTTTATATCATTTTAATAATAATGATAGCCACGAATTCATGATTTGTAAAAATCATGAATGTTATTAAATAGTATATGTTATAATTGCCTTATTGCAAAAAGATAATTATTACGTTTTTCATGTTTTTGTTCCGTCTTGCACAGTAAACCCAACTGTACCCATTATTGCTAGAATTTATACTTTGGTATAACGTAATGAAAAAGTATCTTATTTCAATAATAACATATGTGAGCTAAGAATATGTTTATTTCACTGTCTCGATAGTTTCAAAGATATGAAACTCAAATAAATCATACAGCAATGACGTTGGCATATAAGTATATGTATGTAGAGAGATTACGCTGTTTTTTACAATTACTTAAAAATAAGCAAACTCGAGCCAATGGAAAGACATAATGGGATACTTATCTTCAACGAAATTTATCTGGGAGTTTTTTTTTAACAGTTTATGAACATTATGCGAGTTACTCATAGTCAAATTTATAACATGCTGTCTGTTTTACATCAGAATATTTAAATAGGTTATGTTGGCTTTCTATATTGTATGTGGACTAGTTTTTAACAATTTATAAAATAAAATACATATTGTCTGTTTACTACTCTTTGTATTTCGAGTATTGCTGGAACAATAAATCCAAATGTAAACTTTTTATGTCATTTGTTTTTAGCTATCCGTGAGCCAAAACAGAAATATGATACAGTTTTGATATAAATAACTTAATAAATATATATATTTTGAAAAAAGAAGGTTTCTAAATACAACATATGTGTATGCATTCGACCTCTTACATATAATTATTACAAACAATCATTACTTAGATGACTATCAAAGAAACATAGGTATATTTGATTGATGTTGTACATATAAATGTATGTATATAAGCTCTGATATGAAAAGAAAAGAAATGTTTTATAATTTTCAAATGCAAACGAGTTAGATTACGAGCATATTTAATTTTAAATACATGACTGTATTAAGTTTTTGCATTTCCAGTTAGTTTAAAATTTAAAAAAACCTGGCATATGTACATTGCAAACACCTATCACAAAGGTGAGGTGGCTCGATTGTAAGAAAACATTTCATACTATTGATATTTTATAACAATGTTAACTGTCAGCTAGAATGGTAGCATAACGTAACGAACATTTACAAAACAAAATGATATAACAACTAGCACATGCAATCTATGTCTTGAATAACAATGTGTCAAGTTTAGAAAATTTATAAAAAGTTTACATTGAAACTCTATCATTTTATTCTTCAATCTTATACGTAAAAATTTCTTACAAAATGGCTTCAAGTTTTAATACGAATACAACAAAATTTAATTTAAAACAACTGAAACCACTTTGAAATTAGAAGAAGTTGACAAAAAAAAACCCCAAAACTTACCTGAGCTGAGTGTTATCACAATAAGAATGGTTATGAACACTTTTAAAGCCATCATATTGTTAAATTACTTCCAAGAACAAGTCAAAACTTATTTACATAGTTCCGAATAGCAAATGTAGTTGTGTTTTAATATAACAACATATTTGTGGTACATACTGTCAACAATATGATCATGCTCACAAGATTTTCCTTTTGTTTAAGTAAAGAAAACCATTTATTCTGACTTGTCAGTTTAAAGATATTCCTATAGTCGACAGAAAATTCACACGTTCAAAGTAAATATGTGGCATTGAGAAATAAGCCAATAATGCATGAGGAAATATCACTAGTACGTACTCAAACAGATACCAATATAAAACCAGCTTGTTAATGCTATTATCGTGTAATGTTGCAACTGGTACAATTGAAAAGACTGATTTTATACAAGCATGAAATCTTTACAAAAAGAATATTGAAACTCGTAAATTGAACAACTACCAATATAAAAAGTGGGTAATGAACTAGGTACATAATTCAATTTGTTATTATTGTTTCCTTATTTGTACAAGAACAACCATTTAAAGTTTTTTACATACTTTAAACAAAGGAAGAGATGGTATGCTTCGTTGGAAAATGCTATGATAATGATTTCAAACTTTTTAATAACATATCAATAAAAGGCGATCCTTCCTTATATAATAGTGCAAAATTATATGGGTACATTCGCAGCTGCTCAACTTCAGAATAAAACTTGTTATAACCCCACGCAACTGTTATTAATAGTTATTTTATAGATATATTCACAATCAAAGTATAATTACAGATCTACCAACAATATAGATATGTCACGGTCAGACCACACGGATAACCAGGCTTGCCGGACTCTATACTGAAGACAACGGACAAACACTTTCGGTTCCAGCAAGTAAGGGTAAAGACATTTTTTTATTTTGTCCTGGCCATTGTTTTTTGTACATTCATTTAATTAATTTTTAGCTAAGATATTTTCTTTGTTTATTAAGAGTGTAAAATTTATTTGTACATAATTTTTAACCGCCTTATCTCCGGATCTTTATAAATTCCAAATTATATAAGTTTCAATTTTAATGGAACTAAATTGCATTTATGTTAAACAAATGCTAAAAGTACAGCTGTATGAATACGTCCTTGTCATCGATGAACAAGCTGAAACGTTAACAATTGTGCTATGTTGGTCGATATTTAAGGCATTTGTTGTATGTTTTAATAACTTAATTAGTTTAATAAATTTAATTAAATGGCATTCCTGTACGCAAAAATAAAATCACAATTTGATTTCCACTTGAAAGTCTAAAAAATGATTTTAACGGGTTGATGCACTGTTTCAATAAATGTTTCTCCCCTTAGAATATGAATGTGTCGATTTTAAAATACGTTAACATATTTAAAATTCCTCGAAAATTAAATAACACGGTAAAGTGTAACACGTATTAAAACTGTTCACTAATATATGACAAGATACTAAAGTGGCCGGGTAGCACATTCGGTACATGAGCTGCGGAAGGGCTTTTTAAGTGGCCAGGGCTTAATTTCCAGTCTGTTTTTCTCAACGTACGACACACATATAAAATAGTTTTTCTTAACCATTTGTTTTAATTTTTATCTATCATAATTTCTTGTGATTTAAAAATTGTCTGTACAAAAGGTTGACAAGTTTAATTCAGGCATGCTTGAATTTTATTTAGATACATACCATAGGAAACTTCGTCTTATTGTCAAAGTGCAAAAAGCTATATGTTTGTTTTTTTGTAGTTTACAAAATTTTTTCTGGTTTTGAATAAAATTTGATAATTCAATAGTGCATGTATGAAGAAATATGTTGGTTTAATACATGTACCTTTAGACTAAATGTTACATACACAAAGCGAAATGATGAAATGGTGAAAAGCGTACGCAAAACTAGATTTATGGTATATTGTTTCCGAAACAATTAACTCTGTTTACGTACAATACTCATGTGAGTTAAATCACAGAAAAATTATATTACTGTTTTGAAAATTGACAATAAGGTTACGGAAATAACACAATTTCACCGTTCTGAATTTTTATTTATAAACTTTTTCATACGATATCGTTTGGTGCCTTTTCATCATGTTATTTAATACACCTGTGTACAGTTATAACTAAAGTAACGTGCGGATGAAATACAATGTCAATTACAATGTATGGAATATAATGTGTTTGAGCAACGTGAAACCCAACAACAGCAAATCATTCAATATACTATATCACAAACAAGCTAAATCTACGTACAAATGTTGTATTTAATATGACAAGAGTGACTCGTATGCACGGAAACAAATGCACGACCACAATTGAAAAATGGTCATATTGTTTCTTCTTCTTTTTTTTTATTCTTCTTTTTCTGTTTTTCTATGAATGTCAATTTGACTTTCTTTCCGCATATTCCTTCCCCTACTGATTGTTTAAGTTGTCTGTCAGATTTTATTTTTCATATGTTTCTTTCGATTTTGTGGATTATATTTCCAGCAACAGCATAAGCTGAAGTTTGTTCAGCGAAATAATTTGTGCTTGACCTGACTGTTTTAATTGCCATGTCTGCATTTTACTCTGTAGTTTTACTGATTAGATCAATATCCAACTACAAAAAGTTCATGTTTAATCATATAAGCAGTAGTTGAACTTGAATACTTCGCACATGATATTTGCTAATTAAATAGAATAAATCGGAAAACGACATGAAATGTCAAAGTTTTGTTACGCTTGAAAAATATAAATGTGTTTCATTATCTAAAAGAGCATTATGTCTACAGTCATATTTTTCATTTTTGAATATTTTTTATTGGTAATAAACAATGAAATGTGTTTTTTTTAGTCTGATGAACTCCATTAAAATCAATGAATCTACAAGGGATATTTTTCAACACCAATCAAAGTGTAAAAAAGCATAATATTTTAACATTGTAAAATAGATTAATACGGCCTGGCTGACAGAAAAAAAGAGAAAAAAAAACAACCGCAAATTAAAAACGTTATATAATTTTTCAAATGAAAAACCAAAATAATGTTATTATTATGAGCAAAGGGTTTTCTTTCCTTACTGAAAATCAAAGAGAACAAAAGAAACCAAAACAACCCCTCCAAACAAGTGAACAATAAAAAACAAGAGTAAACTCAATTTTAAAAAAAATTATAAGGGCGAAATCACATTTTCATTGATAATTTGTATGTCTTGAATAAACAGAATTAAAAAGAAAATGATTTATTTTATTGGCTACTTTACATAATCCAAATTGGTATGAATTAACAGAAAATTGTATTTGTAATCATATAATAAGCATTCAAATGCACAATGTTGAATAGTTACAAAATTTTGTACATTGTGTTCAACAATTTATAACAAATTTTAAGAAAACAATGAGCTATAGAAACATGTTGCAAGTTGGACTTTTCTCAAGAATTTGATTGTTATATATATACCATAACTTTCTTTAATTATATAAATGTAATTTACTTTTAAACATCTAAATATCTTAACAAGCCTAAATTTAGGTGCAGTTTACTTCAAGCAATTTATCAACTACCTCGAGAATGTTACTACATATGTAGTCATATATGTTCTGTGAAGGGAAAGTATCGGAGAGACGAACCTTGCGGGATTTATTGTTGGTTAATCATATAGGCAATAGAGCGACATTAACATGTAACTAATAACCAAACAAACCATGCACCAATTGACTTTTCAGATAATTTAAAGCAGGTGTTTCAGAGTCATTTGTTTGTAACTATCGGTTAGTCTACCTTTACATGTAACACATTATTACAGCTATATCTAGTGCCTGTGTTTATTTTTATTTTTTAGCATCATTTCAATGCAATATTTGAAAAATGCCATTGACATCAGAGTCTGCAATGTTCGCTAAAGACTTGGTAAAACAAACCATGTTGAAGTTTTTCCTAATTGATGAATGTTTGTCTATATTGAAGGACAGTCATGTCCTTTTAATACATTTTGCGTTGTGAAGGTACATATTTCCAAGTCTATATTAACAATCTGTTATTATAATACATATTCTAACACATCTTGTTTCCCTATATTCTTTATTTCCGTAATAGGAAAGTAATATAAGACTAGTATAATAATTTAAATATAAGTATTCTTCTTTAAAAATGGCAAACATGAGCTTTAATATAGTTTTACTACATACCAGATGCTTACCACTTAAAGAAAGTAGCACTAAATTTGAAATTATCTGTCATTAAGTAGACAAATGTAAACATACAAAATAATAATCACAATATTTTTACCAAGTAAAAGAGAGTTCAGTTTACTTGGCAACGGGGAACTTTTTGAAAGTTATAACATGACAACAAAATTAAAAGTTTTAGTGAAATAAAAATGAAAGCATTTTGCAGCATACTTATCTCTTTAAATAGTTAAGCCAAGTCTGGCAAAGTGAAATATGTTGTTTATTTTTAGACATGACAGAAATTTCTAATATTTTGAGTTCAAATTACGTACGTACCAGTAATTTGAGATCCAAAACATCTCCATTTTGTGTGCAGCATAATTTCAAATAAAAACCATTATTTTTAGTTTGAAAATAAATACCACTATTGTCATTTCGAAATGAAAATATAAGTTCAACACAAATACCATCAACATTAATGCTAGTATTTTGAGCTTTAAATTCCGATTTCCTATTGTTTTCACTTTTCACTAACCAACTACCCGTATAGCAGTATAAAGATTTATTTCTATGTAAATCAGGAACTTTCGTGTTGCACAAATCAGCAACACAACTGTTTTTCAATTAAACTAACATTATCATTGAATTTCAAAGCAATCAGTTAACATGGTTTTAGACACTAAAGGGATAACTTTCAGAGAAAACATTTGTACAATCATTATATTGACATAAAATCAACATATAGTTAGATTAACGCTTCTAACATAATGCGTCGCATTAAAATACATTTTTATTTAAAGTTTTAAAGATTTCAAACGTTTGATATATCAGATGTTATATAAATCTAAATAATTGCTTAATTGTGTTGATAATTGAAGTAGATAATTGTCTACAACATAAGTCAAATATAAATTGTTATTATCTATTAAATACCGGTATATCATCTGCTGCGGCTGCAGACGATTAGATAAAGTATCATGATTGAACGGGACAGCTCTCCATTTACATAACAGATCATTATATAGAAACAATGGAAGATATCAATAGAAATGTGTTAAAGTGTTGAAAGATGGAAAACTACTTTTATCAGACGACGTATTTATTTTAATTTCCGAGATGTATATATCATTTTGTAATAAAGACCCCCTTTTAGAGAGGAAATTATAATTAACAAATATATAATAATTGTAACATTCTTATAGGACAATATATAATCATATATCTTACTATTAAAATCAGGAAAATTGTCAAATAACAGAAAGGATCATTTGATAGCATGTCAGAACTAACAAACTCGTTGCTTAAACTGATTCTCGATATTTTATGTCTTGAAGCTTACACGCCGCACAAGTCGGTGTAAGGTGGCGTGATAGATGGTCTGCCCTTTATTATCACTCATGCAACAATGATAATCTAACCGAGTCTGAATTTTTCCATTTTAATGGAATGTTTACATTACTCTAGTGGTATCCCCTTTTAAAATTTGTAAAAGAATAACACTGAATATTAGACAAAAGATATGAAAATACTCCTTTGAGCAGAAGACTATCATTAACAAACATAAACAGAAAACATTTTTGAGATATGTTGGTTTTCAATCACTGTCAATCACTGACATTATTAAGTTCTCTGTCTATTTCTGTAAGAAATAATTTTAACCGTCGTTTAAAATATACCCATATATAATATATTTATTTGTATATTTATTTGTGTATACTATCACAACAACATTACAATACAAAAAGCTCCTCAAACAAAGTGAACCTTACCAATATTTTGAAGACCAACTTTGGTCCACCTTGTTGCATGTGGAACAATACTTAAAAAAACAAAATGAAATCAGTTTTTTATAAACAAATGTTACTGTATATAATGGCATTAAATATAAGTATGATTAAATCTGAAATAAGAAAACGAATTGTAAGTCAAGATTGAAGACCATCCTTTGTCGTTGTATTATCATTGTACAATAATCATTATTCTGTCATTTATTGTCAAATTAAGAAGGATTTAAGGCAAGACGGAAATGTTCAATGTCTTAAGAGGAAATTAAGTGAATTAGTTTTGCTTGGTAGTATTTAGTATAATACCATTAACCACATTGTTGGTCAAATCTGAGATACATGGTCTGATACTACTTTTTCAATATTATGTACAAACATTTTTGCAAGAAACATTTTATGAGCATATAAGAAAGATACATTGTTATTGTTTAATTATAAGTATTTAAAATGCTTGTTGAAAATGTGTCCATAGTAGTCTATAGTCTGAAATAGAAACATTTTTGGGAAGTAAATCATGTTGAAATATCTAATAGACACATCTTATTCAAAAAATTTGAATTGTGCTTAATGAAAATGATTTTTCATACAAGAAGGACAATTTAAAAACTTCCATACAAAATACTTTTTATTCAAATACTTAATATTGTATTAATTGCCAAAAAAAGCAACAGAAGCAAACGATGGCTCAAAAATAGCTTAATGAGTATCTTTTGGAAAATCTTAACTGGACACAAAAAATATTGTATTTCTGTGTCGAATTGGGCTTTTAATACTAGAAGCAATTATTACAATTATTCGCAGCAAATATCCCTCAAAATACTCACAGCGATACACGGCAATCCAGATATGTGCCTCCATACAGGATACTGCAATATTTTAAGTTACAACATTTATAAAAAAATATTTCGATATAATTTTTTTGTTAAAAAGAAGCCAAATTTACGGGGAAAATTCAAATTGAAAAACAAAATGTGTTTAATATAATTAACTTAAAGATGATCTCGTAAGAAAAAACTATTATCCTGTTCGACAAACTTATTTCTATAAAGTATTGCTACAGTCTTTTTCTTTTGAAACTTGCTGAATAAATATTACATTTTGCTATATTTCAGTAATATTTCTTTTAATTTAAATTAAAATGCGTTATTCCGATTTATTGTTATTCAAAAGAAAAAAATACATTTTTTTTTTCTCAAAATTATTCAAATATTTTTGAATAAGCAATTAATAAGGCACTGATGGTAAAATAAATTAGACTGGTTGGTCTTTTATCCATATTCATGATATAAGATATAATTAACAATAATTCCAGAAAAAAAAGAATTGAGAATGTCTATTTCATTAGAATCTATTGTATGTGTATATCCCGTAACAAAGGAGTATGCAAAAGAAAATCCACATGCGTTATGCAATAATAACTCCAAATCGTGCAAAACGGTAAGAAATCGGGTAAATTTTTGTATGAAATAAAGAAATTTACGATTGAAAACGACTGCTATATCATATTTTAAACACCATTTAGCCCACTTTTGTAATTTGAAGATTTTGAATGACGCTCCCAGGCAACGCTAATTCCATCAAATCTTATTTATTTCCTTCTTTCCATTATTATAAGGCAAACGAATGTCGAAAAATGTCTCTGGAATGCGGAAATCAAAACCAGTTATTTGTTGTTGTATACTGCATTTTTTTCTACTTTTTTAAACAACATTTTTAAAAAGTCATAATCTTCTTCATATTTGGTAGCCAGGTTGTCATTCTCACCCATTCAAAAACTTGTTTTTTTTCCTAAGGTTTTTCTATACACTTATATTTCTTCGCTTTGAACATTCAAACACCTTATGACCAACATCTCATTCGCTCAAGCAAGAAAACAAAACGCTGTTCCACACTATTATTAAAATAAAAACGTTTAACATTGTTCAAATCAAGCATCTGAAAATTGGAGAAAGTTATAGAGAACAAATTGGACAAAATCATGATCGCGAGTTCCTATTAAATCATTCACGAACATTTATGATAATGACTATTAAACTTTGTAATTTTAATTCGAAATCATGATGTTGATGACTCTTCTTGAGACACTAGGTTAAATCATGATTCTTTGATGTTCATGAGATAATTCAAAAGGCCAACATAACATTATCGCAAGACAAATGATACAAATAATCCCGGTGGATGTGCTGTTTATAAAAGATTCCTGTGGCAAAACAATCACTTTTAGTTTACTGTTTTTAAATTAATGTCTTCAGTTTGTTTGTTTGTTTTCTTTATTGATTGATTCTTATGACAAGAGCAACTCGATCAGTGACACACTTGATTATAAACAAATAGGTAGCTTTCCATATGTAGTACATAAAATCATTATCATAATTATTGTGCTGATACGAGTATGTATTAATGTTTAATCCGGAAATAACATAATGCCTTATATTTTGGTTATATGTTAATTAAAAATATTTGAAGATTGCATATTATCTTTCCTTTTTAATATTCAAAGTCGCCAATGAAAATTAACATTGAAAATTTATGAGACAAACTTTGCAATCAAATTTGCCTTAAAGCAACTGTTAGTAATAGATTTTCAAAAGAAGCCTGATAGAATCATGATGTTACATTATCAATTAAATGTAGAAACGACGAATCAAATTGATATTGACATTTAACATTATCCCTCTTCAGATTAAAGAAAAGCGGATACGACATTAGAGAATTAAGATATTGTGAGGATCATAAAACTTCTTGTGAATTTAAGAGCATGATCTAGTCGTAAAATGACAAGAAAAGTTTGACATTGTAAAGATTTAAATCAAGTAACTATGTATATTGGAAAACTGTAACATCCATTTTCTGTTTAACATGCCAATTAACAATTTTGATTATTATAAGATCTGAAACATGAAGGTCAAATCACATTATCATATATTTTTTGACCAATGTTAAATCATCTTTAAGACATCATTTAAAGAATAATTACAACACATCCTTTTCATCATCAAGACATAACAGAACAGTGCGACCATTAGAGTCTTTACAATAAAACTTAGTCAACTTGTTTTAAACCCAATATGACCCATGTTTGAAGATGTTTAAGAAATTAGAAAACAATTCAGTTAAATGTTCTTCAAATCATCTTCAGAGCGTCAAATCCCCATTTGTGGAGAATGGACGTCAGGCTTACGCCGGACAACTGATCCATTCTGAAAGCTCGCATGTGAGCATTTTAAGATGAACGCAAAGCAATTAAAATTCCTTCGGAGTGTTAAATACACCAATCGCATTCTATATTCATAATGTGCAAATCCAAAAATTGATTTATAAAAATATTATTATTAGTCATTGACAATTGTTTGTAGCTACAAAATGAATATTGATTGTTTTCCCTTTTAGAATTGATTTTTTTTATAATCTAAAGTAAAGTTCGTGTCCATTTTAAACTATATAAAAACAAACGAATCGGCCTTGATTTCAAGACGAAAATTATTATCTTATTAATTAACAAACAGAAATTAGGCAAAACCTTTTTTCTAATGAAGACAAAAACCAATAATTCATAGATATCTACTTAATTGCTTGACTTTGCAGGCTTTAGGTGTTTCATCGTGTAAAAAGACATTTGGTAATTTAGTAGAATGTAAGACTAATGACAAGGGTGACTGTGTGTTTCTCAAATTAGATTTTTAACATGTTTGAAGAACAATAAATCAACAGTTAGTTTACTTAATTACTTTACAAAACTAATTACCAAATTGTCTTAACGTGTAGAATTAAATATTTTCAAGGTCGAATCAACTGATATAAGACAGTCTTGCTGCTGCATCGTAAGATATAATATGCCGATTATTTTCAGGTCATCACTTTGATTGTTAAGTCAAACTCAATCACGTTTGGTTAAAAAAATACATAACAATTTTTCAAACGTATCAAAACATCCGCCTGTTTTGTGCTTTTCGTCGTACTGCGCTCAAGCGTACTTGAAAGGAAACCCTAGTTGAAGCAAGCAATAAAGCGTTTAACCTTCCCTACAAACACCCTTTACGTTCGAGCATATCGTATGTAAGTTGTTTCGAACTGTGACAATTCAAATAAAATTTACAATTTCATTAACTTGTCTTTTCCGTTTTAATTTGTTTACACCAGTTAAAATATTGTACCCTACAGAATTGACATTTACGTTTAATTTTGCTTCTTCAGTCATTCATGTGTCTATAGGCTTGATTATATGATCTTTTATGTGACAGTTATTGATTTAAACTAATGGTTATATATTTATTCCTAAAGATTATTTTATCAAAGCTGTTTTTCTTATATGAATGTATATAATATATCTTTTAAGAGCACATTTGAGGATAGCTGACTTAATATGTATTCAATAAGTTTTTTCTTCATATCAAAGAAAATAATATGTATTAGTATTTGTTCATGTTATTTCACACACATCTAAAGATATGAAATATTTCTATTCTACGTTTGTTCAGAATGAGTATTGTCTATTTTATTTCTTTAATAAAAAAATCAAAATCTAAATATTGATTTTAACTTTAAATTAAAGCACATCTATCAACAAAATGAAATAGACTGGTTAGATGACATATTATGTCCAGTTTATATACAAAGTGGTCGGATTCCATGTCAATTTAACGTCCAGTATTAATTTTTCTTTACTTAAAGTTTTATAAAACCATTATGACAAATTTTTATAAAATTACAATAATATAAAATCATTTCACCAATAACGTTGTGTCTTATTCTCACGATAAGTTATAGATAGTGTATCAGGGACAAACATGAACGATGCGACGCATCTGCATTTGAAACTTTCTTATTGCCCATTTAGGCCGCTTTACAATAGAATCAGAGTCACTTCTCAGATGATATTATTTTGTTAATAATTTCAACGTTTGATAGAATTGTATCACACGAAAGATGTTGGATTACAATAGTCATTTAATCATATGATTCTAGAATATGGCAGATTAAATCAATTCTAATATTTCGGTTGAATATAAAAAAGAAAGACCTGATGTTTTTTTTTTCGAAACTGAAAATTACATTAAACATAAGGAAACGAAAGCAAGCAATAATTGTAGGAAAACTAGAAAAAAGTTAGAAAACCATTTCGTTGATTAAAACTAACTCAATGTGAAATGCAAAATCCTTGCTATAAAAATGTAAAGTGGTAATTGCATTATGCAAGAATGAGTAATTCAGAAACGATAATTAAATTTATTAGCACAACAGTGTATAGAAGTATGCGTTTTCAAGGCGATTACCGTCGTAATTACATTTTATCAAGCAAACAAGGCGTGTCTCCTACACCCACTATAAACCCTTCAAAACGTAATAACATGTCATATGCAATGGTTATTTTAAAGAGGATACATTAATAAGGATAATTAACAGAAATATTGCAAACAGGACTTTCATTTCAATTTTCACAGCAAAAATTTAAAAGAAATATGTTGAACAAACCTAACAATGTAAATACATTTTATATAGTATTGTTTATAAATATGCATCATTATGACAGCTTTAATTATGTGATTACTTATCAATCAAATACAACGATATGAAAAAAGATAATATTATATATGTTAAATGTAAATAATATCTGTAGCTGGCAAGTAATGTTTAGTTATATTTCATGTTTCTTTTACTTCAGTTCCATGTGTATTTCACGACGCACAAATATCAAATGAGATATCTTAACATGTGCCAAAACACGGCGACAGGTTCGATTTTATTGAGATTTTCTATGAAGGCATACCGTCTACAGTCCAGTCACAATAGCTTCAGCACAAACATTTTAATATAAAAATAGAGTTTATCCATACTTTGCAGTTCATTACAATTATAAATGAACATGAAGTATATAGAAACACAATAATTAGTAATAGTAGAACTTAAAACTGTTGCCTATATATACAGAGGCAGATACAGGATATATCGTACAGAAAGAGATGTATATAACTTACTATAAATCTGAGTCAAGTTCTTAAATTACAAGACATTCTACGGGAAGCAAACAAGTAGAGAGTATATAATTTTGTTTAACTCGTTATCACTTTCAAGAGTATAATACAGTGCTCCTGAAACTAGATAATGATCTTATGGTACATTATTAAACAGTAATTAACTTGAATCTAAAATGACAATGCTAGAAAAGATGTTTTGTCAGAAATTAGACACTTGTCATATGACAGTGTAATGCTTTATCAGAGCTAAAAAATGCCATTATACCTGGTAATGCTTTATCAAAACTTAAACAATTACCAGAATACCTCATTGAGTGTTATAAGAGCTATTGCAAATTGCCAGAATATCTCATAATGCTTTAAATTAGAATTTTAACCTATTTGTGATATTGGCAATGAACTTATTTGACACTATTATTCCCGTTTTTATTTTGTCGCACTAAAATGGTAATGGAACTACTTTTCCAGTATGTAAAGTCGGCAATAAATACAAAGATAAAACGACATTTTTATGAGAAACAAGAATGTCTTATACAACTAAATAATAAATTAATCTTAAATATTGTTCACGTGTCTCAAATTAATTCCCATTGTAATAAGGCAATATTACAGTTTTTTTCAAATCGGATTGACAGACAATATATACAATGTTTTTTATATACCACTTGACATCATAACGCTATATTGTATTGTCGAATCTAGATGTTCGGAGCAGTGTTAAGATGGTTACCTATATCACTTGCCATGAAAAAACAAAGACCTGATATTCTCTTAGTATATTCATTGTTACAAGGCCTGTCATAATTATTTGATAAACATTGGTAGTTATCAATGGTCTACCTGTTTGAATGCATTTATTTTAAAAACGCCATTTCCTGTTTCATATCATATATAATTAAGCTCTGGTTACAAGTGTGACTTTTTGATACAGCAAATTGAATAAAAACTGTTTATAAAAACTACGACGACCTTAAAAGTGAGCAACACCATTCGGAAAAAAGAAGAATCGGAGAAACTACTTGCAAGCTCTATTTCAGAAGATATATTGCTAGAGTGGAAAATATAGACTTGTACGAGAGAAATATATAAAGACTAATATTAAATGTCATGTTCAAAGAAGTTTATGATGTCTAGCTAACAAAAATGTGTTTCAAATTTATAAGCAAAGCAAAACATGAAAAGCTGTAAAAATACAACTATTTCTAATTAAGAAACAAGAATAGCTTAATCGTTATTAACAAAACAAACAGTGAAATTATAAAGATGTATTTATCAAAATAATTCAACAATTTAAATTGACCGAGATTTTCTCATTAACATGCTATTTTCTCTAAATGTTTCATTCACTAAATTAAATCAACTAAGCATGTTCCCAAAAATGATGAAAAAAGAAAAATGATCGGACTCTTCAGTATGAATGAAATAAAAAAAAACGTCATTTTATTAGCATGTAAAACAGTTTCTAACAGGAAATGTTACATTAAATTAAAACAAAATAAACACGGCAAATGGGGTTATTTGAATGCATAAGGAAAACAAAGGATTACTGCTAGATAATCGGTAATGGCATAAAATCCATTGAAGACAGTTGAATAAGGAGAAAAGTAGCGTTCCTTAAAACCATTAACACATATATATGTACTAAATCATGGGAACAAATTATAATTTTGATATGGCTTTAAGAAATACAAGCAAGAGCTGTTTGTTGCTTTCTTTACATATATATTTATAATTTTTAATCATTAATTGTAGTTATTGTTTTATTTTAATTGTCCAGTACGGTGACTTGCAGGGGTTGAACGTTCTGTTTTTTGGTTTGTTTTGTGTTTGTGTTTAGCTTGACATTTTAATAATCGTATTAAGTGTTTCTTTTATATCATTTTAATAATAATGATAGCCACGAATTCATGATTTGTGAAAATCATGAATGTTATTAAATAGTATATGTTATAATTGCCTTATTGCAAAAAGATAATAATTACGTTTTTCATGTTTTTGTTCCGTCTGGCACAGTGATAAACCCAACTGTACCAATCATTGCTAGAATTTATACTTCGGTATTATGTAATGAAAAAGTATCTTATTTCAATAATAACATATGTGAGCTAAGAATATGTTTATTTCACTGTCTCGATAGTTTCCAAGATATGAAACTCAAATAAATCATACAGCAATGACGTGTGCATATAAGTATATGTCTGTAGAGAGAATACGCTGTGTTTTTACAATAACTTAAAAATAAGCAAACTCGAGCCAATAGGTAGATATGAATGTGCTACTTATCTTCAACGAAATTTATCTGGGAGTTTTTTAACAGTTTATAAACATTATGCGAGTTACTCATAGTCAAAATTTATAACATGCAGTCTGGTTAACATCAAAATATTTAAATAGGTTATGTTGGCTTTTTACATTGTATTTGGACAAGTTTTTTAACAATTTATAAAGAAAAATACATATTGTCTATTTACTAGTCTTTGTATTCCGAGTATTGCTGGAACAATAAATCCAAATGTAAACTTTTTATGTCATTTATTTTTGGCTATCCGTGAGCCAGAACAGAAATATAAAACAGTTTTAATATAAACAAGTTAATAATTATATATATTTTGAAAACAAAAAGGTTTCTAAATACAACATTTGTGTATGCATTCGACCTGTTACATATAATTATTACCAATCATCATTATTTATTAGATGAATATCAAAGGAACATAGGTATATTTGATTGATGTTGTACATATATATTTAAGCATATGAGTTGTGATATGCAAAGAAAGGAAATTTTTTATAATTTTTAAATGTAAACGAGTTAGATTACGAGCATATTTAATTTACATGACTGTATTAAGTTTTCGCATTTCTCGGAATCCCCTTAGTTTAAAATAAAAAACCTGGCATATGTAAATTGCAAACACCTATCACAAAGGTAAGGTCGCACGATTGTAAGAAATCGTTTCATACTATTAGTATTTAATAACAATGTCAACTGTTAGCTAGAATTGTAGCATAGCGTAACGAATTTTTACAAAAGAAAAAGATATAACAACAAGCACATGCAATCTATGTCTTGAATAACAATATGTCAAGTTTGCAAAATTCATGAAAAGTTTACATTGAAACTCTATCATTTTCATTCTTCAAACTAATACGTAAAATATTTCTTACAAAATGGCTTCTAGTTGTTTTAAAACGAATACAACAAAATGCATTTAAAAACAACTGAGACCACTTTTAAATTAACATTAAATCAGTCTTAAGCGCTAACTATAACAAACAAAAGTTGACAAAAATATTAAAATTTACCTGAGCTGAGTGTAATCACAATAAGGACGGTTAGGAAAACTTTTAAAGCCATCATATTGTTAAATTACTTCCAAAAACAAGTCATAACTTATGTACACAATTCCGAATAGCAAATTTAGTTTTTGTTTTTCAAAAATATAACAACCAACATAACATAACTGTTACAACCATCATCAATAAGATTTTCCCTTTGTTCAACTAAAGAAATTTACTTATTCTGACTGTTTATAGTAATTCCTACAGTCGACAGAAAATTCACACGTTAAAAGTAAACATGTGGCATTGAGAAATAAGCCAATAATGCGTGAGGAAATATCACTAGTACGTACTTATACAGACACCAATATAAAATTTGCTTGTTAATGCTTTTATCGTGTAATGTTGCAACTGGTACAATTGTAAAGACTGATTTTATACAAGCAAGAACTCTTTACGAAAAGAAACTGTGTAGCAAATTGAACTACTATCCACATAAAAAGTTGGTAATGAACTTAGGTACATAATACAGTTTGTTACAACTGTTTCCTTATTTGTACAAGATCAACCAATTGAAAATTTTTACAAACTTCAAACAAAGGAAGAGATGGTATGCTTCGTTGGAAAATGCTATGATAATGATTTCAAACTTTGTAATAACATATAAATAAAAGGCTATCCTTCTTTATATAATAGTGCAATGCACTAAAATTATGTGGGTACATTTGAAGCTCAACTTTAGAAAAATAACTGTGTTAAAAACTTGTTATAACCCTACGTAACTGTAAGTAATAGTTATTTTATAGATAATTTCAGAATCAAAGTATACATACAGATCTACCAACAATATAGACATGTCATTGTCAGATCTCACGGATTACCAAGCTGGCCGGACTCTATACTGAAGACAACTGAAAATCATTTTCGGTTGCAGCAGGGTAAGGGTTAAAGATAATCTTTTATTTTGTCCTGGCCACTGTTTTTTTGTACATTCATTAAACTTCGGGATAGGATCATTTCTTTTTTATATAAGAGTGTGAAATTTAAATGTTCATAATTTTTAACTGCCTTATCTCCGGACCTTCATAAGTTCAAAAATTTAGAATGGAACTAAAATTTCATATATGATAAGCAAATGCTAAAGAGGCGAGACCAGCTGTATGAATAAATCCAGGTATTCCATGAACAAGTTTAAACTATTAAAAGTTTGCTATGTTGGTCGATGTTAAAGTCATTTGTTGTATGTTTTAATAACTTATGAATATATAAGAAAGCAAAGTGAATACTATCAGGAACCGAATGAGTTTTAAAAACAGGAATAAATTAGGCATTGAAAACTTAGCAGCTTTTGTATAAAAGTAAAAACATCAGATGTACGTAATATATATATTTGATGTCATATTGCCACAAAACTTCCCAGAAGGCATAATTATTTCAGATTCTTGATCAATGAGACCATTAAATGAGTAATAAATTATGTATTTTTTTTATAAAGATCACATCAATCAAATAAGCATGATAATAATTCGTTAAATTTTTAATTCTTTTAATTTTATGTAATATTTTAATGGAATTTCATAATCATGTTATAAATGTGCTCATAAACGTCATGTTTTATAGATGTGGTTATAAATACATATTATTTCTAATTGTAGTGTATACTTTAATATTTTTTATATGTTAGTAACATTTTCAAATTCTTTAGTGTAGCCATTTGGAAATAACGAAACGTGTGTTCCTAATATTTGAATAATTATACATTAAGTATAAACTGGTATGTTAAAGAGACATTATTCCCACCAAAGGGTAAAATGGGAAGGTTAAGTTAGAATTAACAAAGTATTTTGTTTTTTTGTGTTCAATGTTACATTTTGGAATATAAAAAATATATAATAAAGGAATATTTCTATAATTCATTAAACGTTCATTTTAAACTTTGATTTTTCAATACTTATGCTATCTTTTTAAATACGATATTTATAACTTAAAAACAACAGAAGAATGTATCGAAATTATGAATAGGTCGTATGAATAAAAAGCTCAAATATAGCAGAAGTAACTAACGTGTCTTCTTCAATGGCAATATTATCAATACTAATAAAATTTACAATGGTTCAACAGTTTGCTTGTAAATGCTGTCTGCAACTCGTTGGAAGAATTGTTTTAAAAGAAAAGTAATTTTGTAGAGATTATAGTCATGGTGACGAGGCACTGTGTTTCGTAACTTAAATAATAGCTTACTTGTAAGTTAATCAATGTTCGTCACAGATAACGAATGGTTGAAGAAATAAGTAATTACGACATGTTTTTTTTCCATGTGAAATAATTCAACTTCTATGGTTTTTGTAAGATATCACAATCACACACAGTTATCAAATAAAACATATATAATTATGAATTCAGTCTACAAAAAAAACTCAATGTTTCCTAGGCGTGTGAATGTATTTACCATTTCATAACTAGTACGTCTAACGTTTCTTTTTTATAAAAGATGTGTCATTGAACACATATGATATGAGGAACGCCGGTATAAGCAAAATCAAAATGTTGATGATCCGGTTTAAATGAGCCTATTCATGCACGACTGTATCTGAATTTAACATTTGAAAATGGTCATGGTGACATTTTGAATTAGAAAAATACGCCGATATGTTTATATGACGGTAATCGTTGAACCTTTAATGTGACCATTTATGCCATTCCATAAATTCGGCATATGGATTTCAAGTAAAATACCTGTGTACTAAACGAGAACACAAGGGGTACATAGTGTTTCTACTAAAAAAAGAGATAGAAATGATTATATAATTTTATGTTTCCTAACCAGGTAATGGTCATTTCATGAAAGATAATCCATTATTCACCTACATCCGATGTATAAGTTCTCGTAATAAGCTTTCATTATATAAAACCAAGCATCATGTTATTAGACATAGAAGATAAAAGCCACATCATCAAATCAACAGATACCAAATGAGAGCATTTTAACGCGTACAATCACAATTGAGTAATTAACATATAACTTCTCATTAATTTTTAACATTTAACAAAGTATTTATGCCATGACCAAAACCTTTTATACAATCAAACGTTTGACAAACAATAGTAATTCATTTCTGTTTATTTTGAAAGAATGAATAGCTATAAACTGTCTATGAAGGAAGAAAATCAAATATTGAGTGCTGAACCACAATTAGTCAAATGTATTATTTCGTTGACAACATTTTTCTTTAATAATTATTTCAAGTATTATATACAATAGAACCAACTTAAAGATAGAGTGTTTATCAATTGTAGAGGAGTACTTGTCAGTCTCAACCTAGAAAAACGAACTATTACGAAAAACTAAGCACAAAAGGTTTTGCATATAAAAGTAATCAGATAATCAAAATCAATTGTAAATAATTTAAACGAGCCTTCCATGCATCTTCATGGAATACGTTACTTTCGCAACACACCAGCCAAATCACAGTTTTTAGTCTCAAAGAAACTCCACGTAAGTTCAAAAGCGTAAAAACATAAATTTAAATGTCTTACATAAATCAACTTGCGCACTTTTAACAGCAAGCTATGCACAAGATATATACGAAATATATCAGGAACAACTTGAAAATCTTATTATACCTTATTTTTAGTGCTAATTTAGCCCAATTTAAGTAAAACATTCTTCAATTGTTGCGTTATTGGTCTAGACCTTCATCATTGGGAGAATTAATCTGCAACAATTATTTCCAATATCATGACGAAAAGGCTTCAATAAAGTCCCTTTAACGACCCTCAGAGCCATTTGGTTGTTTGTATGGTTACCTTAAGTCTATATTAACTTCGAAATGGAAACAACTTAAAAACCCATATAGCTATAACAATATTTTCACTTATTAAAATACCTTTTTTCTGTTAATGCATGTAACCCTGAAATGACTTTTTATTCACAATATATATTTAACTGTCATTTTTCAACTGTAATGTTAATATACTTTTGATTGTGTCACATTTAGTGTAACTTGATTTATGCATATCTATAAATACCATGATTTAACATTTTTTGAATTTATTCCATTTCGTACACAATTAATTAGACGATTGCATTAAACGTACAATACAGAACATACTTGGACTTTCCACTTTATTTGTCTGTCAGAATTTTTATGAATTGAACTCTTCAGAATAGACAAAGGAAGAGTAAATTGCATTGCCTTAATCATATCTTTTGTCTTAAACTTTAATGACGAATATTTTTACTTTCAGCCATAATGTACTTTCATTACTTTGTTAAAACCTAAATGTTCTGTTTAACAATCTATTTAACAATCTATTATGTCCGTATAATTCAGTTTTCACCACAAACTACTATTCATAAAAAATCTTGCATAGTTGTTTGATGACATAAGATGAATATGCATTATTACAGCACTTGATAACAACAGAGTTGATTCGTAAAATTTCAATCTTTTAATATTAACCAGTAGTTCAAATAACTATGATCAGTCTTATTTACGAGAGAATGGGCAAAACGTTGTTACATTCACGTAATAAATGTCAAGAATTAGTTAAAAATTATGGTAATATTTTAAGATTATTGCACATTCTGCAAAATCCCATTTTCTAACTTGAACGAAAAGCTCTTTATATTTTATTTTCTTTATCAAAGAACATCAATTTATTCCGAAGTATTCTCTTGGTATTCTTTACCTGCAAAGAGAAAAGTTTATTTTGAATCAAATTCAGACAACAACATGCTAGTATGCTTATTAGGATATCTCAGCAAGAAACAGAGTTTAACATGTAACTTATCAATATTCAATAAATCCAATAATGTTTCTCAAGAACGTCTTATTCTGTTACTTGCAACTTGTTAAGAGTATTGTTCCACACAAAACCTCATTTTGTTGAAGTAGATAAGCTTGTGACATGGCAATATGTTTCACAAATTGAATTACAGTTCTCTATAGTTAACATAATAATGAACAGCATTTGGTAACGTGTTTGAAGACAGATGTAATTTCAGCAGTTTTTTGCACGGATAATTCTTACAGCGTTCAACGTCTAGTGTTCAACTCTGTGTTAGAAATTTATTGTCACAATTTCGTACGGGGTGTACGCCTGAACATTATTGTAATTAACAATAAAAAATATAATTATCAGATGAAATATTTGTATCATTTCAATTAACTGAAATTCTTGTATGCATTTTACGGTGTATTTACCTTTTGTAGATTGTTATATTTATTTTGAATACATTGACAGATCCGTTATATTAATTGTAAATATTACTATGCAATAATTATGAAATTGTTCATTCGATCTGAAAATAAAAATATATAATGAAAGTATACATAGGTCGAATAAGAAATTCAAAAATATGTTAAAGGAGTAACAAACATGTCTGCAGCAATTATGAAACATGTCTACATGAAGTTTTCCTTCGATAACGTTGAAAACAGTAAACGCAGAATCGCTAAGGAACCAAGAAATAGAAAAATGAAAATGTTGCAGGGTCTTGTTCAACCTAAACAGGTGTAGAAATTTCAAGCTGCAGGCCACTGGAACCGGTTAGTTGAACTTAATATGTAAACATGAAAATGGTGAAATATTGAATTGAGTAATATTTGCCGATGTGTTCATACGACCCGTCAATGTGACTATTCGCGTGTTATTCCAGAAAAAGCGGCGTGTTGAGTTCAAATAAAGAAGGTGTGGCCCCTAAACGAGAACACATTGGGATGATACTGTCCCTACTATAACGATACTGAAATATTTACACCTACATCAGAAATATTTGTTCTAATAGTTATTTTACTAAATGAAAACCAAACATAATGCAATAGACATAAGAGATAAAATCCACATTATTTAATCTACAAATACTAAATGAAAGCGTACTATCATGTTCGACTTCATTTGAATAAATTAAGATATTGCTTCGATAAAAAATTGTGTAATATTTTTTTGTAACTTTTTAAAATTATGCACACCTACATACCATTATTTTTCTAATTGGGACCCCTATAATCCCAACAAGAATTTTGGTATTTTATATAATATTATAAGAAATGTAAGAACATAAAAAAATCTAAATGCTGAACTAAAGTCGAATATGCAACTTATCCATATTTACGTTATTACTGATAAATCCAGCAACGCTTCTCAATAACGTCTTGTTATCCTATTTGCAACTGGTTAAGAGTATTGTTTCAAACAGAACCTAATTTTGTTGAAATAAGTTAGGCTTCAGACAAGGTGATATGTTTCACAAATTGAATAACCGTCTGCTTTATAGTAACATAATGAACTGCATTGATCAAGTGTTTGAGGACAGATGAAATTTACGCAGTTTGTGTGCATGGATAATTCTTAAAAGGTTCATCGTCTAGAGTTTAGTTCTTTATTGTTATAGTGAGTCTGTAAGAAATTTATTTTCATACACCGGCCGGAGAACTAATATTTCGGATTTACGTGTTGGAACATTAATGCATTACATAATAAAAGAGATAATGTCTCAGATGATAACTGACATTCCTGTACGCAAAAGAAAATAATCACAATTTGATTTCCACTTGAAAGCCCAAATATGGTTTTAACTGGATGATGCACATGGTTCAGTAACCTTTATCATTTTGTTTTACTAAAAGTTTTTTCCCTAAGAATATGAATGCGTCTATTTTAGAATACGTTCACATATTTGAAATTCCTCCACAATTAAATAACACGGGTAAGTGTGACACGTTATGAAACTGTTCACTAATGCATGACAAGATGTTAAATCGGCCGGTTAGCACATTTGGTACATGAGCTGCGGAAGGGTTTTCTGAGTGTCCAGTCTTTTTTCAAACGTACGACACACACATAAAATAGTTCTTCTTAACCATTTATTTTTATCCTAATTTCTTGTATTTTGAAAATTGTCTATACAAAGGTTGTCCAGTTTAATTCAGACATGCTTGAATTTTATTTACAGATACATAGCATAGGAAGCTTCGTATAATAGTTAAAGTGCATAAAGCTTTATGTTTGCTTTTTTTGTAGTTTACAAAATTTATTTTTGTTTTGAATAAAATTTGATAATTCAATAGTGCCTGTATGAAAGAAATATGCTGGTTTAATACATGTACCTTAAGACCAAATGTTGCATACATAAAGCTTTATGGCGAAAAGCGTACGCAAAACTACATTTATGGTATTTTGTTCCGGAACAATAAACTTTGTTTACGTACAATAATCATGTGAGTTAAATCACAGAAAAATTATGTTACTTTTTTGAGAATTGACAATAAGATTACAGAAACAACACAATTTCACCGTTTTGAAATTTTATTTATAAACTATTTAATTAGATTTAATTAGATTGATGCCTTTTCATCATGTTATTTAATACACCTGTGATACAGGTAAAACTAAAATAACGTGCGGACAGAAATACAGTTCAATTACAAGGTATGGCCTATACTGTGTTTGAGCGACGTAAAACCCAACAACAACAAAGAATACAATATACAAGGGTCATAAAATTGAACCGTCTTATTGATGACAATAACTAGTGTTAATGACGTGCAAATGTATCATTTATAACAGATTATAAAGTCATTATCAACCTTCTCGATGGTCATAACTGTAATTAGATCTTTTCATGCAATGTGGTACGCGATCAATTTAAAGAGCTACCATCATTACTGTTTGTATCAATTGCTCATCAATCTATACAAAACGTTCTATACACAACCGCTTGCATTTATTTGAACTATTTGACCGTAGCAATTGATGGATAATCTTCATTAAAGCAATAATAAATATATATATGATTGGTTGGTCAATTATCGTAGACAAATTATATTTGGTTTAAAAATAATTTGCAATTTCATTAAGTCATTAAAGACTTAAGCTTAGAAAAGAACGATGTAAATATGAAAATAATAATAAATATGTATCAATCTTTTAATTAACATAGCAAGACGTTGTCATTTAGAACTTTTGTATTCTTCAAAATTCTTTAAACAATAATTTTGCCTGTTTAATAGTCAAGACAGGACATAATGTTTACCAACGTTATAAGCATTTTGAAACATTATTCAGGATCACACAATAAAATAAATCATGATAGAACTTACCTGAGATAAATGTTATCACGAGAAATACTAGAAAGAAAACTTAAATATTATCATGATGTTAATAACTTAATAAATGAACATTTCGTGATTATCCTATAAAATAACTCAAAATCGATAAGAACTCCATAAATTAAGACAATAGAAGGTCGGACGATTTAATCAGCCGATAATAATCACTGTAATCAGTACTACTGCAAACATCAATCTTTTTATACATGTCAGCATTTTGAAAAGGTGTAACTGATGCATTATTTTTGCTTTGTTTCTTTGAACTTCTTACTCTTAAAACTATTTTTGTTAGAAAATTTAGTACTGGTGTACGTGTAAATTGCATTTTTGTCAAATGATCAACTATTTCAACTTTTCATAGAAGATAATTAGGTTTAAGATAGTTTAAAATGAGTAATGATTGATAATGATTGACAGTTTTGAGGTGATGGCAATCGTGGCAATGATTTTCTTGAAAGTTGAATTTATTATACAATTTATAGTGCAATGCAGTACGACAAAGTTAACAGCACATATCTTCCTCTTATCGTAAGATAGATATAAAAGAATTTAATTTGGCACATATTCCATAAACATGTAATACCATCGGAACAAATCTAATAAGACAGAGAATAATCATGATTATTGTAGTATATTATAGGGGAATCATCAAGACGCCAAATCGACGTAAAAAGTTGTGCTTAATATAACAAGAATGACTCGTATGTATGGAAACAAATACACGGCTACAAATAAAATATTGTCATATTGTTTCTTCTTTTTCTTCTTCTTTTTTGTATGAATATCAATTTAACTTTCTTTCCGCACATTCCTTTCCCTACAGATTGGTTTGTTGTCTGTCAGATTTTATTTTTCATGTTCCTTTCGATTTTGTGGAATATATTTCCAGCAACCGCATAAGCTGAAGTTTGTTGAGCGAAATAATTCGTGCTTGCCGGACTGTTTTAATTGCCCTACCTGTATTTTGCGCTGTAATTTTACTTATTAGATCAATATCCAATTACAGAAAAGTTCATGTTTAATCATATAAGCAGTAGTTAAACTTAAACACTTCGCACATGATATTTGTTAATTAAATAGAATTAATTGGAAAACGACATGAAATGTCAAGGTTTTACTTCACTTGAAAAACATAAATTTGTTTCATTATCTGAAGGAGCATTATGTCTACAAATTATGTTTGACAATTTTTAATATTTTTTTATTGATAATAAACATTAATTTAAAAAACATGTTTTTTTTCGTCTGATGAACTTTATAAATCTACAAGGGAAATTTTAAACACCAATCAAACTTTGAAAAAGCATAATATTTTGTCTTTGTTAAAACGATACATACGGCTTGGCTGACAGACAAACGTATGTAATTAAACGTTATACAACAACAACAACAACAACAACAATCACTTTTATTTTTCAGTCAGTTTACAATAGTAACAACATGACATATAATCAATATAAGTTTCAAACAGTATGTGGGTTTAACTTAGAACTAAGTATGATTTTTTTCAGGGGGACAGTAAAATAGATTGTGAAATAAAAAAAGAAAAATATACATAAATATTTATATATATGGAATCGTCATATTGACTTAGACAATTACGATAAAATTACCGTGGGATTTTTCGCTATAATCTATTAATATAATGCGTATTTCTATAGTAGATACGATGGCACGGTTTCCATGATATTTGCGCTTGTTGATAAATTATAAGTAATAGTACCCTCTCGTTCGGAAGTCACGTGCTATATTTATTGCGATTTGATTAGTTGGGACATAATAAATAGGTCATGTTTTGGACAAAACTGGTTTCATTGACTGGATGTATATCGACTGTGATTTTAAATTCTATTCGGATTTACCAGCTTTGCAACTTGAGAGATTTGTTCTCAGTAGATTACCTTTTGAATGTATTCATAATCTCGCGTACAAAGCGGGCGATATTAATCAGTATCTATCTCTCTTGAAGTTGAACACATTAGGGATGAGAAGTCGAGTATAATAATATTTCGGAATGAATTTTGTTCTTAACGCTTGGAAAAAAGGACATTTAAGGAGAAAATGGAATTCGTCTCCCAAATCGTTGAGCTGACAGTGGCGACATTTACGTTCCTCGTATGGGACAAATGACTTTTTTCATCTACCTGTTTCTATTGGCAATCTATGATTTCCGGTTCTAAAGTAGAAAAGTGACGATCTTAAGTTTTTGGTAAATTAATCAAATAATGTTCTAAATTTAATTCAGTTTTAAAAAGACGAGGAGTTAGTTAATTGATTGCTCCATTTTTGCAAGAATTGTTCTAACAATTTACGCTTGATAAGAATACCAACGTTCTTTAAATTAATAGAATTTGGGTTTTCCCATATATATGTGTAACCAGTATTATTCAAAATATCTTTTATGTTATGCAACCATTTGATGTTAATCGTTGAATTAAGCATGTTTTCATAACATATTCTGGCGACTTTATTTTCCTTACCCATAATCAGTTTACACCAGTAATTAATCATTCTAGTTTTTATTACTATTTCTAATGGGTAGCGGCCTAACTCTCCGTAGAGCATAATATAAAGGGGTGCTTTTTTCAATATTAGTGATCTTTCTAAGAAAATAATTATGAATAGTTTCTATTATATTTTTTCAAATGAAAAACCAAAGTAATGTTACGTAATAAAGCCATCATATCTCTCATTTTTTATATTAAGGAATGCAATTGTGGTCAGAAAAAAATGTTTTCAGTTAAATCTTCAGATAAACAAAAATGAACAAAAAATTAACTTACAAAAATATTACCGCATGTAAATTTGAAGAAAATGCATAAAATTCTTTTTGCAGATTTGCAAAAATTGCCATGTTTTATTTCGGTAAATAGAGTTCTTCAGCACAACATTTTATTATGAGCAAATGACCTTCATACGTTTACTGAAAAAAGGAAACCCAAACAAAACCAACCAAACAAAAATACAAAAAAAAACAATAAAAATGTATGCACAACAAAGTCAGTTTAAATTTTTACAAGCGAGTAATCACATTTTCATAGAGAATTTGTATGTCTTCAATAAAAAGTATTAACAGGAAAATGGTTAACCTTATTGGCCTACATAATCCAATTGGGTGTGTTTAAGCAGAAAATTGGTATTTATAGACAAAGTAAATAGTATATAAATTCTTTCTTAATGTTTAATAGTTATATAAACTTTTGTTTTTAACCATTTATAAAGAAATTCACTGAAAAAAATTCTAGAAACCTGTTGCAAGTTTCAACGTTTTATATCGACCTTTGATTTATTATAAACCATATGTTATCTTTATGTCAATGTCATGGATAGGTCAGTGTTTATTAGTAAGCAAAAGTAAATTGGTCAAGAACAGCGCAGCCGTTTGATGTATTTGATGGAGTAATTGCTTACTCAAAACACTGACGAGTTTACTGTTTGAAATTATTGTTATACAACTGTCGATTTGCTAGACTGATTAAAATTAGCTGATTTACCAAATGTGAAATGATTAATTTGAAATACTGAATTTAATTTGGACAAAAATAATTTCAGACACTTATTACTTAACATCAAAATATCTTAATACACTTTCTCTCTTAACCAAAATAACAACTAACAGGCAATTAACTACTACCTCATGAATATTACTACATATATAATAGTAATATCTGATATGTTCTGTGAAGGGAAGGTATCAGAGAGATAAACCTTGCACAATTTTTGTCAATTAAACATAAAGACGATTGGGCGATCTAAACATATAACCAACAACCAAAGTGCAGGTGAACCAATTTACTTTCAGATTAAACAATCATATGTTTGTAACTATTGAGTATTTTATCTTTACATGTATCAATTATAAAAACTATATATCTAGCGTATGTCATCATTAAATTGCATTTTTACAATACGATATTTGGAATAAAAATGACGTTAGTTATTCAAATTTATTCTAGGTTAATTGTGTTGGAATAAAACACTTTCGAATACGTTCCTGAAAACGACCAGTACCAAGAAATGAATGTAAAGTTTCTTGTTCAAGGTAACAACGGCTTGTCCCTGACTGGCTTCGAATTCGCGCAGCCTGCAATCTTTACCTTACATGTACTGACGCCTTAACTACTTGACCACGCCACCACTCTTAACAGAGTATGCACTGTTTTATATAAAGTTGGTACAGTTGAACTATTTTCTAAAATGATGAATGTTGTCCAGATTGAAAGGTAGACAAATCCTTTTAATACACTTTGCGTTGTGAAGTTTAATATTAACAGACTGCATAATACAAATTATAACAAACAGACCTTTGTAAAGAATCATTTATAATACGTAAGTGTGAAAATGTAAAATTGAAAACAAAACGATATTTCCTATAAAATAAAGTTGTTCAGGAAACTTGTTTTTACTAATTTCGTTATTTCTGCAACAGGAAAGCAATGAGCTCGACAATTACTACATGTGGAGTGAGTTTATTGTACCTAAAGCTATAACGGTAAATTTAAATTTGCGAAAATCAAGTTAACAGTTTTTAAATAAAGATTAAGAAGTTTGTAAATCATTTAAATGAAAATGTGTTTCCTACTGCGTTTTACATACTGAACATGACGTGCGCATTCAACATAATCTTGAGTTTGCCATTTTTGTTAAGCAGGAATCAACCGAACATTTAATTATTGACATATTTAACTATTTTTTCGTTAAAAATTTTAAAAGAGCATCTTAAAATTTTCCAATATTTGTTGCAAGGTGAAACGTTCATTCTTAAACTTTCTTAGAATTTTTAAAATTCAACCGAAAATTGTTAAGATTTGTCAATGACGTAAATGGTGGCATTCATCATCATTTACATACAACAATCGTCAGTCAAAATGAATTGCAAATTTGTAATAAATGTCTTCTGTTGGTACAGTTACGCGCGGAAGCTTGTTTACCACAACAATTAACTTTAACATGGTAGTGGCGTCTGTCTCACACATTTGTTTACGACAAAATGTAACTTTAATATAAATAAACGTTACTGTTGAACAATTAGTTACGATTTGTCGTTTTTGTTCATTTATCGTTACTATCATATATAAAACGTAATTATACAGTTCTGTCGTTTTAAAGACACATTGCGTATAAGAAACAAATAAATTTGTCATTGTTTAAAAAGGGCAAACATGAGTTTTGTAATAGGTTTATAGTATTTTAGATGCTTATCATTTGAATAAAGTAGCGCTGCAATTGTTTGATATTAAAGTAGCAATATGTAAAAGAAGTAGTATTTTGACATCCATACAAAATACTTATCACAATAGTCAACAATAGTCAAGAAAAGCCAGTTGTACCATCTTGACATTCAATCAACATATAATTGGTTGAACGTTTCTAACATAAAGCGTCGCATTAAAGTACATTTTTATTTAAAGGTTTTAGGATTTCAAAAGTTTAATATATTAGAGGTAATATAAATCTCAATAATTGCTCAATTGTGTTGATAAATGAAGTAGATAATTATCTACAACTTAAGTCAAATATACATTGTTAAGTGTTTATTAAATACCGGTATATCATCTGCTGCGGCTGCAGACGATTAGATTAGGTTTTATGATTGAACGGGACAGTTCTCCATTTACATACCAGATCATTATAAAGATACAATTGTAGATATATCAAGAAAACATTGTTTAAGTGTTGAAAGATGGAAAACTACTTTAAGCAGACGAGGGACTCATTTGAATTTCCGACATGTATATATTATTTTGTAATAAATACCCTCTTTTATAACCCTCTTTTTAGAGAGGAAATTATAAATAACACATATTTGTGTTGCTTTTCATTAAATGACAAATTGTATTGATAATATATCGGTTTCTTTTTTTCTTCTTCAGGAAATATAATAACTGTAACATTTAACAAATTTCACTTATTCTATACTCTGAAGAAAAATAATTCTTGTCTGATATTATAATGTAGATGTTTTGGTAAAAAATAGTTTTGAAAAGGGACTTTATATTATAATCTTTTTTATATGAAATTTGAGCTAAATAACATAAATACTGATTTGTTCAAATTTAATAGTCCTTACTTACTCATACGAGTGATGGTGTTCATAAAAATCATTTAATGTGTAAGACATATAATGTCTAGAACAAGACAGAAATACATTACGGCTGACAGGAAATTCAGTCAATTAGCATTGATTGAACTCTGCTCATAAATATGCATATGTTGAGGTTGTCATCACGAATAATTGTCAGCTAATTCTACTAATGGCTTTATATTGTCTGAAACAGAGGCGGCTTTGGAATAATATAAATACTTAAATTCTGTCAGAATTGTCTTATTTAAAGTAGAATCCAAGGAAATAGGACTTGTAAGATTGTTATAATATAAACAATTTATAACCAACAGTCTTAAAATGAATATTTAAAAGACAAGCGAACAGCCAGAAGTATAGTCAGACTGCTGCTAAAGTCTGTACTTTGGTTCACAGGAGACAGTGATAGACGAAATGTTGTAATGGAGATATATATACACGTGTACAGTAGGGTAAACGTTTCAGTTTACACGCAAAACGCACGTTCGGGAAAAAACGCACACACGTTGCACGCTAAACGAACGCACGTTGAACGGACGCTATACCAAACGAAATACGCAAACGCACGCAAAACGAAAAACGATAAACGATATACGCTAAACAATATACGCTTTCTCGAAACGCTTTGAAACGCACGCAAAATACGTTCAACAGCAATATTTTGCCTATTATATTCATATATAACAATAAAGTTAGTAAATTAAAATAGTCTTGATTGTTAAACATCAAACATTTATATTTTCTATTATTTTTGTTGATATAACAATTGATCTTTATGTAAAAGGTTTAATTGGTCCTTTGAATTTCACACATTTACAATAACAGTAAAACCGGCCGTTAATTACCCTTCACAAATAAGAAAGGTGTCTCTAAAAACAATGTCGAGGGGATATTATGAAGTCTTTTATCTGTGTATAATGCGCTAATTGACATAATCTTTTGTAATGTTCTCAAGCTTAATTTCCTAAACAAGTAGACTGTACTGTACTGTACAATCATATGAAGTTGCCTATAACTTTTCAAAACAAACGAAAACAATCATACTGTACTTTTTAAGTACATTTACGTTCCCCGTTTGTTGATAGTTCTGCAAAAATTTTGTCTGCTACTTTTCACAGAATGTTTTAACAACAACAACTTTGCAATTGAAGAGTAATTAAATCCTTGGCGTCTGTAAAATATAATTAAATTCCTAATCTCCGGTGTGAATAACGCGCGTCGATGTACGGTGTTCATGATATCATCATAGGGTCAGAAACTAGATCGAATGTTAGAGTTAACAACACTAAATTTATGTTATTTATCGAAAAGATTTTATTTGAAAAAAAAGAACCATCAAATATTATCAAATAAAGTTTACCATCATTCCGCTTAGACTATATGTTCTAAACTAATAACAGACGCAGACGAACGCTTTTTAAACGGTCTTGACCAAACGATAAGCGGGCGCATACACACGCTAAACGATAGCAAACGCACGCTCTCAAACTCACGATAAACGAACAACGATACACGGAAAATGATAAACGTTAAACGCTTTTAAACGATGTACGCTTGAGAAAGCGTTTCATCAAACGCACGTTGCACGATAAACGCACGCACGTTACACGAAAACCGGACGCACGAAAAACGCTATTTTTGACAACCGAAACGTTCACCCTACTGTTTTTATTACACAGTTAATAAAGAAATCTTACAAATCAGTTTACATACTTTTGTTATGAATTAATTGTTATGTTCAATATTTTCAAGTCGACATTTAAGTTCAAATAATTTGATATTTCCATTATCCTATATTGTTTATATCTGAATTTATGAGTCATTAATTCAACGATAAACCTAACCAATTTAATTAGTGTATTTGAAGTTTAATGAACAATAACGAATTCAAATACTTCTGTTTAAATAGTTAATAGTGGAACATACATTGTGTTTGATTTATCATATTCAATTTATGTATTTTTTTATTGTACTTTAGTTAGTTACTAATAATAATTATCGTTGGCAAATTTAGAAATGTTAATCCATCAAGTAAACAAATTAAAGCGACATGAATCTAAAATTAATCAGAAATATTCTGTATTTTGCATTAAATATTAAAGAACGGGATAGAACAAATTAACACGTAACTATGTATTTTGCAGTAAATCCTCCACTTTTGGTATTTTGTCAGCTATGAATATGTATTTATTTGATGCTGAGAAATTTTGTTGTTGATTATGACCTACGCTTGTTTCCAGTAAAAAAAATCACGATTTTACTAGCAAATTGTTTTCAATCATGAAATGCCTCTAACTACCTTATCAATGTGATTTGCTAAAATTTTCGAAGAAAATAATTATGCCAAACGCAAGTTCCAATTTGTCTAGAGTTTGATTTATTGCACCCAGAAGGAATGACACTTTAAATGTTAATCATCTTCTGTCAGTCATTTCAGCTATTTTTAAACAGTATGCTTTCAATTAGTAATTCTTTATAATAGACATCCCGGCACATTTTCTCTTTTACGACAATCATTTTGGAGGCTTTTACTTTAGGAAAGATAATAGACGAAAAGGAACCTTCAAGCTGGTCGAACAAGACTACATAGCCATGCAAACGCGATCATAAGTAGCATTTTATACACCTGTTATACTTACACCTAGAGAGGTTGATCTACTCTTATTATACAACTGCCAGTAGAAGAGATTAAATGTTTCTCCATCTAGAATTTAAATAATTGATATAAATTATATATAAAAAATAATAGTTTGCACAGATATAGAAACTATTAACGTAATGAAATAACACTTTAAAATATAATAATTGGCATGATAAACTTGTTATATACTGAAAAATGAAATGTCAGTAAACTGATCGTTTCTAAACATGTTAATTGTTTTTTGCTCTATAGATATATTTCAATAAATAAACAATAAATAAACGTTACGTAAACTATATCATCCTTTGATTGCAATAATACTATCATATTTGACTCGGATAACAATAAAATCACATGTCTATCAAAATCAGATATTAAGTTTATCAAAAAAAGTAAACAATTGATCGCAAACCACACAGAAATTAGCATTAAAGCATGTATTTTGTATATGAGTAAGTTTTAACACAGTTTATTAGATAACAAAAATATGGCCTGCTTTAGTTGCGGACGACATCAGGTTACGATGTAAAATCGGGATAAATGTCAGATAATAGAAAGCATCATTTGATATCATGTCAGCACTAACAAACTCGGTACTTAAACTGATTCTCAAAATGTCAGTATTGAAGCTTACACTCCACATTAGTCGATATGCAACAATGCCTATCTAACCAAGTCTGGAGTTTTAACATTTTAATGTTTTGTTTTCTTTGCTCTACCTATCGAAATTCGTAAATGATTAACACTAAATAATAGACAAAAGATAAGACACGACTTCTTTAAGCAAATATATTCTTTGACAAATATAAACAGAAATATTTTTGAGATATGTTGGCTTTGATACCCTGTCAACTGAAATATATAAGTTCTCTGTCTACCTTAATAAAGAATATTTCAGCTATCGTTTATGATAGAACCACCTATAATATATGTATTTGTGTATGCATGTACTATTACATGAACGTTACGTACAAAATCGCCTACAACAAAATGTACGGTTACATTTCCAAAAGTTTGAAGACCAAATTTGATCCAGCTTGGCACATGTTGAACAATACGTAAAGAAAAAAACAAGAATAATTCAGTTTTTTTTTAAAAACAAATTTTACTGTCTAAAATGGCATTGAATATTAGCATGTTTGAATCTATTCGAATTGTAAGTCAAGAGTGAAGACCATCCTTAGTCGTTGTATTATCATTGTACAATAATCATTATTCTGCCATTTATTGCCAAATTAAGAAGGTTCAAGGCAAGACGGAAATGTACAATGTCTTAAGAGGAAATTAAGTGAATTAGTTTTGCTTGCACTCTGCATATAAATATTCATAAGGTTGAAGTTGTCATTTCGTATTATTGTCTTACAATTTACCAATGTCTTCAAGTGAATTGGTTTATAATGGAAGGTCTGTTATACCATAAATAGTCATGTTGATAGTATTTACTATCATACAACAAACCACATTTTTGGTCAAATCTAAGATATATGGTCGGATATTACTTAATAAATATTTTGCATCAATAATTTTCAAAGAAATATTTTATGAGAACATACGAAAGATATATTGTTATTGTTTATGTATAAGTATTTAAAAATACTTATGGAAAATGAGTTCATAGTAGTCTATAGACTAAAATAGAAACATTTTTGGGAAGTAAATCATGTTGAAATATCTAATAGACAAATCTCATTCAAAACAATACGACAGTCCATGCTTAGAACTATTTGATATAACTATTCAAAAAAGTTAAAACTCGTATAAATGAATTACATTGAAAATTTATGCTCGTTTATAGAATATAAAACTTTTTAAGATTGTTGTATATTAATTATTATTAAATTAAGAAATATATTTCAGTCATGTATAAATGCTCAAAAATACCCGATTAAAATATAACTTTTCAGACAATATTTGTACTTTTAACAGTGGTTTGTCATGAAAGGAATCATGCACAATTACGTGGTATGATAAATAAATAAAGCCACAAAGTTTCATCTCTTGGCACCAATGTCATGAATTAAAGAGTTAAAATCTTGAAAGGAATATTTTCTGGGAAGATAAATATAGCAAAAACGTGTGCTATCATCTAGAAATACTAGGACATTTGAGTAATTGCTATTTAACTAATTTGATATTTTTCAGAAGTTGAAACATATTTACGTGTTATATCATTAATTTTGTAAAGTTTGATAATTCGTTTGTTTGCTCGTTTGTTTCTTTTTACGCCTTTTTCCAACAGTATTTCAGTCATATAGGCGGGTAGTTTCAATCAAATATAGAGTTATCAATTCGACGATTAAGTCGTTGTAAAATATTTCATTTTTTTGTGCTATTTCATATTTATTCTTTCAAATATCAGCCATGCAACTATTTTACACAGGCACTAATAGTATGGCTATTATAGATAAAAACAGGAACTTGTACATGTAAGTGCATTCTTCATAGTAATTTATGTTAGAAAAACATTGCAGATGAAACAATCTTAACAGGGCAATTAGATGTAATTCCCCATTTTGCAGTAGATTATTCAAATTATATGGCAATTATTTTCTCAAGAAAAAGCAGGCAATAGAGTTTCACACGGTAAATATATGAAATGTTTAATGGAACATATTGTCTCGAAAATGATTAATATTTTCGTTCTATCGAACAGGTAAACATGATGTTGTTTTTAAACATTTAAAGAACTGTTTTAATGCTTAGCACATAAAGTATGTAGTGCTAGATGAACAATTATTTGTCAGAATGACAATTTCAAACAGTAGCATTGTGACTTCCATACAAAATACTTAATTATTTAAATACAAAATGTATTAATTGCCAAATGCTAGATGAGAAGCTTTTGGGAAATCTTAACCGGACACCAAAAATAAAATGAAAAGCTTTTGAAAAATAAAGATAAAAGTATTTCTGTGTCAAAATAGGGTTTTAATACTACAAGCAATTATTACAATTTTTCGCAGCAAATATCTCTCAAAAATACTCAAAGCGTTACACGGCGCTCCTCCTTGCAGGAAACTGCACAATCTTAAGTTACAACACATATAAAAAATCTAAATGTATTTTCTGTCAGAAAGAAGCCAATTTTATGGGGATAATTGAAATCGTGAAAAGAAAATGTGTTTATAAATTAGATCAAAATCCGCTTCTTAAAAAAACTATAAACCTCTTTGACAAAGTTATTTCTATAAGAAATAGTTACAGTACTTTTCTTTCGACATTTGCTTAATGAATTTTACAAAAGTATTTCAATATTATTTGCTAAAAAATAAATTGAAAACGTCTATTTCATAACGATATATTCTATGTGCATATCCAGTAACGAAGGAATTTGAAGAGAATACCCACATGAGTTATGCAATAGTAACGCCGAATTGTGAACATTTGTAGCCGAAACGTGTACAACGGTAAATAATCGGGTCAATGTATGTATCATATCAAAGATAGAGATGTGAATGAGAGCATTCGCCTGCTAAATCATAATTTTAATATAATTAAGCAACTTTTGTAATTTGCCGAAATCAAACTCAGTATTTTTGTACTTACTTAAAACGACAAATTTCATAATTCGTCTTCATATATGGTAGCCAGGTCGTAGCCCTTTCTCCCTTAAATTTTGGTTAAACTTTTTGTACTTTTTCAAGCTTTTTCATTACGCTTTGACGTTTTGCTTTGCATCTTGGAATTCTTAATGACCAACATCCCCTTTGTTCAATCAAGAAAACAATAACGCTGTTGCACACTGTTATTATAATAACAAAATTGTTCAAATCGAGCATCTGAACATCGGCGACAGTTATAGAGAACAGATTGGAAAAATCATGATCACGAGTTCCTTTCAGCATTCATTTCATTCACGAACATTTATAATGATGACTATAAAACTGTGTAACTGTAATTCGAAAGCATTATGTTGATAACTATTCTTGCGACAAATAGTTAAATTATGTTTCTGTGACTTTCATTCAAATACCTACAAAACATTACGCAAGTCAAACGTTACAAAATAATCCCGTTAGATTGCCATTAAATTAACCTTTTGTTTAATGTTTTTTATTTAATATCTTACGTTTGTGTGTCTGTATGATTGTATGTTTGTTTGTTTAACTGTTGGTTCTTATGTCAATCATAACAAAGTTCTTTCTCGACGGTCGATTCCCTGGGAAACTAACCAGTAGTTAGATTTTCCCGGGTAACCACCCATTAATTACAATTTTGTCCATATGAGTTCGTTATCCTACATAATTTTTAATCAGCAATGTAAGACAAGTGACAATCAGACTCAATGTCTGAGATCAATTATCACGGAGGACTGGACCGGTGACACCCTGGGTTACATAAAAATTGGTTGCTTTTCTTATGTACTACATAAAATCATTCATATTATTTTTTTTGTGCTCATACGAGTATGTTTTAATGTTTAATCCAGAAAATACATTATTTTTTACATTTTGCCTCCCAAAGTTTAAACGCTGGGAAAATATTTGATGATTGTATATTATCTTTCCTTTTTAATATTTAAAGTCACCAATTAAAATTTACATTGAAAATTTATGAGACAAAATTCGCAATCAAGTTTGCCTTAAAGTAACTGTTAGTAATAGATTTTCAAAAAAGCATGATTGGGTCATGATGTTACATTATCAATTAAATGTAGAAACGACGTATCAAACTGAAATTGATATTGACATTTAACTTCAGCTCTCTTCAGATTAAAGAAAAGCGAATAAGACAGTAGAAATGTAAGATATTGTGAGGACCATAAAACTCCTTGTGAATATAAGAGCATGACCTAGTCGTTATATGACAAGAAAAGTTTAACATTGTAAAGATGTACAATGTCAAGTAACTATGTATATTTGACAACTATAACATCCCTTTTCTGTGTGACATTCCAATTAATATTTTTGATTGCTATAAGAACTGAAACATGAAGTTCAAAGCACATCATCATATATATTTTTTGACCCATGTTTAATCATGTTTAAGATATCATTCAAAGAATAATTACAACACATTCTTTTTATCATCAAGACATAACAGAACAATGCGACCATAAAAGTGTTTACAATACAACTTAGTGACCTAGTTTTTAATCCAAGATGACCCATGTTTGAAGGTGTTTAAGAAATTGTAAAATATATTTTACAGATCGATGTTCATCCAATCATCTTCAGAGCGTCACATCACCAATTGGGGAGAATGGACGCCGGGATTAAGCCGGGCAACTGATCCATTCTGAAAGCTCACACGTGAGCCCTTTAGATAAAAGCAAAGCAATTACAATTCCCTCGGGATGTTAAATACACCAATGGTATTCCGTATTCATGATGTGCAAATCCAAGGATAAAAATATTAGTAATTAACTACAAAATGAATATTAATGGTTTTTCCTCTTAGAATTAAATCAATTTTTTTTAAATAAAAAATTAAGTTCGTGCCAATTTTAAACTATATAAAAACAAACAAATCGGCCTGGATTTCAAGACGAAAAAGTATAAATTTTTAATAAACAAACAGAAATTAGGCCAAAGCTGTTTTCTAATTAAGACAAAAACTAACAATTCATAGATATCTGCTTAACCCGCTTGACTGTAACAGCTTTTAGGTGTTGCAACGAGTAAAAAGACATTTGGTAATTAAGTAGAATGTAAGACTGATGAAAAGGGTGATTGTGCGCTTCTCAAATTAGATTTTTAACATATTTGAAGAACAATAAATCAACAGATGACTTGATGACTTTACGAAACTAATTTCCAAATTGTTTTAAAGTGTAGGATTAATTGTTTTGAAGGAGGAATCAACAGGCTATAAGATAATCTTGTTGCTGTCTAGTAGGATAAAATAAAACAATCGTTTATGTTGTTTGGTCGACAAATGAACACAGTTTAGTCCGTTGATAAAAATTGAAATGCCTCTTTTGTCCCAACTTTGATTTGTGAATCAACCACAATCATGTTTGGTTGAATAAATACGTATCGCATTTTAGGCGTTTTCAGAATACGCAATTTGTGGTGCTTTCTGGCGTACTGCGCTTAAACAGACTAGTAAGGAAACACTAGTTTGAAGCAGTAAAACGGTTGACCTTCCCTACACAATGTTTACTAAACACCCATTGCTGTAAAATGCTATACAAATACATTTGCGTATATCGCATTTAAGTCGTTTCGAACGGTTAAATTCAAAGAAAATGTACAATTTCATTTATTTGTTTATTCAGTTTTATTTGTTTACATCAATTAAATAATTGTACCCTAAAGAATTGACATATACGTTTTATTTGCCTTCTTCAGTCATTTATTTGTCTAGAAGCTTGTTTAAATGATCTTTTATATGAGTTTTAATGTTTTAAACTAATGGATATAATTATATATTCAGTTCTAAAGATTATCCTATCAAAGCTATTGTACTTATATAATGTTCATGATATATCTATTAAGAGCATATTTGAGGATAACTGACTTAAGGCGTATTCATTTATTAAGTTTTCTTCCCATCAATGAAAATAGTATTCATTGATATTATTCTACACACATCTTAACATATGAAATAATTCATTTTCTATGTTCGTTCCAAAAGAGTACAGTCCGTTTCATTTTGTTAGCAAAATACATAAATTATTATGTTGATTTTAAGTAAATAACACTTATGGAATATTATTTATATGGCATGTTTATAAAAATATTTAAACATAATTCTCCAATGCCATGAAAAGGTAATTGTAGCGTCATAAAATAACATAGTTTAAAGCATTCATTATTTGTTATCCTTTATACACAGGGGATAATAAATTTTAAATCACAGTTTCATATATAAAATACTAAAACTGTTGTCTAAGGTTTTTTAAAATAGATTTATACGATGGTGATAACATCGTTTAAAAGTGCGTTAAAATCAACATATTTTCCAGTTGGCTACTTAATTAGTTAAATAAATAATAAAGTAAGAAATAACATGAATGGTAGAATACATGTATAAAAACCCGACATAATTGAACAGACAGTTATTTTCAAATAAGAGCACGCTATTTTTTTTAAACTTAAGGTACTTTGTATTTTAATCATTTTCTTTCATATGAAATTTGAGCTTAATTATATAAATAAAGATTTTCTTAAAATGAATTAGTATTAACTTACTCATAAGTACAACTGATGTTGTTCATAAGAACTATTTAATGTGTAATACATATACATGTAATATCTAGTACAAGACAGAAATGCATTACGGCTGACAGGAAATTCAGTCAATTAGCATTGATTGCACTCTGCTCATAAATATTCATAATGTTGAGGTTGTCATCACGAATAATTGTCAGCTAATTCTGCCAATGGCTTTATACTTTCTGAAACAGGTGCGGTTTTGGAATGATATAAATACTGAAATACTGTCAGAATTGTCTTATTTAAAGTAGAATCCAATGAAATAGGACTTTGTAAGATATGTTATAATATAAACAATTTATCACCAACAGTCTTTATATGAAAATTTAAAAGACAAGCCAAAAGCCAGAAGTATTATCAGACTGCTGCTAAAGTCTGCTCTTAGGTTTACAGAAGGCAGTGATAGACGAATTGTTGCAATGGGGATATATAAAACGTGTATTTACTACACGGTTAATAAAGAAATCTTGCAAATCAGCTTACATACTTTTGTTATGAATTAATTTTTATGTTCAATATAAGTCGGCATTTAAGTTCCAGTAATGCGGTTTTTCCACTATTCTATATTGTTTATATCTGATGAGCCACTAATTAAACAATACACCTTAGCAATTTAATTAGTGTATTTGAAGCTTAAAGAACAATTACGAATTCAAATACTTATGTTTAAATAGTCAATAGTGGAACATTGTGTTTGATTTATCATATCGTATTTATCTGTTTTTGTAATTTTACTTTAGTTAGTTACTAATTATAATTATCTTGGCAAATTTGGAAATGTTAATCCATCAAGTAAACAAATTAAATCGACACGAATGTAAAATTAATCAGAAATATTCTGTATTTTGCATAACATTTTAAAGAACGGGATAGAACAAATTAACACGTAAAAACTATGTATTTTACAGTAAATCCTCCACTTTCAATATGTTTGGTATTTTTGTCAGCTATGAATATGTATTCATTCAATGCTGAAAAAAATGTTGTTGTTATGTTTTACGCTTGTTTTCAGTAAGAAAAAATCACGATTTTGCTAGCAAATTATTTCCAAACATGAAATGCCTCTTACTACCTTTTCAATGTTATTTGCTAACATTTTCAAAGAAAACAATTATACCAAAAGCAAGTTCCAATTTGTCTAGAGTTTGATTTATTGCACCCAGAAGGAATGACCCTTTAAATGTTAATCATCTTCTGTCAGTCATTTCTGAGCATAGAAAATGATAAAACGGCCATTTTTAAACAGTATGCTTTCAATAAGTAATTCTTTATAATAGACATCCCGGCACATTTTCTCTTTTAGGACAATAATTTTCCTCGTGAATCATTCGGGAGGCTTTTATTTTAGGAAAGACAATAGACGAAAAGGAACCCTCAAGCTGGTCAAACAAGACTACATAGACATGCAAACGCGATCTTAAGTAACATTCTATACGCCTGTCATACTTACACCTAGAGGGTTTAAATGTTTCTCCATCTAGAATTTATATTATTGATATAACTTATATATAAAATATAAGTTTTCGCAGATATAGAAACTATTAAAGTAATGAAATAACACTTTAAAATATAATAGTACGCAAAATAAATTTCTTATATATCTATATCTATTTGTGTATACATGTACTATCACATGAACGTACAAAAAGCACCCATTGCTGTTAAATGCTATACAAATACATTTGATTATATCGCATTTAAGTCGTTTCGAACGGTTAAATTCAAAGAAAATGTACAATTTCTTAAATCTGTTTATTCAGTTTTATTTGTTTACACCAATTAAATAATTGTACCCTAAAGAATTGACATTTACGTTTTATTTGCTTTCTTCAGTCATTTATTTGTCTAGAGGCTTTATTAAATGATCTTTTATATGCGTTTTAATGTTTTAAACTAATGAATATATATTCAATTCTTAAGATTATTCTATCAAAGCTATTTTACTTATATAATGTTTATGATATATATCTATTAAGAGCATATATTAGGATAACTGACTTAAAGAGTATTAATCTATTAAGTTTTCTTCCCATCAATGAAAATAGTATTCATTGATGTTATTCTACATACATCTTAACATATGAAATAATTCATTTTCTATGTTTGTTCTAACAGAGTACAGTCCGTTTCATTTTGTTAGCAAAATACATAAATTATTATATTGATTTTAAGTTAATAACACTTATGAAATATTATTTATTTGGCATGTTTATAAAAATATTTGAACAGAATTCACCAAGGCCATGAAAATCTAATTGTAGCGTCAGAAAATAACATATTTTAAAACATTCGTTATTTGGTATCCTTTATCTCTGAAAAAGCATTGCACTATATAGTGATAGTTTTCTAAGCTCTAATAAAACATTTTGAAGTTTTCTAGCATTTTAATTTTAAATAAAATTATTACAGTTTAATAATGTACCATAAGATCATAAACTAGTAAAAAGAGAATTTTATAAACATATACACTTAGAAAATGATAACGGGTTTAAAAGTTATATTTTCTCTTTACTTAATGTATGACCATGAACAAGCTTGCTTCACGTGGAATGTAATCCATTGCCAGAATACCTCGTAATACTGTATCAGATCTTAATTAATTACCATAATACATTGTTATGCTGTATCAGAGCTATTGCAAATAACCATTAAAAATCGTAATGCTCTTTCAAAAGTAAAGCAATTGCGGGAATATATCGCAATGTATTATCAGAGCCTTAACAATTACCAGAATACCTCGTTGTGTTTTATCAGAGCTATTGCAAATAGCCATGTTTTTTTTAAGCTAAAGCAATTGCCAGGAAAACATCGTAATGTTTTATCAGCGCTTATACAATTGCCAGAAAACACAGAAAGCTTAAAGCAATAACGGGACTATCTACCAATACTTTATGAGACATGAAGCGACTGCCAATTTACCTAGTAATGCTATTACAGACATGCTTGTAAATGTCAGTTTTTGTATATTGTGACCCTGTTAAAGTAAATTCATTATTACCCCTATTAAACAGAAATCAGTTTTACATATTTAAATTGGTGGAAAAGCAATTAGTTTGCAAATTAGAATTTTTACCCACTTGTAATATTGTCAATGAACTTATTTGACATTTATTATTTCCGGTTTTATTTTGACGCACTTAAATGGTAATGGGATTATTCTAAAATATGTGAAGCCGGCAATAAATTGAAAGATAAAACGTCAATTTTATGGGAAGCCAGAATGCCTAATACAGCTAAATAATAAATATATCTTTAATATTGTTCACGTGTCTCAAGTCTATTCCCATGGTGATAACGCAATATTTACAGTTTAACTTCAAAACGGATTGACAGACAATATATACAAAATGCTTTACACATCGCGATTTATTGTAACGCTGCCCTATATGTCCGAATCTAGAGGTTCGGAACAGTGTTGAAAGGGTTACCTATATGACTTGCCGACCTGATACTATCATTATATTTATCGTTACAAGGCCTGCCAAAGTTATTCAAAAAACAATTCTAGATATCAGTGGTTTTGTGTCAGCTTTGAATGCATTAATCTCAAAAACGTTGTCTCCTTTTTCCTATCATATGTAATGAAGCCCTGCTTAAATGAAATGTAAATGATAAATGTCCTTTTTTTTAATAAAACCTATAAAAAATACAAAAAAAAATTAATGTGAGCAACACAATTCGGAAGAAACTACTTGCAAGCCCTATATAAGAAGATATATTGCTAGAGTAGAAATCAAAGACCTGTTAAAGAAAAATATATCAAAAATTAATATCAAATGTCATGTTCTAGAAGTTTATGATATCTAGCTAACAAAAAAGGCATGTGTATCAAATTTATAAGCAAAGCAAAACAAGAAATAACTCCAACGTTTTCATTTGTAAATCGAAATACGAGCATGGACAATAACTGATATATCAAAAAAGCAGCAAAAATGCGACTTTTTCTAATTAAGAAAGAATTGCTTAATCGTTATTAACAAAATTATTATTTTGAAATGATAAAGATGTCTTTATCTAATTCAACAATTTAAATCGACCGAGATTTTCTCGTTTACATGCTTTTTTCTCTAAATGTCTCACTTACTAATTAAATCAACTAAGCTTGTTCCCAAAATTGTATAAAAAAAGAAAATAGATCGGTATCTTCAGTATGAATGAGATTAAAAATTTGTCATTTCTTTAGCATGTAAAACAGTTTCTAACAGGAAATGTTCAATTAAATTAAAAGAAAATAAACACGACAAACGGGGTAATTCGAATGCATAGGAAAACTAAAGCATTACTGCTAGATAATCGGTAATGGCATAAAATCCATTGTAGACAGTTGAAAAAGGAGAAAATTAGCATTCCTTAAAACCATTATCACATATATGTACTAAATCTTGGAAATATATAACAATTTTGATATGGCTTAAAGAAATACACACAAGAGCCTTTTGCTGCTGTCCTTACATATATATTTATAAAATGTTATCATTGATCGTAGTTATTGTTTTATTTTTAATTGTCCAGTACGTTGACTTGAAGGGGGTTGAACGTTCTGTTTTTTGTTTGTTTGTTTTTACCTTTAGCTTGACATTTGAATAATCTTATGAAGCTTTTCTTTTATATCATTTTAATAATAATGATAGCCACACGAATTCATGATTTGTGAAAATCATGAATGATATTAAATGTATAATATCCTGATTGAAAAAAATAATTTTCCATGTTTTTGTTTCGTCTGACATAGTGATTAACCCAATTGTACCAATAATTATTCCTAGAATATTTACTTACATATTATGTTATGAAAAAGTATTTTATTTCAATAATAACATATGTGAGCTAGGAACATGTTAATTTGACTGTTTCGATAGTTTCCAAGATATAAAATTTAAATAAATCATACAGCAATTATGTTGGCATATAAGTATATGTCTGTAGAGAGAGTATTTTGGTTTTTTTAGAAAGAAGTACGATATTTTGAGGGTTATAAACATTGTTCATATATTGCATGATGTCATCATCAAAGAAGTTAGTTTCGTTTTTTATTTCACTGAAAATTTTACTTTTAGATATATTAAACCGCTAAGGAATTTCCATAACATTACTGACCGACTTATACCACTAAATGTGATATTAGGTATTTTAGTTAAACTTAAAGTGGTCTAACCAGTTATATATGTATTTACTCTTCCTGTGATATAACCAATACTTTAAAGAGCCCAAATGAGTATAACTAATGCGATGGAAAACATCTTAAAAATTTTTACGGATGATTTCACGTGTATTACCGACATAGATATACTTTGCTTACAGTTAATGCAAGACATTTATAATTGTATCTTGCAGACTAACTTACAAATATTTAATACATGCGAAAATATAGGACTTATAATAGATTTGACAGACCAATATTCCTTGAACACATGAGATAAATTAATTATTTGAAAGAATTAAATAAAGCATCCACTTATTTCTACCTGATTTTGACACAGCAGAATTTAAACTACTCACTAAAAGTCTTTATATATTCACTTATATCAATGTTGATATATTTGATAATACACCGTGTCAGGAATGTTATTTTCCTGCTGTTAAATATTAAATGGGAAACTAAACTTATTGAGTCCAATTGGCAAACACAAAAGTACAAATTAATTATTAAAGTAAGCATAAGACGTTTGTGGCGCCATAATATAATTGTTTCAATAGTTAGTTTCACTTGTTTAGTAACTGTTTAATTACACTGAAGTTATTTTTTCGAAATTTAGTTTGTGTGATGTGTTAACCTTTAATCGACAACGAAGTGTTTGCTCGATTAACTCGACATAACATAAATAAATTAAGAACTGGGTGTTGATAAATCGATTGACTAATGGAATCCTAGAATTAGATGTAAGACGTACTTTTCAGAAGCCCTACATCTTTGTTGAATCAGATACATGGTCTCATATCAGAATAATAACATATATTTTATAAGAAACAGTAACACGTGTTTGCATCAAATAACAAACACAGAAAATATTGGTATATCGTCGTCATAACAAACAATTGATACTGTCAATACAAGTACATATCAATTTGAATTAAAGAAAACGAAAATTACAATAACTTTGAAATAAGCAAACTGGTGCCAAACGGCAGACATGGATGTGCTATTTATCTTCAACAAAATTTATCTAGGAGTTTATTTTAAAACAGTTTATGAACATTATGCGAGTTACTCATAGTCCAAATTATAACATGCTGTCTGTTTAGCATCAAAATATTTAAATTGGTAATGTTGGCGTTTATAAGGTTTTTACTAATTTATTAAGAAAAATATACGCTTTTACCTATTTACTTGTCTTTGCATTTGCGTTTTTCTCGAGCAAAATCCAAATGTAAACTTTTTATGTCATTTATGTTTGACAATCCGTGAAAACATTCATGTGTCAAAACAGAAATAAAATACTTTTTATATGAAAAATTAAATAATCATTATTATTATAATGTTAGATGAAGTTCAAAGGAACCGATATATAACTTATTGTTGTAAATGAATATGTAGGTATATTTTTGTGATTTTCAATCAAAGGAAATTTAATATTTTCAAACGTAAACAGATTAGCCAACGAGCATGTTACATGGCTGTATTAAGTTTTTGTATTTCTCAGAATCCTCCTAATTTAAAAGAAATACATAGTCTATCAACATTCAAACACATTTCACAAAGAAATGGTAATTACTATATATTAAAAAGTTGTAAGGAAATGTTTCATGCTATTGGTATTTAAAAACAATGTCAACTTGAAAATCTAAATTTCAGCTAGAATTGTTGCATGGTATAACGAGCTAATGAATCTTACCCGAACAAAAGATACCACAAACAACATAGACATTTTATGTCTCGAATAACAAGAACTAACTAGTTTTAATAAGAATACAACATTTCAAAACAACAGACACCACTTTAAAAGTATCTTTGAAGCTGTCTTAAATGCTTTCTTTATCAAGAAGAAATTAACAAAAATTTCAAATTACCTGAGCTGAGTGTAATCACAATTAGAACTGTTAAAAACACTTTAATAGCCATCGTATTGCCGAATAACTTCAAAATACAAAAGTTATAACATATTGAACACAATTCCGAGTAGTAAATTAAGCTTTATGCAAAATTAAAACAACCAACTTGTGTTACATAATGCCATAATGTTCACTATATTCTCCTTTTGTTTACAGAAACTTATTTATGCTATCCTTTCAAAGTATTAGTAATTCACATAGTCGACAGAAAATTCACACGTTGAATGTGAACGTTTGGTATTGAGAAATAAGCCAATAATGCGTGAGGAAATATCACTAGTACGTACTCATACAGATACCAATATAAAACCGGCTTGTTAATGTTAATCTTGTAATGATGCAACTGGTTAAATTGTTAAGACTGATTTTATACAAGCAAGAACTTTTTACGAAAAGAAAATGTGTCACAAATTGAACTACTACCCACATGAAAAGTCGGTATGAACTTTGGTACATGATTCAGTTTGTTACAATTGTTTCCTTATTTCAACAATAACAACAATTTATAGTTTTATCTTTTCTTTAATCAAAGGAAGAGATAGTTCATTGAACAATACTACGATAATGATTTCAAACTATGTAATGACACCTAAATGTCAGGCTATCCTTCTAGAAATAATAGTGCAATGCATTGAAATATGTGGGTGCATTCAAAGCTTACCGTGAGGAAATTAACAGTGTTTGAACATTTTATAATCCCACTAGGTATTTTATAAATAAGCAAACACGATTGGAGATAAACAAATATATTAACACTGTTTCTATAGCATCAATATAGCACCCACTTGTTTCTCTTTGGTTGGACACAGCAGAATTTAGACTTCTCACTAAATTTCTTTGTGTATTCACTTATCTCAATATTGATAAATTTTGATAATACTTCGTGTGAGGAATGTTATTTTGCTTCTGTTAAATATTTTTATGTGAAACTTAAGTTATTGAGTGCAATTGGCAAATACAAAATACAAATAAATTATTTAAGCACACATAACACGTTTCCGGCGCCATTATCTAATTGTTTCAGTAGTTAGTTTCAAATGTTTTGTAAACTGTTAATTTACACGGACGTTATTTTGTTTGAACATTTTATAATCCCACTAGGTATTTTATAAATAAGCAAACACGATTGGAGATAAACAAATATATTAACACTGTTTCTATAGCATCAATATAGTACACAAATTTAAGTTTGTGTGACATGTTAACCTTTAATCGACAACGAACTGTTTGCTCGATTAACTCTACATAACATTACTTAGTTCATTTACCGATTGCGTAATATAACAAATGAAATATCGTCGTTATAGCAAACAATTGATACTGTCACTACAAGTACATATCATTTCAAATAAACGAAAAAGGAAATAACAATAACTTTACTCTTTAAATCCAAAATTATACCAGTTTCAATTTTAGAATGGAACTGAAATTTCATATTTGTTAATCAAATGCTAAAGGGGCGAGGGCAGCGGTATGAATACGTCCCGGTCTTCAATGAACAGACTTAAATATTTACCATTTATCCATGTGGTTAAAGCCATTTGCTGTATGTTTTAATAAATTTATGAATATATAAGAAAGCAAAGAGAAGACTATCAGGAACCGGATGGGTTTTAAGAACAGAAATGAATCAGTCATTGATAATTTAGCAGCTTTTGTATAAAAGTAAAAACAACAGATTTACGTAATATATATATATATATATATATATATATATATATATATATATATATATATATATATATATATATATATATATATATATCTGAGGTCATGTTGCCACAAATGAGCATTGAAAATTATGCTATAAAGTATATATTACTTTTTATGATTGAGGTATATTAAAAATTACCAAATTAAGAAATATATTTCAGTTATGTATAAATGCTCAAAAATACCCGATTAAAATAGAAATTGATCTTTTCAAACAATTTCTGTACTTTTAACAGTGGTTTGTCATGACAGAATCCTTGCACAATTACGTGGTATGATAAATAAATAAAGCCACAAAGTTTCATCTCTTGGCACAAATGTCATGAAATAAAGAGTTAAAATCTTGAAAGGAATATTTTCTGGGAAGATAAAAATACCGAAAACGTGTGCTATCATCTAGAAATACTCGGACATTTGAGTAATTGCTATTTAACTAATTTGATGTTTTACAGAAGGAGAAACATATTTACGTGTTGTATCATTATTTTGTAAAGTGTGAAAATTCAAATACAGATTTATCAATTCGACGATTAAGTCGTTGTAAAAAATCCATTTTCTTCTGCTATTTTATATTTATTCTTTCAAATATCATCCATGCAACTATTTGACACAGGCACTAATTATGTGGCTATTATAGATAAAACAGGAACTTGTACATGTAATTGCATACTTCATAGTAATTTATATTAGAAAACCATTGCAGATGAGACAATCTAAACAGGGCAATTAAATGTAATTCGCCATTTTGCAGTAGATTATTCAAATAATATGACAATTATTTCCCAAGAAACAGCAGACAATAGAGTTTCACACGATAAATATATGAAATGTTTATTGGAACATAATGCCTCGAAAATGAATAATATTTTTGTTCTACCGAACAGGTAAACATGATTTTGCTTTTAAACATTTAAATAACTGTTTTAATGCTTAGCACATAAAGTATGTAGTGCTAGATTGACAATTTCAAACAGTAGCATTGTAACTTCCATACAAATACTTAATTATTTAAATACAAATTGTATTAATTGCCAAAAGCATCAAAATATGGTTCAAATCATTGCTAAATGAGTAGCTTTTGGAAAATCTTAACCGGACACCAAAAATAAAATGAAAAGCTTTTGAAAAATAAAGATAAAAGTATTTCTGTGTCAAAATGGGTTTTGAATAATACAAGCAATTATTACAATTATTCGCAGCAAATATCTCTCAAAAATACTTAAAGCGTTACAGGGCGCTCCTCACTGCACTATCTTAAGTTAAAACATATATAAAAAATCTCAATGTATTTTCTGTTAGAAAGAAGCCAATTTTATGGGGATAATTGAAATCGTGAAAAGAAAATGTGTTTATAAATTACAATGTAGATCAAAATCCGCTTCTTAGAAAAACTATAAACCTGTTTGACAAAGTTATTTCTATAAGAAATAGTTACAGTTCTTTTCTTTCGACATTTGCTTAATGAATTTTACAAAAGTATTTCAATATTTTTTGCTAAAAAATAAATTTAAAACGTCTATTTCATAACGATATATTCTATGCGTATATCCAGTAACGAAGAAATTTAAAAAGAAAACCCACATGAGTTATGCAACAGTAACGCCGAATTGCGCAAATTTGTAACCAAAACGTGTAAAACGGTAAAAAATCGGGTCAATGTATGTATCGTATCAAAGATAGAAATGTGAATGAGAGCAAGCGACTGCTTTATCATATTTAAACACAATTTAGCCACTTTTGTAATATGCATAAATCAAAATCAGTATTTTTGTACTTACTTAATAAAAAAATTAAAAATGCCACAAAACAACATTTCACCAAAATTTGGTGAAAGGCCACGTGTTAACATCAAAAAATTAGATTTTGGGCAATTCCAAGTTTTTTATCATTATTTGTTAAAACGACAAAATTCATAATTCGTCTTAATATAAATTATAGTAGCCAGGTCGTCGCCCTTTTTCACTTAAAATTTGGTTACACTTTTTGTACTTCATAAGCATTTTGTCATTACGCTTTGATGCTTTGCTTTGCATCTTGAAATTCTTAATGATCAACATCCCCTTTGTTCAGGCAAGAAAACAATTACGCTGTTGTGCACTGTTATAATAAAAAAATCAAAATTGTTCAAATCAAGCATCTGAACATAGTTATAGAGAACTAAATATTTGATGCTTGTATATTATCTTCCTTTTTAATATTCAAAGTCACCAATTAAAATTTACATTGAAAATTTATGAGACAAAATTCGCAATCAAGTTTGACTTAAAGCAACTGTTAGTAAGAGGTTTTCAATAGAAGCCTGATAGGGTCATAATGTTACATTATCAATTTAATGTAGAAACGACGAATCAAATTGAAATTGATATTGACATTTAACTTCATCTCTTTTCAGATTAAAGAAAAGCGAGTAAGACAGTAGAGATGTAAGATATTGTGAGGACCATAAAACGCCTTGTGAATTTAATAGCATGACCTATTTGTTACATGACAAGAAAAGTTTGACAATGTAAAGATTTAAAATAAAATGTACACTGTCAATTAACTATGTATATTGGAAAATTGTAACATTCATTTTCTGTATGACATGCCAATTAACAATTTTGATTGTTATAAGAAGTGAAACATAAAGGTCAAATCACATCATCATATACTTTTTGACCCATGTTAAATTATGTTTAAGATATTATTCAAAGAATAATTACAACTCATTCTTTCAATAACCAAGACATAACAGAACAATGCGACCATTAAAACGTTTACAATAAAACTTAGTGACCTAGTTTTTAAACCCAAGATGACCCATGTTTGAAGGTGTTTTAGAAATTTTAAAACATATTTTACAGTTTGATGTTCATCTAATCATCTTAAGAGTGTCACATCCCCAATTGTGGAGAATGGACGCCGGGATTAAGCCGGGCAACTAGTCTATTCTGAAAGCTCACACGTGAGCCCTATCAGATAAAAGCAAAGCAATTAAAATTCCCTCTGGATGTTAAATACAATCGTATTCCATAGTCATGATTTGCAAATCCAAGAAATGATTTATAAAAATATTAGTAATTAACAATTGTTTGTAACTACAAAATGAATATAAATGGTTTTCCCTCTTAGAATTAAATTACGTTTTTTTATAATCAAAAGTAAAGTTCGTGCCCATTTTAAACTATATAAAAACAAACAAATCGGCCTGGATTTCAAGACGAAAAAAGTATAATCTTATTAATAAACAAACGGAAAATTAGGTCAAAACTGTTTTCTTATGAAGACAAAAAATTAACAATTCATAGATATCTGCTTAACCCGCTTGACTGTGACAGCTTTTAGGTGTTGCAACGAGTAAAAAGACATTTGATAGTTTAGTAGAATGTAAGGCTGATGAAAAGGGTGTGCATGTCTTAAATTAGATTTTTAACATATTTGGAGAACAATAAATCAACAGTTGACTTGATGACTTTACAAAACTAATTACATTGTACTAAATTGTTTTAAAGTGTAGAATTTAATTTTTAAAGGAGGAATCAGAAACTATAAGATAATCTTGCTGCTGTCTAGTAAGATAAAATAAAACAATTGTGTAGACAAATGAACACAGTTTAGCCCGTTGATGAAAATTGAATTGTTACTTGATTTGTTAATCAAGCACAATCACGTTTGGTTGAATAAATACATAACGCATTTTAGGCGTATTCAAAATATGCAACTTTTGGGTGCTTTCTGTCGTACTGCGCTCAAACAGACTAGAAAGGAAACACTGGTTTGAAACAGTAAAGCGGTTAACCTTCCCTACACAATGTTTACTTAACACCCAATGCTGTAAAATGCCATACAAATGCATTTGAGTAAATCGTATTTAAGTAGTTTCGAACGAACGTGAGGTGATCAATCAAAGTAAATGTACAGTTTCATTAACTTGTCTATTTCGTTTTATTTTTATACACCGGTTAAATAATTGAACCCTAAAGAATTGACGTTTTCTTTTATTTGGATTCTTCAGTCATTCAGTTGTCTATAGGCTTGATTATATGACTTTTTGTATGACTCTTTTATATGACTGTTATTGCTTTAAACTTATTGATATATATTAATTCCTTAAGATTATCATATCAAAGCTTTTTACTTATATAAAGTTTATGATATATCTTTTAAGAGTACATTTGAGGATAGCTGACTTAAAGCATTTTCATGTATTAAGTTTTCTCTTCCTATCAATGAAAATAGTATCCATTGATGTTATTTCACATTTATCTTAAGATATGAAATAATTTATTTTCTATGTTTGTTCTAACAGAGTACAGTCCGTTTCATTTTGTTAGCATAATACATACATTATTATATTGAAATTAAGTTAATAAAACATATGAAATATTATTTATATGGCATGTTTATAAAAATATTTAAACAGAATTCTCCAAGGCCATTAAAAGGTAATTGTAGCGTCAGAAAATAACATAGTTTTAAACATTCGTTATTTGGTATCCTTTATACACAGGGAATGAAAAATTTTAAATCACAGTTTCATATATAAAAAACTAAAACTGTTGTCTAAGGGTTTTTTCAAATAGATTTATACGATGGTGATAACATCGTTTAAAAGTGCGTTATAATCAACATATTTTCCAGTTGGCTACTTAATTAGTTAAATAAATAATAAAGTAAGAAATAACATGTATGGTAGAATATATGTATAAAAACCAGACATAATTGAACAGATAGTAATTTTCAAATAAGAGCACGTTATTTAACAACATTATTACAATTCATATTAAAATATAATTTTAATGTAGGAATAACAGTGTGACTAGCATAAGATTGATTTCTTATAAAAGTATATTGTTGATAAGTCCTTATTTATGACTCAATTAAACAAATAGGTCAATATATATAATCATTTATAAAATATTATGTCTATTTATTTCTAAGATAAAATCTACTGTAAATCAAACACATATCGCAAAAATACATATTCGTTACTTCAAGTAGATGTAATTAAATTTCTTGAAAGTGCACAAAACATTAAAAATAACAAAATACTTCATTTTTATTGAAAGGTATTGATCACAGTTTAAATCACTTAAACACCCATTTTGTGTGTGGTCAAAGAAAGGACAAACAAGGTTACAAAGTCTTTTTCTTTCAGGATTATAACCAATTTAACGCCCGCTTTCTATATACAGTGGTTAGGTGTCACACCAATGTAACGCCCGGTTTATGTATAGAGTGGTTAGATGTCACACCAATGTAACGCCCGGTTCTGTATAGAGTGGTAAGATGTCACACCAATGTAACGTCTGGTTTCTGTATAGAGTGGTTAGGTGTCACACCAATGTAACGCCCAGGTTCTGTATAGAGTGGTAAGATGTTACACCAATATAACGCCCGGTTTCTGTATAGAGTGGTAAGATGTCACACTAATGTAACGCCCGGTTTCTGTATAGAGTGGTTAGATATCACACCAATGTAACGCCCGGTTCTGTATAGAGTGGTTAGATGTCACACCAATGTAACGTCTGGTTTTCTGTATAGAGTGGTTAGATGTCACACCAATGTAACGCCCGGTTTCTGTATAGAGTGGTTAGATGTCACACCAATGTAACGCCCGGTTTCTGTATAGAGTGGTTAGATGTCACACCAATGTAACGTCTGGTTTCTGTATAGAGTGGTTAGATGTCACACCAATGTAACGTCTGGTTTCTGTATAGAGTGGTTAGATGTCACACCAATGTAACGCCCGGTTTCTGTATAGAGTGGTTAGATGTCACACCAATGTAACGCCCGGTTTCTGTATAGAGTGGTTAGATGTCACACCAATGTAACGCCCAGTTTCTGTATAGAGTTGTTAGATGTCACACCAATGTAACGCCCGGTTTCTCTATAGAAGGTTAAGTTATACATTAATACTAAGTCTGGTTTCTATACGGAATGATAAGATAATACACCATTATAACGTCCAGTTTGTATAGTTTGTATACAGATTATTACGATTAGATTAACACGTCCGGTGTCTATACAATAAACCAATTTAGCGTCCGGTTTTTATACGAAGTGGTAAGATTATTACGTCGTGTTTCTATACAAAGTTGCCAGACTCCTCCAGTATTGAATATAATTTCGTATATTATACAATAGAATAAGAGCAACTTGTCAGATGTTTTATTTCGCAAAAGAATTTTCAATACAGACAAAAGCGTTTGATAAAATCGTGTCACATGGAAATTAGAATTACTAAGAATATTTGATCATATGATTCTATAATATGTCAGATTAATCAGTTGAAAATAAAAAAATAACCTGCCAGTGGTGTGTTTTTCGCAACTGAAAAGTTACATGAAATGAAGGAAACGAAAACAAGCAATAATGGTAGAAAAAATTAAAAGTAGGAAGTAAACCATTCCATATGATTAAAAATAACTTGATGTATAATGAAAAATCCTAGCTATAAAAATCATAATTGCATTATGCAAGAATGAGTACTTCAGAAATAATAATTAACTTTATTAGCACAACAGTATGTACGAGTATGCGTTTTCAAGGCGATTAACGTCGTAATAACATGTTATCACGAAAACAAGGCGTGTAACCTACATCCAATGTAAAGCATTTAAAATGTAATAAAATGTCACATGTGATGATTAATATAAAGAAGATATATTTATAAGGATAATTGACAGAAATATTGCAAATTTATTGCAATATTACTAAGACTTTTCATTTCAATTGGTATAGCGAATACTTAAAAGCAATATTCAATGTAAATATATTTTATATATTACTGTTTATAAACATGTATTCTTCTTACAGCTTTAATGATGCGGATACTAAGGAATCAAATACAATGATATGAAACAAACATACATGTCATATGCAATAGTAACAGTACCTGACCAGTATTGTTAGTTATATCTTATTTCTCTTTCATGCCACATGTTTTGGAGACGCAAAAAATATCAAAATAGATATCTCAAAATTTGCCAAAAACAACGACATTTGTAATGTTTCCGGTTTAATTGAGACTTTTCATGAACGCGCCCAGTAGCTACAGTTTACGTATCAACACAAAGTCCTTTACAAATATACATATGAACAGAACAGAACAGAACATAAGTTAATTAATAAATCGTATGCGAACAGCATATTGATTAAACAATAATATTTTACATGCATGCATAAAAGTATGTAATGAGAGCATATACAATAATGAATCAATGTATCGAAGATAAATACAAAGTCTGCATATTTTCGATAGATTTGAGAGATTCGGCTTTGCTATTTCTTACTATTCATATACAATTATGATAACGAAAATGTCAAACTTGGTAATTGTTATTTCATATGACACATTATTTGAGTTAAGTATTTTAATTAACTATTTGTATTTAAGAGAGTCTTCTTTCTTCAAATGCTTTGATTAAATATTTTGCCAGTCTGTATAAAATATGCACATCACTGGATGATAATAAATCAATGAATTTAATCATATTTGGCCTTGTTCTGTACCAATGTGGTATATACTGTCTTCTAATGTTATTATACACCGGGCATTCTAATATGAAGTGGAATTCATCTTCTATTGTTCGTTGAAGACATAATTTACACAGACGCTCGTTCCTAGGAATGTTCCTATGCCTACCTTGTTCAATTTCAAGGCAATGAGAGGACAACCGTATTTTTGTTATTACATTTCTATATTTCTTATTTTCCATCAATGTTAAATACATGTAATCTGCCATGATTCCAAAGTTTTGTTTAATACTGTTAAATAACATGATACTTGGGCTACTTCGCGTACACACTCTCCATTCACTAACATAAAATATCATAACATCTTCGTTTGAATATTGGTATATAAACGCGTTTATATCTACCGAACGCGGATATAGCCATACTTCCCCAAAGCCACATACATCAAGTAGTTTCTTCACTTTGGAAGCCCAGTTTTGCTGTCCATTTTCAGCTGTTTTCAACATAGATTCGTACACGTTCCATATTCAGTTATTCAATATACAGTTCCGTTGTCCGTTGTGTAAAAGTTTCAACCAAAATTTAACAATTCGAACCTTTCTGTTTAGAACTAGTGGATGTCTACCCGTTTCACCGTATATGCCATGTCTACATGTCGATAGTTTCACATTAAGGACTCGCTTAATGAACTTTCGGTGTACACGTTCTATTACTTCTGCGGATGAAAAAAACCCCATATTTCAGCACTATAACAAAGAATAGAAGTAACATATGCGTCGAATAGGTTGAATTTTATCTTAACTGGCATTTCTATGTCTTTTGTTATCGATAGTAAATTGTTCATGGATTTTATAGCCTTTGATGCTGGGGCATCAATGTCCCGTTTTGCCGAACATGAACATGAAGTATATATAGTATATATATAGTCTTAACAGATGCTGGTTAGACAGTATAGAAAGAGATGCATATCTGTATATGTAAATAACTTTTAAAACCCGTTATGACTTTCAGGTGTACATTTTCATAGAGTGCTACTAAAACTAGATCTACATTATTAAAATGTAATAATTTTATTAAAATGTTAAATGCTAGACAAGGTCGAAATGTTTTATTAAAGCTTAGGCAACTATCATAATACAGTGTAATGCTTTATTAGATCATAAAAAGGCCATTATACCTGGTAATGCTAAACAATTTCGAAAAGACCTAGAAGTGTTTTATCATGGCTATTGCAAATTGCATGAATACCTAATAAAGTTTAATCAGAGCTTAAAAAATTCCCATAACACATGGTAATGCTTTATCAAAGTTATTGCAAATAGCCATAATAAATGCTTGTGCTTTACAATGTCAGGAATACGTCATTATGTTTTGTTAGAGCTTAAACAATAAGCAGAAAACCCAGTGATGCTTTATTAAATCTTAAGCAAACGCCAGAATATCTAGTAATACAACTTATTAGAGATAAAACAATCACCATAATATCTCTAAATGCTTTAGAGAGGTTAAGCTATTGTCAATTTACCTCGTAATGCTATGAGAGACATGCCTGTAAATGTCAGTTTTTTTGTACATCGTGACCCCGTAAAATATTTTTCTTTATTACCCCTATTAAACAGAAGTCAGTGTTACATAATTGGTGAAAAAGCAATTAGTTTGCAAATAAGAATTTAATTTTAACCCACTTGTGATATTGTCAATGAACTTATTTGACACTATTATTTCCGGTTTTATTTTGTCGCACTAAAATGGTAGTGGAATTTTTTTAGGTTTGTGAAGACGGCAATAAATACAAAGATAAAATGACGTTTTTATGAGAAAGAAGAATGCCTTATACAACTAAATAATATATCTATATATTTAATACCGTTCACGTGTCTCAAATTCATTCCCATGGTAAAAAGGCGATATTTACAGTTTTTCAAAACGGATTGACAGACCATATATACAATAGCGATACATCATAACGCTGTCCGGTAAGTTCGAATCTAGATGTTCGGAGCAGTGTTCAAATGGTTACCTATATAACTTGCTATGAATATCAAAGATATGATACTCTCATTATATTCATTGTTACAAGGCCTGTCATAGTTATATAAATAACAATGGTAGATATCCGTGGTTTTGTGTCAGCATTGAATACATTAATCTTAAATACGTTATCTTTTTTTTAATATCATATATAATCCAGCTCCGCTTAAATGAAATGTTACTGACAAGTGTCCTTCTTTGATACAGCAAATTGAATAAAAACGGGTTTTAAAAAATACGTTGAATTTTAACGTGAGCAACACAATTCGGAAAAAGAAGAATCAAGGAAACTACTTGCAAGCTTTATATCAGACGATATATTGCTAGAGTGGAATATTTAGACCTGTAAGAAAGAAATATATCAAAACTAATATTTAATGTCATGTTTTGAAAGTTTATGATGTCTAGCTAACAAACAGGCATGTGTATCATATTTATTAGCAAAGCAAAACAAGAAATAACTCCAACGTTTTCATTCGAACAAATCGAGTTATAAAACATGAAATTCGAACATGAACAATAACTGATATATCAAAAAGCAGCCAAAAATACAACAATTTCTTATTAAGAAACATTAATAATGACAAATTCTAATAAATCAAAACAAAATTACATTATCATTAAAATTTATTAGTGGAATAATTGCCTGACAGTCGACGATATCGAATTCATGAAAAAAATTGAAACATGCAAAGGAAAATAATAGTGCTGGGGAATAGACCAAGCCACTTTGTTATTGATTGTATAATCATTATTAAACCATCATTTATCACTGTTTTTCATTCACAAGTCATTGTTTATCATTCAGTTCATCATACATAAATCAACAAATCAATTTCAAGTTCGACTCGTACACAACAAGTCCAATGGCAGATTGAATGACCAATCGCCGAATTAATGATTACTGCTAGATCTAACTGTTGGGGTTCAATCACAAACAGTATTTAACACAATGTTTTATATCTTTCTTTAACTTAAATTGAATTATTTTTAGTTAATAAAACACTGCGTCGAAAAATTCTGCCATGGACAATCCTCAATTTTCTAATGTCGACTGTCGACGAACTGGAGTTAGTAAACAATTTCATTTGTTGGTCGTAAGGTGCCACTCACAAGTAACTGCAAATATAAAGAAAACAAGAGCAGAAACAGATATATAGTATACATTGTATAAATTTTTAATTTTCTATTTGATAACTATGGGTAGGGTGGGCGGGTTCAACTTCGATTCACATAAAAAAGAGACTGGACCATGTGCTCCGGAATATATGACGTAGACGACTGATGACGTAAGCGCTAGCATTAACTGTGACCTTTCAACTAAAGTCCGGAATATATGACGTAGACGACTGATGACGTAAGCGCTAGCATTAACTGCGACCTTTCAACTAAAGGGGGGACATAATCTGAGCTGCGTGTAATAAGACCTTACGACTTATCTCCCTTATAATGAAAGAATTGTCTAGATAAACTGCATTATCACATTAACACGGATAATGCTTATTATCAATGACAAATTCTAATGAATCAAAACAAAATTACATTATCATTAAAATTTATTAGTGGAATAATTGCCTGACAGTCGACGATATCGAATTCATGAAAAAAATTGAAACATGCAAAGGAAAATAATAGTGCTGGGGAATAGACCAAGCCACTTTGTTATTGATTGTATAATCATTATTAAACCATCATTTATCACTGTTTTTCATTCACAAGTCATTGTTTATCATTCAGTTCATCATACATAAATCAACAAATCAATTTCAAGTTCGACTCGTACACAACAAGTCCAATGGCAGATTGAATGACCAATCGCCGAATTAATGATTACTGCTAGATCTAACTGTTGGGGTTCAATCACAAACAGTATTTAACACAATGTTTTATATCTTTCTTTAACTTAAATTGAATTATTTTTAGTTAATAAAACACTGCGTCGAAAAATTCTGCCAATGAGTACGCAGTGCTCACGCCAAATTTAATTTTTCGCCGCTGTCAGGCTTTTAGTTATTCAGTCAATTGGATATACGTTTGCATTATTAGTCAAAAATGTTTCAATAGCACCTTGAATTGTGTTTAAAAATATATCATTTCCAATATAAGACAAATGTACACCATCATCAGAAAATAATGCTGGCATTTTATCTTGAAAATCTGGATGTTTTATACACTTATGACCAAGCTGGGCTAGAAAATATATCAATGCTCTATTTATTCTTTTCCGATTTTCATCCATAGCTTTATTATTTTCGGAGTACCTCCAGACAAAACGAGGTAATATAGAGGACCAAACAATACAGGCCCTAGGCAAAATTCTCATTATCTGAGAAATAACTTCTTTAAAATGGTGTCTTAAAACACCACATGGTTCTAGACCTATATCATTGCCACCAAAGTGTAAAACAATAAAACTTGGTGGTGGCAAACAAAAAGACATTGAGGAAATAATATTGTAAAGTTGCCTATAATGTAAGCCCGGATGACCAGCCCAAAATACAGTAACACCGCGTCGCTGAAGACCAAGGTGACGTCCCATCGGCCTCGTTTTAGCATGTGCCTCTGCTCTCTTAATGATTGAAGACCCTACGATCCAAATATTTTGACAAGGCTGGCCAACGTTATCTAAAAATAAATTTTTTATGGAATTATCTTATCTAACCTAATGTATCTCTTATAAGCCCTGGATTTCGAAGACCACCTACCCATTTGCATTATAATATCGTCAGAGATATTTAATTGAGAAGCTGTGGTAGCCGCGCCAATACGAAATGAATGGCTTTTTTATATTTGAGTCAAATGTTGAGGAAATTTAAACATTTGCGAAGCATGAAACGGAACTGATATTTAGTCATTGGTTGCCCACTGAAATGGCAAAATAGAGGACCCTCTATTTGAGGGCGTAAAGTAATGTAATGGCGAAGTAGTCTATAGGGACATATCTCAGGGTAATGTGATACACAAAATGTCAGTGTTACCGACGACCCAAACTGATCGGTTTTGGAAAATCTTATTGTTAAAAAACATTCGTTCTCCGAAAATCTAAGGTCTCCTAACTGAACGACTCTATTGGTGTCTGATTTCTTTGTGTCAACGGCTATTTCGCCTACCCGCAGAAAACCAAAAAATGCACAAACAAAGGCCGTTATGTACAATATTGATTCATAGTTTGAATATGCAACTTTCTGTAAAGCCATTGGAAGCGAAGAAGCACCTGTAGCGTTATTGGAACACGCAAATCCTTTTTTGATCGGATGCGTCGCATTCCACATAACATCTTTTTTACTATAAATGATTGTGTATTATCCGGCATACCATTCATCTTTAAGAAAAACGAAATGCCGGATAAATAGGAGTTAACTGTAGCAAATGCGAACTTTTTGAGTGAGAGATAACCTATAAAATTAACCATATGATCCACCGGCGGGGGCCACACACCCGGTAGTTCATGCAAACAGCGAAAGTTCTTGAATGCATTTTATAGCTTGGTTATAAATTTGTTTCGTTTTTTCCGAAACCGAGGAATTTAGTAGAACTGCTATTTCATCGGCAAGTACGTCATGAAGTCCCTCGGGATTGGTGTTGGGTGAACTTCCGCTTCCGTGCTAACATTCGGAACGTCTTCCACTGCATTCGTGAAATTGAATCAACAATGTTATTGTTTACACCACTGATATGTACTGCATTTAATTGGAAATCAAATTTCAGAGACCATAACACTATTTGTCTAACAAGTGCCATTACTCTATTAGATTTCGAAGATTTTGAATTAAGTATATGTACTACTGCCATATTGTCGCAGCTAAACTGAATACGCATAGATCGAAAATGTTCGGACCATAAAAAACAAGCCAATGCTATTGGTATTATTTCCAAAAAGGTAATATCTTTAAGAATATCTGTATCTTTCCATTGTTGAGGCCATTGCATAAAAGCCCAACGACCATTAAAATAAATACCACAGCCCAAATTTGACTGCCCTGCGCTGTCAGTAAACAACTGTATATCTGAATTCGATTTCCATTCAGTGTCTAACATTACCGAAGTGCCATTATAATTAGTCAAGAAAGTTTTCCACATATTTAAATCGCTTTTTAGACCATTTGACAAGCGGATTTTGTGGTACGGCTTTTTTGCTTGCGACATAGCTGAGTAAAGCCGGCGGATAAATGCACGTGCTGAGGGCATTGCTTTTGCGCAAAAGGCCAATGAACCAGTCAATGATTGTAATTGTTGCAACGTTATTTTTCGTAATAACAATGCATCATTAATTTGATGTAATAAATTTATAACTTTGTCCCGAGGTACGCGTATTTCCATTGAAATTGAATCAAGCTCTAAACCAAGGTAAAGTAAGCATGTCACGGGGCCGACAGTTTTATCACAAGCGATTGGTACACCAAATTCAGTACACATTGCTTCGAACTGTAACATGCTCAATTTACATATATCAGAATTTGCAACAGACATGAAAATGAAATCATCAAGATAATGATCTATATCATTGTAACCACTTCGGCGTTTGATTTCCCAATTTAGAAAAGATGAAAATTTTTCGAAAGTAGAACAGCTAATAGAACAGCCCATTGGCATGCATTTGTCAATATAATATTGACCATCCAGCATGATTCCTAACAGGTCAAAAATCTCCAGGATAGCATGGTAAAATTCTGAAAGCATTTTTTCAAATCCATTTTTCCCATTAATGTACCTTTACCTAGCCTTTTTATCATTTTTACAGCATTATCAAAATCCGAATATTTGACAGATGTTAACATTGGGTCAATATAATCATTAACACTATCGCTTGCGGGATGTGACATGTGTGTAATTAACCTAAATCCGCCGGATTTCTTTGGAACTAGCCCGATCGGGGAACATCTAAGATTTGATATAGGTCTTGTGGCGTAGGGGCCCGACATACGCCCAGCATCTATCTCGTCATAAATTTTTTTGTTTTGCAATGTCAATATTATCAATGACTGACTTTAAATTTTTGCTGTCCCTATAAATTCTTGGACCTGCATAACCAAGAGGGAAACCATGCTGAAAACCGTGAATTAGAAAATTTTGCATCATTTGCGTTTGTATATTTTTCGAGAAATGGTGAAATTTTATCCATTATTATTGGCGTTTTTACCTTTGGCCCATAAATTGGGGTCAGGAAAAGGCAGACTGAGAATATGACGGGGAAATTGGTCTAAAACCCCTAGGCCTTTGGAATGTATTTACATGCCGGGTTTGAAACACATTATTTGTTCCGCTAGGCGGCACATTTGTGCTGCCAAGCGGAACAAAGCGCGGTCGAGGAACAAATTGTGCCCCTGACGCACTGCTATTAAATCTCATCGACTTCTGAGCGTTTACACAAGTATTGGATGGATGAGGTAATTTGCATACAATACAGGTGTGCCTATACTGACAAAACATCTTATAACATCCGCCTTTGAAATTGTAATCATAACAAGCACCTGCAGAGGCATTTCTGTTTACCTCGTCACTAGTGGAAGGGTTATCGCCTAGCAATCCGCATGTAAGCCACAAATGACCATCAATATTGGACCACAGACGACTAGAGTTAATAGACATGCGAAGGCGAAATTGAATATCATATTGGTAACACTTCTGGAATTTATTAGATGCGGAAGCACCTCGAACAATTGCCATGTATTTCAAAAGTTCCGCTGCTCTTAATGGGTGTTTTTAATGTAAACTAAAATGAAGTTTACAAAAGCATCAGTCCAAGAATCAATATTATCAATTTGTTTTAGTTTTTATTAGATTTCAATACAAACTTATTATTTATGAAAGAAATTTGCATGTCATCTTGTGAACTGGGCATATGGAAATTTTTGTGCAACAATTGTGCAAGATCGACATACTGATTATTCCATATTTTTTTCCTGTAACGCATCTGAAATATGAATATCCAGGTCATGAGTAGGTATTACCAAAATAGGGTCACACTCACCTTGGATATTGGAGGTTTCAGAAGGAGACAGCCTTGAGAAACCATTGGAAAACCCAATCACGTGATGCTCTTGCTGAAGCTCAGGAGCGGGGTTGCCAGCTACCTGACAGCCTGTGGGTAAATTGCCATCACCATGCTCAGTATCGGTAGGAACATGTGCTTCCACATTGACAGCCACATTTTGTTCAGCTGTTGGTGTTGCTTTGCAAGTTTGTTTTCTTGGCCGCGCCGATTGACCTCTTGCCAATGACCTTGAGGAATGGCGTGGAAACGAAACGGGGTTTCCCTGTCTGTTAGATTTCGCCTTTGCCTTAGGCATCCTAGGAAATATAATTTAATAGTGAAAACAGTGTTTAATGATAAATTCACTGATATAAAGAGTACAACTTTGTTTCACTTTATACAGTAACTGGTCTAGCCGATGTCACCGTCTCCCACGGCCACACCTCGTGGTATGATTATAATTTATTTACTATAGTTAATACTATATTTATCCGGATATTATAAATCAAATATCAATTTTGTACATGAAATTCAACTATTTAATAATTGTGACAAATTAACTTATCTGATAAAGCTGTTGTTTGGTAAATATTCCTCCTTTTTGGATACGATTCAACTTCGATTCACATAAAAAAAGAGACTGGACCATGTGCTCCGGAATATATGACGTGGACGACTGATGACGTAAGCGCTAGCATTAACTGTGACCTTTCAACTAAAGTCCGGAATATATGACGTAGACGACTGATGACGTAAGCCCTAGCATTAACTGCGACCTTTCAACTAAAGGGGGGACATAATCTGAGCTGCGTGTAATAAGACCTTACGACTTATCTCCCTTATAATGAAAGAATTGTCTAGATAAACTGCATTATCACATTAACACGGATAATGCTTATTATATAACATTGAAATGATAAAGATTTATTTATCTATTACAACAATTTAAATCGGCCGAGATTTTCTCATTTACACGTTATTTTCTCTAAATGTTTCATTTAACTTTGCGTGTTACCAAAATGATGAAGAAAAGAAATTTGGTCGGTCTCTTCAGTAATAATGAAATAAAAAAAAATCATTTTATTAGCATGTTAAACAGTTTCTAACAGGAAATGTTACATTAAATTTAAACAAAATAAACACGGCAAACGGGGTAATTTGAATGCATAAGAAAAATAAAGCATTACTGCTAGATAATCGGAAATGGCATAAAACCCATTGTAGACAGTTAAATAAGGCGAAAAGTAGCGTTCCTTAAAACCATTAACACATATATGTAGTTAATCTTGGGAATATATTATAATTTTGATATGGCTTTAAGAAATACACGCAAGAGCTTTTTGCTGCTGTCCTTACATATATATTTATAAACTGTTAACATTTATTGAAGTAATTGTTTTAATATAATTGTCCAGCACGGTGACTTACAGGGGTTGAACGTTCTGTTGTTTTTTTTGTTTGTTTATTTGTGTTTAGCTTGACATTTTAATAATCGTTTTAAGTGTTTCTTTTATATCATTTTAATAATAATGATAGTTACGAATTCATGATTTGTGAAAATCATGAATGTTATTAAATATTACATGTTATATTGCCTTATTGAAAAAAAATAATTATATACTATTTTTTCATGTTTTTGTTCCGTCTGAGACAGTGATGAACCCAACTGTACCAATCATTGCTAGAATTTATACTTCGGTATTATGTAATGAAAAAGTATCTTATTTCAATTATAACATATGTGAGCTAAAACATGTTTATCTGACTGTCTCGATAGTTTCCAAGATATGAAATTCAAATAAATCATACAGCAATGATGTTGGCATATAAGTATATGTCTGAAGAGAAAATACGTTATTTTGTTTATAAAGAAGTACGATATTTTGAGGGTTATAAACATTGCTGTTGTTCAAATTTTAAATAGTTTGTATTAAGAATTTTGTATCATATAAATCGCTTGTGTTTTTAATAATATATAAAATAATAATAATAATAATACTTGTTTATATATTGCATGATGTCATCATCAAAGAAGTTGTTTCGCTTATTATTTCACTGAAGATTTACTTTCAGATATATTAAATCGCTAAGGAATTTCCATAACATTACTGACCGACTTATACCACTAAATGTGATATTAGGTATTTTAGTTAAACTTAAAGTGGTCAATAATTTAAAGAACCCTAATGAGTATAACTAATGCGACGGAAAACATCTTAAATATTTTACGGATGATTTCACTACGTAATTTTGACGTGGATTACGGACATTGGGACATTGATATACTTAACTTAATGAATATTTAAAACGTGCAAAAATATAGGAAATATAGGTTGACAGACCTATTCCTTGAACACATGAGATAATTCAATCTTTTGAAGGAATTAAATATAGCATCCACTTATTTCTACCTGATTTTGACACAGCAGAATTAAAACTACTCACTAAAAGCCTATGTATATTCATTTATATCAATAGTGATATATTTGGACAATACACCGTGTCAGAAATGTTATTTTGCTCCTGTTAAATATTGAATGTGAAACTAAGTCCAATTGACAAATACAAAATACAAATTAATTATTTATTAATAAGTAAACATAAGACGTTTTAGGCGACATTATCTAATTGTTTCAAAAGTTGGTTTTACTTGTTTTGTAACTATTAAATCACACGGAAGTTATTTTCTTCGAAATTAAGTTTGTGTGATGTGTTAACCTTTAATCGACAACGAATTGTTTGCTCTATTAACTCGAAATAATATAACTAAATTAAGAATTGGGTGTTGCTTTATCGATTGACTAAGGGCATTCTAGAACTACATGAAAGAAGTTCTTTTAAGAAGCACTACATCTTTGTTGAATCAAGTAAACAGTCTCATATCAGAATAAAAACATACATTTTAAAAGAAACAGTAACACATTATTTTGTCAAATAACAAAGAAACACAGAAAATAATAGTATATCATCGTAATAACATACAATGGATACTGTCACTACTAGTACATATCTATTCAAATTAAAGAAAACGAAAATAATAATAACTTTAAAATAAGCAAACTCATGCCAAAAAGCAGACATGCATGTTTTTTTTTTATCTTTCACAAAATTTATCTAGTAGTTTATGAATATTATGCGAGTTACTCATAGTCAAAATTATAACATACTGTCTGTTTAATATCAAAATATTTAAAAAGGTTATATTGGCTTTTTACATTGTATGTGAACTAAATTTTGGACAATATAATAAGAAAAATACACGAGTTTGCTTATTTACTTGTCTTCGTCTCGAGCTAAATCCCACTGTTTACTTTTTATGTCATTTATGTTTGACAATCCGTGAAAATAGTCATGTGCCAAAAACAAAAATAAAATACTTTCATATTAACAAGTTAATAATTATTATAATCAAATATTAAATGAATGTCAAAGGAACATAGACATAACTTATTGTTGTACATGAATATGTTAGTATATTTTGTGATATGCAATCAAAGAAAAGTTTATAATTTTCAAACGTATACAGGTTAGCTAAAATGGCATGCTACATGGCTGTATTAAGTTTTTTAATTTCTCTAATGAATCTCCCTAATTTGAATGAAATACCTAGCCTGAACATTCAAACACCTATTACAAAAGAATGGCGATTACTATACTTTGAAAGATTGTAAGGAAACGTTTCATACTGTTAATATTTAATAACAATGTCAACTGGCAAATTTCAATTTCAGCTAGAAATGAAGCATAGCATAACGAGCTTACGAATCTTACTCGAACAAAAAAAAAGATACAACGAACAGCATATTAGACATTTATGTCTCGAATAATAATTACTTACTAGTTTTAATAAGAATACAACATGGTGCATTTAAAAACATCAATAATTATCTTTGAAGTTTTCTTAAATGCTATCTTGAATAAGACGAAATAAACAAACATTTCAAATTACCTGAGCTGAGTGTAATCACAATCAAAACTGTCAGAAAAACCTTTATAGCAATCATATTGTCGAATAACTTCGAATTACAAATGATATAACTTATTCTAAATTCCGAATAGCAAATTTTGCTTCATGCCATCAATTATAATGTTCACTATATTCTCCTTTTATTATTCTCCATTATTTTATCTTTTTAACGTTAATAGTAATTCACATAGTCGACAGGAAATTCACACGTTAAAAGTGAACGTGTGGTATTGAGAAATAAGCCAATAATGCGTGAGGAAATATCACTAGTACGTACTTAAACAGATACCAATATAAAACCAGCTTGTTAATGCAATTATCGTGTAATATTGCAACTGGTACAATTGTAAAGACTGATTTTATTTATGCAAGAACTCTTTACGAAAACTGTGCCGATTCAACTACTACCAACATAAAAAGTCGGTAATGAACTAGGTACAAAATTAAGATTGTTACAATTGTTTCCTAATTTCAACAATATCAACAATTTGAAGTTTTCTATATTCTTTAAACAAAGTAAGAGATCGTATGCTTCGTTGGACAATACTATGTTAATGATTTCAAACTTTGTATTAACATGTCAATATCAGACTATCCTTCTTGATATAATAGTGCAATGCATTAAACTTATGTGGGTGCATTCAAAGCTTAACTTTTAAAAAATTAAGTGTGTTGAAACTTGTTATAACCCCACACAACTGTAAGTAATAGGTTTATTTCATAGATAAGCAAAAACGATTGGAGCTAAACAAATATATAAAGTATATTTATATCGCTTAAAGTTAAATCAATACATGTATTTAAGGTGGCATTATGCCCATCTGAGTGTTAATGATCAGTAATCAGGTAAATGTGAAAATATCTACTTTTCGACCTAATTAATTTAATCAATTAATCAATTTAATATAAAGACTATTATACCGTTTACAGTGAAACATATCCTCGGCAAATGAATTAATACAAGGAATTCAAACACTATTGAGGCTTTAAAGGGCAATAAACTATATAAAAAAAGTAAAAATTCATGCCAATAAAATGCTGAATTTGTACAATGCACTTGTCATGGTTTGAATGTCCAACAGTCCGTTCAAGGTTTAAGAAATTTCAGATCAAAGTATACATACAGATCTACCAACAATATAGATATGTCATGGTCAGATCTCACGGATAACTAGGCTAGCCGGACTCTATACTGAAGACAAAGTAAAACAGATCTGGAAAAAGTGTGATCCCGCGGAAGCATAAATCACAACAAAATTACATGAACATTGCAGACTCGGTTTGATTCAGTCTGTATTTGAGGGATAATGAAAATGTGCTTACGAAGAACCATTTCAGCAGGATAATGGTTAAAGATAATCTTTATTTTTTGGCCACGGTTTTATTGTTAATTCATTCAATTTGGGGATAAGATGCTTTCTTTTTAAAAACAAAATTTAAATGTTCATAATTTTCAACTGCCTTATCTCCGGAAATTTATAAATTCAAAATTATACCAGTTAAATTTCAGAATGTACTAAAAATTCATATACGTTAAGCCAAAGCTAAGGCGGCGGGGCAGCTGTATAAATACGTCTCGATCTTCAATATACAGGCTCAAACATTCACAATTTGATTACGCTGGCCGATGCTTAAGTCAGTTGTTGTAGGTTTTAATAACTTTTTTAATATATAAGAAAGCAAAGAGAAGACTATCAGGAACCGAATGAGTTATACGAACAGAAATAAATCAGTAATTGATATTTTAGAAGCTTTTGTATAAAAGTAATTTGAAAGAATGAACAGCCACTAAACGATAATGTCTGCGCCTTTGCACAGTACTCTTTATTAAAGATTATATTCCAAAATTTTGATGGATGAAAATAGAATGTCGATTAACGACAGTTATCAAGAGGCGCAAGAATCAGTGCGTTAACATAAATATTTCACGCCCATTGTCCTGTGGTTTTGTTTCTAAATAACACTTTCAAATTATGCACGCATTACATATTTACAATCGAGTTTTTGTTGTTGTTTTAAAAATAGGCTTTATCTCGAGGAAGTTTTAGTCTATCAAGGAAGAAAATCAAAAACTGAATGCTGAACTACAATAATTCAATTTGTTTTTATCGACAACAATTTTCTTAGATAATTATTCACAGTGTATGATTTATTTTTGTTAGGACCACTCGTCAGTCTCAACCTAGAAGAAAGAACTATGACGGAATAATTAAGCACAAAATGTTTTGCAAATTGAAATAATAATGAGTGATGGTCAATATCAATTGTAACATCTAAGAAATAAGTTAAACGTTAAAATTTAATCTCGACAAATTATCTCTAGCTCAAATTCAGTTGAGTCCCTTTCACGACCCTGAAATCCCATTTTACAGCTTTTATATATTAACTTCGAAACGAAGAACGATTTGTATATTGAAAGTAAATGAAAAATATGAATAAACATTAATATAACAACTTAAAAACAAATATCTACTCGTAAAAATATTTACAATAATTATTAGACTTTTCTATTAATGCATGCAATCCTGAAATGACTTTTAATTCACAGGATATATTTAACTGTCATTTTCCAACTGTATTGTTAGTATGCTTTTGCTTAGGTTTCATCTATAAATACCAACATTTTCCATTTTTGAATTTTATTTCATTTCGTAAACAATTAATTAGACGATGCTTAACAACGAAAACGTACAATAGATATGAAAATAGACATAGGAAGCATAAATTGCATTGCCTAAATCGTATCCTTTGTCTACAACTTTAATGACGAATATTTATTCTAAATGACTACATGTTCAGCTTTTATATACTTTTATTACATTGTTAAAATCTAAATGTTTTTTTAACAATCTATGATTTTCTTCATACCTTCAATTACAGTTATGCACGTATTATTCATTTGTTCCACGAATTACTATTCATAAAAGATCTTGCAGAGTTGTTTGATGACATAAGATGAATATGCATTATTATAGTACTTGATAACAACAGTGTAGAATCGTAACATTTCAATCATTCATATTGACCAGTAGTTCAGATTACTATAATCATTCTAATTTACGATGGATTGGGCACAACGTTGTTACATTCGCGTAAATAAATATCACAAACCAAAGTTGATAAATTTATTGTATACTTTAAGAGTTTTAGTTGGACACATTGCAAAAACCTTTTTCTTACTTGAACGATAACTCCTTTTATTTAGATTTCGTTATTTAAAAGAACAGTCAATTTCCCGGGTGATTCCTCTCTATAGTATATTCTTTTAAAGCTAACGAAAAATTCTTTCTCTTTAGAGTGATATGACCAGCACCAACAACAGGCTAGCATGGTGATAAGGAAATTTCAGCAAGAAATAAACTGTAACTGTATTAATATCCACATTAATAAATTCAGCAATGTTTCTCAATAACGTCTTATTATGTTATTTAAAACTGGTTAAGAGTATTTTTCACACAAAACCTCATTTTGTAGAAGTAGATAAGCTTTTGACATGGCAATATGTTTAAAAATTGAATTACAGTTCTCTATAGTTAACACAATGAACAGTATTTGGTACAGTCTTTGAAGACGGATGTATTTTCAGCAGTTTTTGCACGGATAATTTTTATAGCGTTCAACGTCTAGTGTATTAGTGTTCAGCTCTGTGTTATAATGTCCTGGTAGAAATTTATTATCATAACCCGACCGGAGCTATACGCTTTAACATTAATGTAATTTTCAATTAAAAGAGATAATTATCAGATGACTATTTGTGTCTTTTCAATTAACCGAAATTCGTGTATGCACCTTTTGTAGACTGTTATTATTTTTATTTTGAATACATTAATTGTAAATATAACAATATCATAATTATATTAATTAATTAATATATCAATATTAAAATTACGAACTTGTACATTCAATTTGAAAATAAAAATACATCATGCAAGTACAAAAGCTCGAATAAGAAATTTGCAAATATGTTAACAGTAGAAACAAGCACGTCTGCAGCAATTATTATAGCAATGCTATCAAAACTAATACAATTAACAGTGTTTCTACATATATCTGTAACTGGTTAGGTAAATTGTTTTAAACAAAATATAATTTTGTTGAGGTTATATTGCAGGTGCCAAGACAATACCTGTCATAAATTGAATAACAGCTCACTTGTAAATAAATCTTTAAACTGTAGATGTGACTATTCCTGTTATTCCAGAAAAAGCGGCGTGTGGATTTCAAGTAAAGTAGGTGTACCCTAAACGAGAACACATTGGAATGATACTGTCCCTACTGTAAAGATACTGAAATAACTATTACCTACATCAGAAATATTCGTTCAAATAATAGTTATTTTACTTAATGAAAACGAAGCATATTGCAATACACATAAGAGATAAAATCCACATTATTTAATTTATAAATACTAAATGAAAGCGTACTATTATGTTCGACTGTATTTGAATAAATAAACATATTGCTTCGAATAAATTAGTGTAAAAGCCTTCTCATAGCTTTTTAGAATTATGCACACCGACATGTTACATCCACAGACCATTATCTTTTCTAATAAGTTTTATTGAGGAGGGGCCCCTATAATCCAGAAAATAATTTTAGTTTATATATATAAAGAAAGAAAATTTGAAACGCTTCTCAATAACGTAGTGTTATCTTATTTGCAACTGGTTGAAATAGTTAGGCTTCAGACAAGGTGAATAACAGTTCGCAGTATAGTAACACAATGAGCTGTATTGATCAAGTGTTTAAGGACAGATGTAATTTCAGCAGCTTATGAGCATGGGTAAATCTTAAAAGATTCAACATCTAAAGTTTATTTCTTTATTGTAAATGTCTGTTAGAAATTAATTTTCAAACTCCGGCCAGGGTTACGCGTTGGAACATTAATGCAGTTACTAATAAAAAGTGATAATGTGTCAGATGACTATTTGAATACTTTTAATTAACTGACATTCCTGTACGCAAAACAAAATAATCACAATTTGATTTGCACTTGAAAATCCAGATATGATTCTAACTGGATGATGCACATTGTTAAGTTACCTTTATCATTCTGCTTTAATAAATGTTATCCCCCCTTAGAATGTGAATGCGTGGATTTGAGAATACGTTAACATATTTGAAATTCCTCGACAATTAAATAACACGGGGAAGAGTGACACGTTATGAAACTGTTCACTTATAAATGACAAGATGTTAAAGCGGCCGGTAAGCACATTCGGTACATGAGCTGCGGAAGGGTTTTTAGAGTGTCCAGTTTTTTTCCAACGTACGACACACACATACAATAGATCTTCTTAACCATTTATTTATCCTAATTTCTTGTATTTTGAAAATTGTTTATACAAAGGTTGTCAAGTTAAATTCAGACATGCTTGAATTTTATTTACAGATACATAGCATAGGAAACTTCATATAATTGTTAAAGTGCAAAAAGCTATATGTTTGCTTTTTTGTAGTTTACAAAACATATTTTTGTATTACGAACAAAATTTGATAATTCAATAGTGCATGTATGAAGAAATATGTTGGTTTAATACATGTGCTTTAAAACCAAATGTTTCATACACAAAGCTAAATGGTGAAAAGCGTCCGCAAAACTACATTTATGGCATTTTGTTCCGGAACAATTAATTCTGTTTACGTACAATATTCATGTGAGTTAAATCACAGAAAAATTATGTTACTGTTTTGAGAATTGACAATTCAGTTACGGAAACAACACAACCGCTCTGAAATTTTATTTATAAACTATTTCATTAGATATAGGTTGATGCCTTTTCATCATGTTATTTAATACACCTGTGATACATGTATAACTAAAATAACGTGCGGACAGAATTACAGTTCAATTACAATATATTGCCTATACTGTGTTTGAGCGACGTACAACCTAACAACAGCAAAAAATACAATAAACTGGGGTCATAAAATTGAACCGTCTTATTAATGACAGCTACTAGTGTTAATGACGTGCAAATGTATCATTTATAACAGATTATAAAGTCATTATCAACCTTCTCGATGGTTATCACTGTAATTAGATTTGTTCATGCAATGTGATACGCGATCAACTTAGATAGCTACCATCATTACAGTATTTATCACTATACGAGTGCTTATTTTTCATCAACTCATACATAACGCTGTACAACAACCGCTTGCATTTCTTTGAACTATTTGACCGTAGCAATTATTCAAATTGTTCGACGCTTATAACTCGTATTAAAAGTCTAATACCTGCAGCTGTTAAATTTACAATATATACACTCATTTACCTGTGATTTAAACCTTTGATAAATACCGATTACCAATATCTATAAACCAAGTATTGATAATTAAAAAAAATATTCCAAAATAATTTTGAGTTGAAAGAAAATTATGCATAATCCTCATTATAGCAAAAATGGATATAAATTAATCATCGATTGGTCAATTATCGTAGTCAAATGATTTCTGGTTAAGATTTGTTTGCATTTACATTAATTGATTAAAGACTTAAGCTAAAAAAAAAAGACATACTTTATATAAAATGTTTATATTACAATATCTAACAGTGACATGATGTCGTCATCTTAAACTTTATGAAAGTTCAAAAGCTAGGATTTTGACTGTTTATCAGTGAATCAAGGGCACAATGTTCACCAACGTAATAAGCGTTTTCATAGTAATTCATAATTTTTTTAAACATTTTTTCTTGTTTGTTTTTCTCTTTCATTTCTTCTGTTTTGTATGAACATCAATTTAACTTTCTTTCCGTATATTCCTTTGCATACTGATTGGTTTTGTTGTCTGTCAGATTTTATTGATATGTTTCTTTCGATTGTGTGAAATGCTTTTTCCAGCAACAGCATAAGCTGAAGTTTGTTGAGCAAAATGATTCGTGTTGGACAAGACTGTTTAATTGCCCTGTCTGCATATATTGCCGTTTAGTTTTGACTGCATAAGCGATCAATAGTCTAATTACACCAAAAAGCCCAGTGTTTAATCACACTAGTTAGTAGTTAAAACTTGACACATTTCGGCACAGGATAATTTGTTTATATTAAATCGAATGTGGAAATACGAGCAATAAATGTCAAGGTTACACTTCACTTGAAAAATATACATGTGTTTTATTTCAAACAGCATTATGTGTACACTTTAGCCTACACAATTATTTTTTGTCAAATTTCAATATTTTGTACTCATAATAAACAATAAAAGGCGTTCTGTTCGTCTGCTGAACTCATTTCATTACACTTAATATAATAATTTTTGTTGTGCGATATCAGGCCATTGAAAACAAAAATGCCATTAGTGCCGATGCATCTATACAAACAACTGTTACAATCTATACAAAGACCTACACACTTTACGTTTAAGTTCACTTTCATTTGATAATCACTTTAAATTGTTTAAAAATGACACAATACATATCGTTTGAAGAACTATATCCCGGAGGCGCATATCAAAAAAGAAAACAATAAAATAGACGAAGCATTGGCGTTTAATTTCTAAAAAACCGCTCTGTACTTTGATTATAAACATATGAATCATTACAACAATCAAATATATGAAAACAGATACAAGATGGCGGGCGTTCATGAACGAATGAATGAATATGAATATGAATGAATATCTAGCAATAATATATATTGTACTTTGCAAATATATATCAAGCAATGAGAGCTTAGGCAAAATGTGCTACAACTTATTTAACGACTTGAATTTATATTTATATTAAGTATAGTGTTTTAAAAGTATCTTAAGCTGATGCTTTTTAAATAAAATGAAATAAATTAATTGATGATATAAAAAAAACGTTGTACAATGATTCTTGAAGAAACTCATTACTAAGATGACTTTAATAAATATCTTTATTGCCACAATTTAGTGATTTACATTATTATAATATCAGATATCAGAATATTGTTCAGTGAAAATTACATTATACACACACATACATGTATAGTGAAAGTAGAGAAAACCGGACGTCTTTCGGACCGGGTTTTTTTGTCCGGTTATTCTCAATGTCCCCTTTAGCTGTTCAGGATCCTATGTACCGAGCAATGATGCTGTATATGTGCATTTTTATGATCATGTGTCCGAATATTGCTAAATAAACAAGTGATAAATAAAATGCTTAATTATTTTGTCACATCATTGCATGTAAATACAATAAACGTTTGGATTTAAAACGAACAGCAGTTACCTCATAACAATAAAGTCCGATTACATCTGCATGTGTTTTCATTTGGGTAATGGATAATGATTTAACGAACACAGTTTACTTTGTTTGTTTTAAATAATGCCCCAATTGTAAATATTGCTGAGACCATTATTAGGTAAAGATTTTAAAGTAGGTCTCGGCAAAGTTTCACTGTTTAATCAATTTAACTTTGTTACTTATACACAGCTCTCGTCGAATTCTTTTTGTGGATGGAATAGAACTTGGCGCTCATAAATGTCTTTTCCAGTGAGAAAACATTTTTGGAAATTAATATACAAAAAGCAACGCAGTATAAAAATACTCTATTTTGTATTATGCCCCCCAAAATTGGGGAGCATATAGCGTTACACTTGTCCGTCCGTCCGTCCGTACGTCTGTCCGTACGTCCCGAAATCTTGTGAACGCAATTCCTCTTAAACCGGATGGCAGCTTTTGCTTAAACTTCCAGGGATGAACAACCCTAATGTGTAGATGGAAGTAAAGGAAGGAATTTTTGCTGCGACCAAATTTAACATAATTATGGCCCTTTGTTGATTTTTTCACTATATACCATATAAAAATTTTGTGAACGCAACTCCTCTTTAACCGGATGGCAGATTTTGCTTAAACTTTCAGGGATGAACAACCTTAATGTGTAGATGGAAGTAAAGGAAGGAATTTTTTTGCCGCGACCAAATTTAACAGAATTATGACCCTTTGTTGATTTTTTCACTATATACCATATAGAAATTTTGTGAACGCAACTCCTCTTAAACTGGACGGCAGATTTTGCTTAAACTTCTAGGGATGAACGACCTGAATGTGTAAATGGTAGTAAATGAAGGAATTTGTGCTGCGACCAAATTTAACAGAATTATGGCCATTTGTTAATCTTTTCACTATATACCATATAGAAATTTTGTGAACGCAACTCCTCTTAAACCGGATGGCAGATTTTGCTCTTTTACGACTTTAATCTTTATTTTCAAACTTTTATTTTACTATTAAGCTTTTGTTTAATCATATTTTATTGCTATATACATGTATATACAATACAGATACAAATTTCATATGTATTTTAAACAGCAAAAGCAATCTAACTACTAATTACTATTAAGCACTAAGAGTATTCAAGCATGATGTCCATTTGACAGCCCTTGTATAAAATATCTTATTTTGAAATGAATCGACAACATTAATAATATACACAAAACACACAAAGGACTCCTAAATTCCTTTGCAACTGCAGAATAAAAAGTTCCACATAAAAATCTTACATATAGATAGGCCTGCTCTTGTTTACGAGCACATCTGCACAGTGGGGTCATCCGTGTCCTTTGGACACATTTCTAGTTCATACTGATTTTAACTTACAAATTCCTCGTGCATTTTGGCATTAATATAAAACGGTAACATCTATGCCTTTCAATAAATCAAACTGTGAAAAGAGACATAACAAACAAATCAGATATTCAGTGTTCCGTTACCGCTCAGGTAGCGTTTTAGACCGATCCCTACTCTGAATTTTCATTTGAAATAAAATTTTTTACACACAATTGGCATGTGCATATTTTGTTATACATATATGAGTATTGTGGTTATATTCTTAACTGTATCACTTAATATGAATAATTATAATCTGGACGGTCCGCGGATCTATGTATGACCAAGTCACAGTATTCAAACTTCTCGTCGTCCGGTCCGGTATTGTCAGGGAAATTATTATATTGTTCAGTGAAAGTTACATTAAAAATACATGACTGTATAAAACCTTTCAAAATAAAGAAACATTATTCAATAACACAAATTACACATAGGTTATAACATAATATGAGTTTGTTATGCAATATTGAGTACAGTACTGAATTCCATTAGACGAAAGCACAACTGTCAAACCTATATTGGATTACGCGCAAGCCAAGTCTGATATATTTTGCAATTTAGTAAGAGTCCAATATAGTAAGTAATGTTCTCAACAATGTAAAGTGACCTCTTTACTTCACATAACCATCCTTTAGTAGTTTTGACACAACGTTTTGCTCCAAGTACAATAGGTACAATGAGGTGGTTAAGAGATGTAGCTTTTGACATTGAACATGAAAACGGAGTTAGAAGTAGTACAATATGCATTTGATATTGGCATTTCTGACTTTTTAAATGGAAACTGACTGGATAAATGCACGGATAGGTACCTGAGGGTTTCTTCTACCAGTAAAGAAGGAGAGTGTGAGCTCCTACACAATCGAAAAAAAATAAATTATGTATAACCAAAGCTAGATTGTCGCCATATGACATCTGCTGTGTTGGTTTTACGTAAAAATCAGGAAAAATATATCCGTTTATTGAATGAAGACTGTAAATAAAACATTAATTTGTTTCGAATCAATATGTTACTTGAATTTTCTTAATAACGATATTATAGAAATAATTATTGATATTTCTAGTACTTCATCGTTCATCACAAGTTGAAAGCGTTTCACAATTATAATATAAACATACATAAAAAGAGACAAAGGGAAAATGATAACGCTAGCTAATGGAAAACAACAAGGATATGTATACCTTTGCTGTTTCATCATAATGTATTTTATCAGAAGTGACAAAGAGACTATCATAATTGTTATTTGCTTTCATTAAATATACGCTGTTGTTCTTTTCTGTAACATTTTATTGAACATTTTTCGTATCGTTGTGAATTGTTTTGTTTTTTTACTTTTATTCTAAGAACCTTCGTGTTTAAATATATTCAATACTACATGCAATTCACAGCAACAAAGTTTTATTACATAAATAATAACAAAGACATATTTTCATTGTGCTGTTTTAGTTCTGACGAAATTAAAGTGATGTTTATTGTATTACCATGCACAATAAATGTATTATTCAGTTTTATATTTCCCCTATTATGTAATATAATCCACGTGATTTTGGGGAATGGCTTTAGTTATTACCATTATTCGATAAATTTGATAAAACCGTCAATGTCGCATGTGCTGCTCAATAATGGCGAATCTGATAAAATGAGCTTGTATTTTACGACAATATAATACTAAATGCTATGAAACGAGAAATGATTTTAACTGAAGGATATTTCATTTTCCACATTTAGAGGTAGGTCATTATATGGGGTATATATTTTTCAGTTAATTAGATATGCTAGAGCATAACATTATTTAAATGCACGTTATCTTTGTTAGAACTTGCAAAGGACTCGAACAGAGCTACCACTTTCATCAATTGCACTTACTTAACATAGTTACTGTAATTTCGATATGATACTGTGAACGGAGCGCTGTCCAAACATAGAATGTCAAATTATTTTCAAGTTATCAATGTTTGCAATATTAAGTTTCCCACACAGTGCGTGCCAATATATAAAATTCTCTTTGCAAGCAATCCACAGTGGCAGAAATTATACAGAATAGCAATAATTGAATTTGCAGAAAGAAAACATATTGTCACATGTTCAATTATTTTGCCGGATTTTTTTTTTCTTTATAGGAAATCTTGTTTTTTTTACAATAATGTCTTAAACGCAAAGCTGTTGTCATTAATCTAATATTTAAAAGATAGGTTAAAATATTCAGCGATTTGAACAAAATTACTTGAAAAAGTGAGTTTTGTGCAGCACAATTAAATGGTATCGTCAATTCTGCGAACAGATTAGAAAAATAGGAATATAGGGATATATATAATAACTTTGCGTGTTAAACTTAAATGTTACGATTAACCAGTATAAAATCTCGAAGTATTTCGTCTTAAATAAATTATAATTACAATTTTAATTAAAGAACAACTACAAAAGAACCCAACAAAACATTACATATTGTACACGCAGCACGGATGCACATCGTGAAACAAAAGAACAATATTCCAACATAGAGGAACAGTTATGAGTTTAAGTAGAAACAAAACACATATCCTAGAAAAAATGAAATTTATTTTGCAGATAATTTTATGCGCTACAGTAACTCTATCGTAATGCACCTCTAGCACCGGAACTCATTAGAATTTTCCAACTTTTGTCATCATTCGGGTACAATGAAATACTAAATACCGATTACATTAACCTTTTGGTGCGATATTGCGAATCTCTCCTATTTAAGAATTGTTAAATGTTTTCCCGTTGTAATGGCGTTATCATGTTAACCCAGCAGTACAGGTTTAGTGACAAACCGAAAGTTGAAAAATCAGCCTAGTTTATATAAAAAAATAACTAATTAAAGAATATTTGTATTGTAATATTTTCAAGTAGAGTGTATATACATTTTCAATATTGCCGTGTTGGGCTTTCTTTAGGGATTCTGTATTTATCTATTTTGTGTGTTGTAGCATAATAAAAATAACTGTTTCAAGAATATTTGTATTGCATACAATACTTCAAAATAGAGTGTATAGAATTGTTTGTTAAATCGTAGTAAAAGTAACTATTTTAGAATAAAATATTTCTGTATAGAATATTTTGTGGCCTAACCCTATTCTCTGCGAGCATTCACCAATTGATTAAACATGGAAAACTACAGACTATCAGTCTCTATTGAATAAAATGATTTTTAAGATGAAGGGTCATTATGATAAAACAATTAAGATCAAATTAATTATTTTCTGTTAACTACATTAAAATTACATTATTATATAGCCCAGGAGGAAATGACGGCTGTCGTGAAATTGAAATAATAAGCGTCGTCTCTTATTATTTGGACAGGCCATGCAAAATGAACAGCCAGTAATTGGTTTCATTTCTACAATTTTGAGTTTTTCACTCTATTTGGCATGTATCTGTCATCAACTAAACAACGAATACATCGTCCTTCGTAATGTTCACATCGTTTAAAATACTCACCCCTGTTTAACTGAATGGACGTGCAATTCTGATTTTTTGCGTGAAACATAAAATTTAACATACTTATTTTTTAAGTATAAACCTCTGCAAAATCTAAAGCGCCTAAACGCAATTAACAAAGCAGTACTTCGAAAGGCTTAATTGTTTTTACATTTTTTGAAAAGAATTTTCAAATTGCCATGTTTACACAAGTTATTAAACTGTGTAAAACTGACGACCTTAAAAGCCTAGAACCTCGTATTTAATGAGGTTCTTTAACCTAGTTTAACTAGAAAAGATATTAAAAATTACGTAAATGAAGTACCTTAATATTATTGCTTTGTTAAAAGTAAGCATCCCAAACATACACTTACTTCCAAAGCAAATGTTTCTGCATAACAACGAGCACATGTCAAACTAATCAATTATAACGTGACAAATCTATAAGAGCACTTGTATAAAAATAATAAGAACATTACATGGAATTACTAACATGCTTTAACTACACAAACCAATAGACAAAAGAGTGTTCAGATTTAGTTTAGATTAATAGTATCATCAACTTTAAAAACTAAAAACATCATCCGAAGGTGTAATTTTACCTTTACATAAGAAGGGAAATAAAAATGATGTGAATAATTATAGGGGTATAACGCTTGTTAGCTGTTTATCTAAACTTTTTTACTACTGTTATTAATAAAAAAAATTGAGCGCTTTTGTAATGATAACAATACTATTTCAGATGCTCAATTCGGTTTCCGTTAAGGTAGATCTACTGTTGACGCAATATTTATTCTTACGTCATTAGTTCAAAACTATTTATATAATAATAAAAGATTGTATGTTATTTTTGTTGATATGATGAAATGTTTCGATTCAATTTATAGAAATGGATTATGGTTAAAATTGTACAATTGTGGTATACAAGGTAAAATACTTAGAATTGTAAGGGATATGTATAAAAAAGTAAAATCATGTGTTAAGTCATTTTCTAATTATTCTGATTATTTTAATTATGCTGTAGGCTTACGTCAAGGGGAGGTAATGTCTCCTCTGCTATTTTCTCTTTTTATGGAAGATTTAGAATTGTTTTTACAAAACAGTGTCGACTCTGGTCTATTACTGGAGGATATAGTTTTAATTCTTTTGTTGTTTGCTGACGACATGGCCATCATAGGTCAGACACCTGAGGAAACTCAAGAACTTTTAGACACTTTAAAAATTTATTGTGATAACTGGGGTCTTAAAGTAAATACAACAAAAACAAAAATAATGGTCTTCCGTAAAAGGGGTGGGCTCTTACCAAAAGAGAATTGGTATTATGATGGTAAAAAATTGAAGTGGTAAATGACTTTAATTACTTGGGAACTACACTGGTAGCTTTTTATTGAATCAGGAACATTTGATAGGTAAGGCGTTAAAGGCTATGAATGTGTTATTATGTAAATGTAATGAATATGATCTAAGTCCAAAGTTATTTTGTCAGTTGTTTGATGCTTTTGTTGTTTCTATTTTGAACTATTCATGTGAAGTCTGGGGATATTCTAAGTCGAAACCAATTGAAAGAATTCATTTAAAATTTTGCAAAAGATTATTAAAAGTGAGACAGAATACATGTAATGCATATGTTTATGGCGAATTGGGAAGATAGCCATTGTATGTAAATAGATATATAAGAATAATAAAATACTGGATGAAAATTGTTGAGACTGATAATATCTTATTAAAACAATGTATAATATAGCATTAAATGACAGCAATAGTGGATGTGTAAACTGGGTCACAAATGTGAAAAAAAATTTGAATGCTTATGGATTTTCATATGTTTTTGATCAAATAAATTACATAGATAAGAATATATTTTTGACAGAGTTTAAAAATCGCATTTTGGATGTTGTTAAACAAGAATGGTTTGCTAACTTAGAAAATAGTTCCCTTTTATATTTTTATAAAAATGTCAAGAGTACATTTGAATATGAGAAATATTTAGATATTTTACCAAAAGGATTTAGATTTTATTTTTGTAAATTACGCATGAGTGGTCTTCCTCTTAGAATTCAAACAGGAAGATTTAATAGAAACCCTATTCCCCGTAATGAACGATATTGTTTATGTTGTAACAATTTAGATATAGAAGATGAATATCATTTTATATGTATATGCAGCTTTTATTCAGAATTAAGAAAAAAATACATAAAGGATATTTACGTCAAAAGACCATCTGTTTATAAGTTTATCAAACTTTTGAATTCTTGTGATAAAACCGAGCTCATACAATTATCACTGTTCATCAAAAACGCTCTTGCTTTAAGAAATTCAGTATTAACTGTAGAAAGATAACTCTAATACATGTTCTTTCTCCTTATACATGATTAATTGTTTTGATTTATATGTATTCAAATTACTACCATTACTGTCAAAAATAATTCTGTTTTTATTGTATCTCACGTTGACATATATAATTATTGATATGTATATACAAGATGATGTACTATGTACAAATCTGAATAAACTATCTGTTCTGTTCTGTTCACATTATGTTCCAAATGATAACATATATACATTGTGGGACCATAACGCATTTAAAATTTGTACACATAAATACATTTTAACATATTAAAGCTGCTTTAATATATCATACAAAAGTTTGTTAGCCCATGCAAGATATCAACTTCAATGCAAATAATTTTAACAAAATATTTACCATTTTTATTATGAAGAAACTTTTAGTTTACAGACAGACATTTCAATCAATGTCTATTATATATATATAAATTGTATGATTTGCTTACTCCGTTCTCCTGAATAGTTATTTTTATTTTGAAGAGATGCCAAAAATTGAAAAGCGTTGCAACGCTTTGTACTAAAATCAGTGTAAGAAGAGAACTAAAATATGATTTTCTATATATTTTTGAGTACTTTACAGACTAACTGTTGCATGTCTATCAATCTTAATTGGCCTAGCTGATCTATGAAAAAAATCAAGTTCTATGTTTTACTCTAGTAGACCTCAGTGGAGTTTCTTAAAGATAGAAGATAACAATGATTGGACAAATAATTGGCCTATAATTGCTTGATAATATTTCATAAAATAATAATCTTCCATCGTATGAATATTCCGATAATGCTATTCTTTTTCATTATAATAAGTTTCATCATAATAAAATAGTTATGTCAACTATAATTATTAAAGTCATACAAGTACAATAACATTTCTGTGGATAAATGAACTTATAATAAATTAGCTCTCAACGAACATATCGAAACGAAGCGAATAATTTACAATGAACCATGAATGCTGAAAGTCTTATCATAAGGATCTATGCATTATATATCATAATAGACCTGGACATGTCAAATGCATAGAATCAGTATTATATTTTCCAAAAAGTTTTCTATCGCCTTTTATCTATCAATTCACAAATTAAGTTAAATAGTATGATAAGCGACAACTCATCGCTTTAGAAATAGAATATTGAAAGATAAAAGTTTGAGGTCTCTGATGACAGGGACGTTAATATTTAATAATATTAAATTGTTAATATATTTTTTTATAATTCTTAACAAAACGAATCATGTACAATATACATGCAACGAATTGTCATCATAACAAGGTAAAAATTATAAATTGCAGTCAAGAACTCACGTGCGGAAAGATATACCCAAACATGACAGTAATTATAATACAATGTTCATGAGAAAATCGCAATGCCGTTATGTCTTTTATTCTTTATGTCCTTACAACGATTGTTATTACAAGGCAATTACAATGATAAAAATATTTCAGCCTGATGAAGACGTTTATTTTCTGGGGATAAATGTTATTTATGCCTTTTTTTCAAATTATTCCAGAAAACGCGTTCTCAATCATGAAAAGGATACGATGATCCTATCATTGTTTTCATGCAACTAGTTAGATAAGATGATTTCCGACACGCTTGCATTTGCATAAACTGAAATATTTAAAGATACTCAAAGAGTGCGAGGGAAAATTATTTAGGCGTGCTTGTGATTTCTTTTTGTCACACAGTAGAAAGTTTGTTTGAAACTTTGACAGCATATACTGTGTGCTTTCGAACTTCATCTACATCTTACTACAGTGTCAAGTTTTTATGTGACATGTTACATAATCTTACTACAGAAGACGGAGTAAATTGATTGATTAAAGGAAACAGATCAGACAGGTGCTAAAAGCATAGTAAGAATGGTTTCCTGATTTTGATATTCATGAAAAAGCAACACCCTATCGTATATGTATTCTTATAACATACGCTGGAACGTAACGTCAGTGTTGTTATTTCGAAAGTCGCATCATGAATTTACCTAATTTTGTTGATTAAATGCCTTGATCTTAAATGTCCAGATTTTAAACTCATTTTTAGAGAAGGATCTGTGTGAACATGAGCAAATGAGCAAAAACAAATAATACATTCCTGATATCTGTAGAGCATACGTTAAATGAACAAATGACTTTCAATTAATTATTTATCTATTTTATATAGATACTTGTTTTAAACGGTTTGGTATTATTCCCTGCGGTCTGGAGACCGCAGGGTATTGGTACGCGTTTTACTTTTGAGGCATGGAGGAGCACGTGACCTGTTTTCGGTACATGGAGGAGCATGTGATATGTAAACCGTACATGATTGGTTAATTGACCTTTTCGAAAACCTAGCTAAATACCGTTTGCCGGTACGTTACGGATTTACCTCTAGGGAATTAGTAAGAACAAAAAACTATTACGTGATATTTCTAATTTTCTATAATTATTTTACCGTTTAAGGTGGAAAACTTGAATGATGTGTTTGAAAATTATCAATGTTTCTTTAATATCTATCTCAAATTTTACAAACAATAAATTGTTTATACTGAAAATCTACAAAATTAAAATATTCGTAGTGGCATCTGCCATAATAAATAGAGTTATTTTCTGCGTTATTTTCTGCGTAAACTTGTGTGTTTACTTTATTTATTTTTTGCTCGGAATTATTCATAAAATGGTAGGCCTATTTAATCATTTTCTTAAAAAGAAATAATTGTTTTATGTTCGACCTTCTCCGGTCTTCAACGGTCACCAGTTTCCAAAGACCTTCTTCTATAGTGATCGTTTATTCAATTGTCAACTATATTCCTGATACAAACGTTTATTTATTCCCCCCCCCCCCCCAAAAAAAAAAAATGTTGAAAATAGTTAAATGAAATATCATTATATCATTAAAATGTTCACCGCAGGCAACCATTTTACTTGTTTCGTACTGTTTAACCTTTCACATACGAACCGCTGCGACTGAATGTTGAGGGCTGTCGACTTTGAGTACAGCAGGGGATTGTTTTTCGTTCCTATTAAGAAGATATTCAGCAATGTCATGGAATGTAGGCGGTTACACTGATATACCATTCGATTGCCAAATGATAAGAGACACAAAATGACATCCTACTCCAGTGAAATAGGGATGTCTTCATACAAATTTTCTTCCAGAACTTCCCAAGCCTACATTTGTTATCAATATCCTATGTAAGCCGACATTAACGTTAACATTACGCATTAGGTTTGTACGGGCAAGGTGTTACATTTTTTTATTTTTTATTCAAATATTTATTTATTTATTTAGTATTTCAGTATATATACACAATTTACATGTTTATGATCATTCATGTGTAATATATGATTCGATATTGTAATAAATTGATTTATTATATACTTTTAAATGAAATATTGAGAAATATTGATGAAATAAAATGCGTATTTTCATTTTCCGTATTTTCACTGTAAAAATTTATTTTTCACTGCAGTGAAACATATTTTCCGTATTTTCACTGGTGTCTTGCCGGACTACTTTCTTTTAAATTCTGCCAGTACACAAAATTTAAGGGAAAGTCTTTCAAATTTTATCGCAAAAAAGAGAAAAATGTATATAATAAACAGAAAATTCAAGTTCTTTCTATAAATACATGATTTATTTTCATCTTGTGGCATGAAAATTACCATATTTCACTCGTGGCTACCGCCACTCATGAAATATTTATTTTCATACCACTCGATGAAAATAAATCATGTATTTATAGAAAAAACTTGAATATCCTCTATGTAGTATCGTAAAAAGAGGTTTAAAGCAAATTCATATTAACACGAATTCATTACTAGATTTTCGAACCATGGACAATAACTTCAAAGTGCCATTCGCAAATTAATAGGAAATTCAGTGATAGTTTAGTAAAACATTTAACACTGTCAAATCTCCGTGTATCTGTTCTAATAGCATTTTGCCATATACAGAAATATTTTACAAAAAGCAGAGATGAACGTGTTGTGCGAAAAACGTGGACGTAAACTAATAAATGATATCAATAAGATTACCATTTCTTACGAAGTCTAATGTCGGAAAACTTAGATAAACTTAGATGAAGGTTAATGTTATGCAGCTATTATTTTACTTATCAAATAAATAAGCAACATAGTCAACAGCGTAATAAACAATTAAGGGCATATCAGTAAGGGTATTTCAGAGAAAGCTCAATTTCGTTTTAAGGTTTTTGAAATTATGTTAATGAATCTATATCTCTTACAATGTTTCGAAAGTATTTGCTGTATTATTACGACCATAGTATTGCAAGCAATTCATAAGACCCCTACCGGTTAGAACCAAAACATTATGCTGAAGGGCCACTATACGACCTTTGCCAAAAAGGTACAAAATCCAGCAATATTGAGATTATGCATAAGCAAGCATTATACTGACCTATACGCTTCACTTGTATAAATAAAAGGTTGTATACTAATAATAACATAATAATAAAGATAATAAGGAAAATCATGACGAATATAAGTAAAACCACTTGTTTCGTAAGGTTTTCCAGATAACAAAGCAGTATGATTACTAGGCTTTTTATGGAATACGATTTGTAATAAAGTTACCTTATCGGAAACTTCATACCATTGCAGATTACTTTTTTATGAAATATTATGAAGCAATTAAAGGCCATTAAGTTTTCAAATCATGATGATCTTTTACCTTAATGTATAAATAATTACTCGAATCAATTTCTGACGGATTCTATTCTGTCGAAAAGCATTGTGGCAACATTTCATAGTAAATTCATCAGATAATTGCTAAAAAGAGATTAAATCAAGGAAAACCACTAAATGAAAAGCTGAAAAAGCCATCTTTGCAATATAATAAAGTAGGTATGAAATCTACCATGCTATACATTTCAAACCTTTTGTTATTAAATCATCTTATTACATTTGATTGATATGATCATATGTTTTGGCATCTGTTTTGATATAGAAAATATGATAGATAGCACTGATTCTATACCGACATTTGGCCTTGTCCTGGTCTATCACAATAGGTTGCATAGGTCCTTATAATTCCATTGCAAATTATTTGCTTTGTTTCGATATGTCACTTGAGAGATGATTCAATGAGCTTATTTATTGAAAATCAACTTAGCCAAATATTTGTCTTTCTAAAAGACGTTAAACATGTATATTTGGATTTCTGGTACTGATTCCGGAAAGGTATTCATTGGCAGTACATCTGAAATATGTTTGTTTCTCAATCTGTTTTACAATCTGTTTATAATATTGAGTGGGGGATAAATATCACTATTTTACATTTTGCTACTTAAAGCCAAGATATTTTATATTCAGCAACGATTCACATAAGCTTTTGATAATTAAAGTTATAATAATTAAAATAAGATTTTTATTTGATGAAATGTTATCAAACTATTTTATTTTTTAAATGAATGTAAACTTTTATTTTAAAGGAACTACACAGAGGTCCAAAAGCCTAAAAAACATAACATTTCATTATTATAGATCGTTGCACCACTTTAAACTGAAAGATATGCACAAGTTAAACAGGAAAATACTCAGAAATAGATTAAAAATTGTATTTTGTGCTCTTGAATGAAAAGTCCTCCGATCCTTTTCAAGTTTTCGCAATGTTTCAAAGTAAAAATAACTATTAAGAACAAACGGAGTGCTCGAATAGTCTTTAATTTTGCGAACACGCTTTTTGTGTAGACAAACATAAAATGGAACATTAATTTCGTCATTTCCTAACGGATTCTGTATTATATGAAATGCTTTGTGACGACATATTGTGACAAAAATATCAGAGAAATGCGAAATTTTTTTACTTTAATAATAATTTTAATATATTCAGCACTGTTTTAAAATTCTTCACTATATCAGCTTCTAACATGCTGTAATCTTACTGTTTATAATAAAATGTATGTTTAATTTTTTTTAATTAAGAACAATGTATTCCTGTCCTAGGCTTATTGAGCCTTGTGTATAACATAACATGTCGTTATTAGCAAAAGTGTAATTAATTTATAATTGAGAGATATCTTGTCTTTCTGTTAATTAATTCATTGAAATATCACCATGGATATATCTTAATTCTATATGTCCATATTTTTATACCCATTTAAGGAACTCCACTGAGATTCATAAGCCTAAAAACATTGAATTCAATTTCTCACCTAGATCTCGCCTAGATGAACACTTTGGCACCTAAACCAGAAATACAGACACACGATAATTAACAAATATATTTAGAAATACACTGAAAATTGTATGCTTGTGTTATTCCCAGTCCGATTTGAGTGAAAAGCGTTGCAACGCTTTTCAATTTTAGGTCATTTATGACAATTAGAACAATTATTCTGGAAAAACGAAGCGAGCTAATGATCTGAAAGTTTCACATAAATTGTTGGTATAGAACAACATCAGATGGAGTTATATTCTCAAAAACTTATTTCCAGTTCTGCCATGTCAAAAATCCTCAGATATTCAAACTTGTTATAGATACATTCACAATAGAGTGAACATTTTCAAATACATACTTATAAATGAAACTAAATGTTACTGGGTTATGATGTCTGCCCACATATTTTGGAGCGTATCTCTTTTTATCTATTTGTCTGCAAGAAGTATAATTTGTGGCACTAGAACAGAAACCTTTTGGAATAATAAATTTACGACGTAAGCATAAGCGTTGAAACATATGTTTCTGCTTCAGCATACTTTGGGGTTATCTATTTATTCGTAGTATGCACACTTAATAGAAACTGATGCTGCCACTTCAAAAAGAAAATAATTTTAATAAGATTTAATGCGTCATAACTATCATCAATAATATATTTAACAAATTATTTGTTTTAATCAGAGAAATAATGCTCACAGAAAAGAATTGACATCTACGAACTTCTTAAGGGCTTTTATAGAAAAAAAAATGTATACCGTATTTTACAAGTTAAGTGACGTAAAGGAAAAGACGAAGTGCTACTTTTATTTCAAGCAAAATGATAAATATTTGAAACAAATAATTCTGTTTATGTATTTAAAATTCTACAAAATATAGTAGTTTGTCATCAGAAATTTAGACATAAGTTTCATTATATAAATTTGAAATAAGGTACAGACATTTTACACATTTATACATATTTACGCAAACAAATGTGTAGTATTTTATCAAAACATTTGCTTGTTACTTTGCATGGCCTAAAATATGATCAACGGAGAGGGTAATTATATCAATTTAATGAAACCCGCCATTGTCACCTTAGCTGCATGATTAAGAATTTCAATGCAGCTAACGGAAAATAATTAATTTGATCTTGAAACGGTGTTATCATAATGGCCCTTTGTCTAATAATATCATTTAAGTCAAAATAGACTGACAGTCTGTTACTTTTTATGTCTTTATAAAAGTTAAGCTAAAACAGTTTTCTTCCGAATTGAGTTAAATAATATTTTAATAAAGCATGTATGCAAATTTATGTTCATATCGAACAGGTGGTCTGAACATAAGGTTTTGTTGAATGTTAACGGAAAAGATCTGCTTGTATACTAGAGGTACATTGCGATATACTTGAGCATGAAATAATCTTCAAATGACAATGCCAAAACTTTAATAGATATCAACATATTTTAGGTACTACTTATTATACTTTGAAATAATATTATATATTATAGTTGAAATAAAACAGCAAAAAATTAATAACATTAATAAATACATTTTTGAAAAAGACGTTCATTTCTTAGGTATTCGAACATACAGTTGTAGTGGCAAGTGATTTAGTACACACCTACACAGGCCTGCCTTCAGGAAATTAGTAATAGAAACACATCTTCGTGGCTATAAAAACACTCGAGGATCTGAGTCTCTAAAAAGAAAATGAATCAACTTTGTTATAATTTAGGAAGAAAGTACCAAACATGAACATCGTGAAGCGTAATATGTTGTCATAATTGCTTTGATTTAAGTTTGGTTTTCCAGATAGCCGTAATTACATGTATGTCACCGTGTATAAATATGCTGATTGAAACGTTTTGACATGAAGTACCAAGAAGTCATTTTAATGCGGTCTTGTCTAAAATGTAGATATAATGTCATAAAGACCATATTATTAACGTGTTTTTCTTTTATTTTTCATAGTTGGTGAAAATAAAGTGTAAAGATCATTACATGTTATACTGGAAATCTTAAAACCATAAAGTATAGTTTTTTATTATTTATTTTAATTGTAGGTTTAAACTAAAATAAAGTAAAGAAGAGGTTCTTATTTTTTCCTTTTCAATAATTATTTTACTAGGATATACTGTCGTTATATCAAAACGTTGATTTTGAAATTTTAGAACAATATCACGAGTCATTCATACCTTTAATTATATTATTATTTTAAATAACTGTTTTCCAGCTTGTGCATACGTGCGTGCGCATGCATGTGTTGTTGTGTTGCTGTTGTTGTTGCTGTAGTTCGACAAGTTTTTTAAGATAAGATTTGGTACTATTCAATTCTAAGTTATGGAAATAACAATGTGTTATTTTTCTAATATATTGTTTGTAAGAGTGACGACTCCATTAAATATGTGCAATACTAAAATCATTCTGTTTAAAAATAATGAATTTTCAAATGGCAAAATATTAAATCTGTTTTTAGCGCCAAAGATGCAACGCAATTCTAATTGATGTCAATAGCTATGCATTTAAAAAGCCTCTATAATGGTTAGAGTTGTGAAAAAAATCAAAGTGGTCTAAGAAATAGCAAGCAATTACGATAAAACAATTAAGCATGTGACAATACATTTCTTTCTACAAATTCAATTATTGCAATGCTACAAGACATGAAATTGTGGCTTGTAAAGAGCATCCCATCAATATTGGTACTGTGTGTTAAACTTATTATTCCATATATTGGTAACTTGAATACAACTTGACATTTTATGTTTCTATAACTCATTTTGACAACTTTCACATACTTATATCTAAATGTCACTGAAATCCTTCCGCAATTAATTGCCTTGTTTGAGACGTTTCAGAATTTTGATAAATGTTCATTTCAAAATTTTACATGGTTACATTTTTTCTCTCGAATATTTAAGTAACCAAGAAATATACAGCTCATATGATGGCCTCCTCCAAATGCGGCAGGTTAACTACACTAAACAAACGTGATATATGCATTTTTAAATGTATTTGGATTGTTATTTTGATTTTTTTTACAATCTTAAGAGACACCAGTTCCTGTGTGATATCAGCACTGTATTCAAAGATATTGAAAGAGTTGACTAACATCATATTATGCGAGCCTCTGGCAAGCAGAATATTGTTTTATTCAACATTTTCAATAAATACAGTAATGAACGAACGCGAATTTAATATTCTTTTATAAAATACACGACATATAGACCGTATAACGTGAAAAACGATCCTTTTTTCATTGACGCGCATATAATATAACGCTAAAATTTAGCGTGTCTTTACACTGTTTGGTTAACGCAAATGACATCACGTCGAAAGATATGTACGGCCGTGTAATACAATTTTAGGGAGCCACAAAAACGGCACGGTTATGTGATGAATATTGATATTTTCCGAGAATTGTGTGACGATTGATAGTCATAAAAACTGCCAATTTGTGTTTTTAGCGTATACGTATGCATAACTCACATCTCGGTACCGGTGAAGCGGGGATGTCATCGCACGATTTTTGTTGCAGAACCTCCAGACGGCCTCGCATGGAAGTTGCAACTACTGCCTGTTTGTTGATTGAAGGATTTCAATATTGTAACATTACAGCCAAACATAAATATCTTTATTTTGCTAAAATATAGAATAAAGATTCAGTACAATAGATTTTTGTTACAGTCTTAGCTATTAACGTAACATTTGAAAGTATTACATATTTATTTTCTCCCTCACTACGTTCGTCACTATTGTTCAAAAACAATTATTTGCTATACTTGACAAGGAAAAACAAAGACAGTATCGAGTAAGAAGGCGGTTTGCTACTTTTCGAATGCAAAGATGAGAAAACTACAAGCCTAGACTTTTAGTAACGGAAAGTTGATTCTCAAGACTGTAATGAATATAACCGTCGGCAGAAGAAGGAGATTTCCAACGACCGTGCTTATTAACTAATCTAGCATCTAAGTTCGCGTCGCTGTTTGCCGCAGCAGACGCTCCGCCGCTACGCAAACTATGTAAGCCGAAATTCGAACCGTCTTCCCCAATTTTATTTAAAGCCTCTATAAGAATTTCACGTGCTCTAGTATACGACAGAGGTGAACCGGTATCGCAAAGAACGTATTTATCTTTACTTTTTAGAAAGCGGACCTTTGAAAACAAATATTCGCCCGAAGCCAAAGTGAGATTAGCTGCTTTAATATATTTCAATAACCACGTCACCGGACATAATGCAGTATTGGTTCTAGCTATATTTATCAAAGTACCATGTTTAAACTGATCAGTTTTACTTTTTCTTATTCTAATAGAAACATGATCATCATTAAAGTGTATGTCTGACATTTGAATCAATGAAATTTCACTGTAACGTAAAAATCCTGAAAATCCAAGAATACAAATCAAACACAATCTTAAATTTTTTAAATTCATAACATCATTTACAGAGTACACATCGATAATTCTTTGTAAAATGTCAATGTTAATCGGTTGTTTTTTTCTTTGATTGACACGAGAGTTCCTTCCTACAACCATCGTACGTCAGCTTCACAAGTCTGTGGTCACATGGTTATCAAACAAATGAAACTCGTGTTTCCATTTAATAGCATAAAAATAAGAATCTAGAACAGCACTATACGAATAAATCACTAAAGAAAATACACACTGTAGATACATTGGCTGGTAACGATTCAAGAGAATGACACTTACACCACTCTGTAAACTTTACAAAATATTGATCATACTTTTTGTTTGTGTTCTTGGATTTTGAGGATCGCACTATGTCCTGTAACTGGTGAACGGCTGCACATAAACAAGGATTACAGGCAAAGTCCAATACATCACTCCAAACCCCGTTGCGAGGAAACTGCAACAATAACAATTATTAATATAGACATATGCAAAAACTTAATAATAATGGGTTGATATTACACATTTTCACTGTCTTATATTAAAACAATCTAATAATAAACAATCAAAGATTGTTCCTCCCTGGTCACTGGAGCAGGGGCTTCATAAAAAACTTCAACAAAAACACATTCGATAATCAAGGATTATCCTTCCCTGGTCACTGGAGCAGGGGCTTCAAACATTTAATAACGTAAAATGTATTATAAATGTAGTATTTACACTGTACACTCGTATATCCTTACAAATAATCAAGTCACTGTATAAGTAATAAGTCACTATCTTCTTACAATAAAGTCACTATAAAATCACAATATCTTTACAATAAAGTCACTATCTTACAATAAAATCGCGTGAAAAACAAACAAGTTAATATCGTCACACGATATTAATAGTTCTTAACTCTAATTCCTTATTTCTTAAATCTTATTAATAATTTTAAAATCATATTAATAACTCAAGAAAAACGAATTTTTAATGCGAGAACGTTTCCATTAAAAGGCGAAATAGCAAAAACACTATGTTTGCATGATCCTGGAATGAAAAACTGACTAGGTTTACAATACTCTATGAAATCTGTCACAAAGTTTTGAAACTCTCTGGTATGTATATTGACAAGTAACGGCCAGAAAATTGCAGACTCCCACTTCGGAACTATTAAAGTTCCCTCTGCCTTACAAACAAACATATGCTGTAAAACTCTAGGAACTAAATTTACTGGAGGAACAACCCAATTATTTTGATTTCCCCAGTTATAAGCAAATGCATCAACCCCAGACGTACCAGGACACCAGAATTTTGAATAAAAAACGTTCAATTTATTGTTTACATTGTTTGCGAACCAGTCGACTGTGAAGGGACCCCATTTAGCATTAAGAAACTTAAAAATATGTTCCGATACGCCCCAGTCGTCCCAATCAAAAATCTTACTCGCGTCGTCTGCTTCAAAATTCAAAATTCTAGGAACCCAGGCGATTTCTAACAGAATACTGCGCTGAACACATAAATCGAAAATTTTTCTAGCAATAGTTTGCAAAGGACCCTTTGTACTACCCTGATTAACTATTCTTATAACGTTTTGGTTATCAGAGTATATTTTCACGAACCTATTATATAACTGATCAGAAAACGTTTCGATTGCAAATTCTAAAGCTTTCATTTCCCTCCAAGTTGAACTCATAATACGATCATCCACTTTAAACATATAATGAGCAACTTGATTGGTGGAACCTAGTAAAATACCTGCTCCTGCAAAATCACTAGCGTCTACAAAAAGAATACGCTCTGGAATCCTGTAAATAGGCATTACTGATCTAAATGTTAAATTTGACAAATTATTGAGCCAAAATTTCAATTCATTAACAGAATCTTGATCAAGATATATACGACTATCCCACGTTAATCTGTTTACAATTGGTACATGTAGATGTCTGGTCATGATATTACAAATATTACCAAAACTAAAGGACATTGAAATAATATTTCCTACTACTTTTGCTAAAAAACGTGCAGTAATAATAGTGTCAGATTTGACGCAGTTAATCAATAACTGTTTCAATTTATCAATTTTCCTAGAGGGTATCTCAACGGTACCTTTATACATGTTCCAAATAAACCCTAGCCATTCTATAATCAAAGTAGGTGACCAAATACTTTTCTCCTCATTTACAAGAAGACCTGCCTTGTGTAAATCTGAACAAACCCGCTCGCTAACCCACTGACAGACTTCTGGAGAATCAGTACCCCACCCGTCGTCTAAATAGACTATGATTTTAATCCCTAGGGTTCTCCAATACTTAACAAGCGGCCTTAATAATTTAGTAAAAATATAAGGCCCCGAACTTAAACCAAATGGTAGAACAGTGTAGACATAATATTTGCGACAACCGTTATCTTCCCACGAAAAACCTAAGAATTTGTGAAAGTATTCATTAATACTAACGTGATGATAACCCGAGCGTAAATCAAATTTGAACATGAGATTGCCTTTTTTACAAAAATGTAATGCTTCTTGCAACCCTCGAATTTAACTTTAAAATCATGTACGAATAAATTTACATGCCTGAGATCTAAAATTAATCTTTCTTTGCCGGTTGAGTTAACAGACACGGTTAACGGATTTACACAGTATGGCGCATAGTGCGTTTCTTTAATGCATTTCTTAACCAAAAGTTCTCAGATAGCTTGACTCACGAATTTAGAGTGTTTTAAAGCTGACGCGTTATTTTTAAGAAAAACAGGAGAAGGTTCTGTATCAAAAGGTATCTTATAGCCATTTTTTATAATATCTTCAATAAAACAATTAACTTTTATCTCATTAACCCAGAAATCTACCTTATTTCTTAGACTAACATGTGGATGTAACACGTTTTGTTCACAAGAGTTATCAACATGTTTTGTACAAAAATACTCAACTGTATTACTTATCCGGCTCACTTCCGGCTGTACTTGATGACCTTGGGTGACCTTCGTAGCCTGAGAACCAGGGAGGAACTGTGCTCCTCTGGACGTAAGGGCAGGCTTTGGCGTAATGTCCTCCGAGGTGACAGATGAAACAAGACCCGAGCGGGAATCGCTGCTGCTGGCTCGAACCTCCGACATAACCCCTTGGCATAACTGTCGCATTTCCTGGCGTAAACCAACGAAAGGACTGCTGCTTATAAGTAGGCGGTTGAAAAGGCTGCTCAGATGAGAACTGCCGCTGCTGTCTCGACCCTGACTGGGCGTAAGGAGAATACCTACGCGCCTGGGTAGCACGTGTGATGGCCCCGCGCAGTTTAGTAGCATCATCATCGTTATCGGCCAGTGGACTGGCATCATACTCTTTAACAGTAAGCCAACCATGCTTATCGGCTATCTTTAGCAACTTGTTACGATGCTGAATGTCTTTAATGTCTTGTTTGACCAGTTCTTGAATAGAATCGAAGCTACGTAGATTGCAGAAATTGTCAATTTTTTGCAAAGTGTCTATTCTATCAACGTTAAAATCAAACTGAATTTGCAAACCTTCACTTTTGAACTTGAATTTATCGGCCGGCGATTTCTTTGCTGGTGTCCCAATTCTAGCTTCAATTTGGTCCAAAATGATATCACGCTGTCTGTCTAAAGCCCTCTCTAAAGTTGTATTAAACAATGAAATTTGTTCCGAATTGGACAAATCAATACTTCTGCCTGGCCTCGTGGGCGATTTTTCAATGTCATCCATCATTAATTAACTGAACAAACGTAATGTTACTTGTACAGTAGCAAACCTCGAATGACTATTTAGCCGCGAAATACGCACGAGAAAAACGAGCACTATTCATACCAAATACTTTTAAATACCACAAAGCAAAAACTAGAAAGTACCGAAAACAATATTTAATATATACAGGCAATTATTTGAAAAATATATTTAAGACTAAGTAAATGTAGTTTTGTTTAAATCAAAAACATAATAATGAGCTTTCAATAAATCCACTCCTACATTTGTATTGACTAGTTGACAGTCATTTATATTCATGTTAAAATTGCGCATTATGTTTGTACTTGCAAAAGTAGAATATTTGTTAAAAAGAAATGTATTTCAATATGTATACATTTTACATATTAATGTTCACGTATTAATTTCACACGATTCGATATTTCATTCACTTTATGCCAGCGTCAATAGCGGATTAAAGCAAATTCATTGAAACGCGAAGTTATTATGTGATTTTCAGATGAAGGCTTATAGTGGAAGAAGCTTGGCCATTAATTTAATATTTACAATGGCGTAAATGAAGAACCTGAAGTCTTATGCACAGAGTTGAATATCTTAGACCAAGTAACAACACTTATATGACATTGTAAATAAAATGTAATGTTTCACAATGTTTGGCAGTTGATAATTTAGACTCATTAAGAGATTATATCAGCACAAAATAATAAGACTAAGTCAACAACACCGCTGAACACTCTTGTCTCAATTGGTTTTACTGTAAAACATTTTTATAATTTTATTTAATGTTCCGATACTTTTATACAAGTGGTCTTATAGATTTGTCACGTTATAATTGATTAGTTTTGCAGGTGCTGTTGTTACAGAGAAACATTTGCTTTGGTATCAAGTGTTTGTTTTGGATGCTTACTTTAAACAAAGAAATAACACTCAGGTACTTCATTTAGCCATGATTGTTAATATCTTTTCTAGTTACACTAGGTTTAAGAACCTCATTAAATACAAGTTTTTAGGCTTTTTATGTCGTCGGATTTACAAAGTTAAATAACTTGTCTAGACATGACACTACAAAAATTCTTTACAATAAAGGTAAAAATAAAATTCTAATTACTTGCTTCTTATACACTTTAGATTTTGCAGAGGTTGATACATTTTTAAGAAGAAATTGAATCAAATGAAATCTATTTATGAAAAATATATTTTAATAATTTATAAAATGTTACAAGCAAAACAGCAACATTATTCTAAAAATAAAAACAAAATCGGAATTTCACGTCTATTCTGTTAAAAAGATATATGTGTTTTAAAACCATGTAAACAAGCTGGACAGAAGATACAGAAGCAAAAGATCAGTTCATATACATGGTCAATTAATATATTTTGTTAAAATTATAAAAGGAAACAACAATTAAGGTTTCTATATTTTCAATAAGTTATGTGACGTTAAAGAAATAAAAAAAAACGCAGTGCTACTATTTTTTCAAGCTAAATAATCAAAATTTGAATCAATTTGTCACTGTTCATGTAGATTAGATTTTATTGAATATCACAAGTGGCCAATAGGGATTTAGACAAAACTATATATAGAATAACATATAGCATTATCATTTTACCCATTTATATGTTTGTTTCTAGCACAAAAGAATAATATTTTGTTCGAAATAATATTAACCAGTATTCTAGACTACTGAATGTTGATTTTGCATGGCTTTTAAAATGAGTAGAGGCATTGCTAATTATTTCAATTTCATGAAAGCCGTCATTTCTTCCTGGGCTAAATGATAATGCATTTTTATGTAGTCAAAAGAAAATAATTAATGTGATGTGAATGGTATTATCATAATGACCTTTCATTTTAAAAATCATTTTATTCAAAAGAGACTGATAGTCTCTATTTTTTCAGTTTGATTATTTATTTATTTGCTGTTTTTTGTTTGCTTTTAATGTTACTACAATATTCACAAAGAGTAGAGTAAGGCCAAGAAATAGTTATAGTTAATACGATGTAACAAACGATTTTCTATAATTTCTACTTGAAAGCATTACAAAATAATTATTATTGAAATATTTTCTTTAATATGATACAAGATACAATTCAAAACACTCTTTTTTGAAAGTATTACAATACATAATAATTAAATTATATATTCTTGATCACAATACAAATATCAAACAGATTTTCTGAAGTATGAACTCAGCTGATTATATCATTTTTTCCGTCCCTCAACCTTTGCTGCCGGGTTAATATGATCACACCTTACGAGCAAGGATACGTTTCACAATTCTAAACAAGGGAGATCATTCGATGGCAATCTCGCACTGCAAAGTTTATGTAACCGTAGTATTTCTTTGTCCCCGAAAGATGAAGGGTTTGAAAATCTTTAAAAAAAATAATGTTAGAGGTGCATTATAATAGACTAGTGTTGTGATAGATATAAACATGTTTTAGGTTCTACTTATTATATTTGAAGTTGAAATAAAACAAAATTAACATAGCTTTTATGAAAAAGGAATTTCAACACCCATTGTGGTTAGAACACATAGTTTGTGGTAGCAAGAGGTTTACTGTAAGCAACCATAGGCACATAGCTACAAAGAGCTACTTTTAGGAAATTTCTATTGGATAACATGCATATCTTCGTGACTATGATTACACGGTTTGACTTACCTTATTATTATATTATGTAACATATACCTAACAGTAAATTTGCGATCCAACTTCGTGTCGTACAGTCTTAAGTGTTTTTTTGATATACTGGCTAAGGAAGAAATATAAAATATTTTCACTGTGAAGCAAAAGCTGTTGTCATAATTGTTTTGATTTAAATTGGGTTCTCTGATTAACCGTATGACACCAACGGGGACCGTGTGTAAATATGTTGATTTATACGTCGTTTCGACATGAAGAAGCGTGTAGATTCAAACCTCGTCAAAAACAAGCCGTTATTTCTCGAACAAGTAACTTATATACAAGAAGGTTCCAGGATTGAATTTGAATGCCTGTTTATACTAAAAGTTTTCTTCGCAATCAAACTTAAATAAATTCTATATAAACTGTTTACGTTGACGTGGTCATCTTTTTTATATTGCTAACATAGCTAACATAGCTTTAATGTTTTTCAGCGTTTTTATATGCAAAGACTCCAAAATGAGTTTTAATCATTTTCAAAAATGCGAATAAGTTGTCATTAAGACCGTGTTTTTGAAAGGATATGTAATAAAAATATTATGAAAAGATCAGATGAACAGAAAGAAATCTCTATACTTCAACGTAAGTCTTGGAATTTGAAAATGCATCGAAATAAGATTTAAAGTTTATTCTGGTCTATTTACCATAATATGTTGTTATTATCTTCATTTCTCTAGGACCTAAGTTGTACTTCAACGTTGATTTTTAAGTCAACGTGTGTTATTTTGTTTGTTTTTGTTGTTGATGCTGTTTAATTATGTTTGAATTATAGTTTTGATTAATTTAAGATAACATATTTTGGGAGTTTGTACAGTTTAATCCTTAAATTAAAGTTAAACACATAACGTTGTTATATATATTCCGATATACCTATTTATCTGATATGTTGTTTGCAGAGTTGATGATTTTATTACATATTTTATAAACAAAAACTCACTTTTCAAGTAATTTCAAATCGTAAAATAACCTCTTTTTAAAAAGTCATATTCAATCTAATTGCAATGAATGACAACAGCTTTGCATTTAAGAAATACTTGTGAAAACGTTGTGAAAAAGCAGCTATAAAATAGCCAATTCCATAAAATAATTGAAGATGTGATAATACATTTTCTTTCTACAAATTCAATTATTGCAATCCTGTACATATTCTACAATACATTATGGATTATTTGTAAAGAGTATTTTATATATTGACACTGTGTGTGTAATTTATATTCCAACAGGTTGCCCTTTTATAGAGGTAGGCAAATTAAAATAAAACATAATGTAAATTAAAAAAAAAAATTGTATGGCTAAATGCTTTAGCATATTTGAATAAATATAAAATGTACGCCTCCATCTAAATATGGAAAACTTAAATCTAAAATCATTTCGTATATCATAGCATTTAGTATTAGAGTGACGTTAATGATGTTTATATGTAGATGTAAAGCAACTGTAATACATTGTGCCAGGTATGTTATACTGGTTGTCGTAGTAAATATGATATGATAAGTAATAAAATAAAAATATATATCATTATTGTCACATCAAATTTTAACATTTAATAAATACATGTATCTTATCCGGAGGCAAAGACTAAAATACGTTTTTATAGGACAAATCGTTTCAAGTCTTTGGAGGTACCGACAGGCAGTCTCTGTTGAATCAGATTAAATTGAAAACTAAATTTCAATCAGATTAGTCTCGTAAAATACAAGCTCTAAAATTCTATCAAGGATTCACTACAAAATGCACCATTATTTAGCAGTAGGGAAATTGACGGTTTTCGTCAAGTTTATCGAATTATGGTCATAACTATAGGTCATTAACCAAAATCAAATGGGTTTTATTACGTAATAGGGGATATATATAAAACTGAATAACATATTTATTGTGCAGTGTAATACAATAAACATTTACGTCAAAAGAAAGACAGAACTAAATGTAAAATATGTCTTTGTTATATTGATTGTATAAAATTTTGCTGCTGTGAACTTTGTGTAAAATGGAATGCATTTAAAAGGAAGAGTTGTTTTAATAAAATTGCACAAGAAAAATCACAACGATACTAAAAATATTCAATCAAATTAAACAGAAAAAGCACCGGCGTATATAATGATATGTAATAACAGCATGTAACAATTCTGACACTCTTTTTGTCATTTCTGACAAAAGACAAAGATTATGATGAAACGGCGAACGTGTACATGGTGTGTACAATTAAATATCCTTGTTGTTAACCTTTACCTAGCGTTATCATCTTTTCCATTTGTTCTACAATAGTAGCTATTACTGTATTTTTATATTACTGTGAAACGATTGTTTTATGATGGACTATGGAATAATATCAATATTATCGTAGTCAAACAGATACAAGTTACATATACCTCCGAAAAACATGTGTTTTTCTTTTCATAATCTACATTTAATAAAAATGAATAAATTATATATATTTTTTTTTTACTTTTTTGATGGCTTTTGTGACGAACCAACACAGTAGAGGTTATATAGCAACTTTACAAAATTTATTTCTGTTCAATTGTGTAAGAAGCTTACTTTATAACTTATAGACCTCAGGCACCCCTCCTTGCACTTTTCCAGGCAGTTTCGATTTTCAGAGTCCAAAAATCTATATCAATGCATATTGTACCCAATATAGCTTCGTTTATATCTTAAGAGTCCAATATGCGAGGGACGGTCAGAAAATATCCGGACTTTTCATGCTCCTCTTTTTCCACGTGCAGCTTTATACATACTTTATATATTGGTGAAAACTACATTCATTCGCCAATAACGTGGTCAGTTTATTTTCAATGATAGTTGTGTATACACAGTATTTTGCCCTCTGATATATGAAAGGTGTCTATCATGGACTCTTTGTTAGAGGAACAACGCTCTGTAATTAAGTTTCTGGTTGCAGAAGGTGAAAAGCCCTGCCACATCTTTCAGAGGCTTAAAAAAAGATTTATCACGTTCAACCTTCTACAACTGGGTTTCTCAGTTTTGTGAAGGCAGAACAATGTTTGTCACAGGCCTAGGACTGGGCGGCCAGCTGAGGCGGTGACCCCAACAATGGGAGCAAATGTTAAAGCTTTTGTCAACAAAAATCGTCGAGTAACTTTGGAGGAGGTAGCCAATAAGTTTAGCATCGGTAAGGCATCGGCACACAATATTTTACACGAACACCTAGGTATGATCAAGGTAAGTGCCAGGTGGGTGCCTAGACAGCTGTCCGCAGATCAAAAGGCAACCAGAGTAACCAATGCAAAAGAACATTTAAGTCGTTTTAATCGTAAAGGAGATAAGTTTTTGAACCGCATTATCACTGGAGATGAGATGTGGGTTCATTATTTCGAACCTGAGACAAAAGCACAGTCAAAGCAGTGGAAACGAGCTGGTTCCACATCTCCTAAAAAGTTTAAGCTGTCTCCTTTGGCTGGCAAAGTCATGCATGTTGCCTTTTGGGATTCACGAGGAATGATACTTACTCATTTCATGCCAAAAGGTCAAACTGTCACCGCCAAGTACTATTCTGAAGTAATTCTGAAAAATCTCAGAGAAAAGCTGAAGCAAATGCGTCCCAGGTTAGCACACAGAAAAATGTCCTCCTTCTTCACGATAACACCCCCACCCATACCGCCGCAGCTATAGTGGAGGCTATCAACTCTTACAAATGGCAATTGTTGTCTCACCCTTCTTATAGCCAGACCTCGCCCCCTGTGACTTATTTGTTTCCAGAACTGAAAAAATTGCTTGCTGGAAAGAAATATAAGACCAGGGCGGCTTTGATATCTGCTGTTACACAGTACCTAAAACATAGGTCTACGTCATTGTTCACAGCGGGAATACAAAAGCTCCCACGAAGATGGCAAAAGTGCGTAGACGTAGGGAATATTTTGAAAAAGAGTAGAAATTTTTTTTTTTAAATGTTGAATGGTTTTCAAAAGTCCGGATATGTTCTGACCGTCCCTCGTATATACTCTTTACTGTCGTTCAGTATTTCTATTTCTTAGTTTTCTTATTGACATCTGCCTCCAAAACAGGTTACATAAAAGCAATAAATGTGATATTTTAGTGAGTTCAATGGGCTTATTAGAGTTGTGACAATACAATATGTGAGTCAATTTTGTTGTCATTTTCAAATTAAGATACTGTATAACCAATATATCTGTAAGTGTGAAATATCATATCTATATTCGCCATGTTTGTGAAAATCGTCTGGCATAAATTAGAAAATTGTGTTTTGATGTCTCTTTAAAAGGCAAATTGTAATTTAAGCTTGTATAAGTGTTATTGTATCCATACTTTATTTAGGTAATGCTTTTGTACAGAACAATTTATGTTTATTGTTCGTTTTCATGATTTATTTGATACGCAAAGATATGGGTGAACACTACAAATTGCAGCATATGGTGACATCAATGTGGTTAATGCTGTAAATTATAACATGGTTAAAAGCACATTATGCATCAAAAACAAATAAATAATCCTTACTTAGAAAGGCCTAACATGAGTTTAATAACGATTTAATTTTGGTTTAAGAGCATGTTAGACGCTTATCACCTTTGAAATTCACTTTTTTTTAAATTATAACATGGCATTTGCAAAAATATAAGAAATAGAAATAAAAGCATTTCTGGTGAATGATGGACCTGTATCAGCACTGTCAGTATTTTTGGAATAACAAAGGAAATAAAGAGAGACAGATTCAGACACATAAAGCTGACAGTGAAATTAAAAGCAATAGGGCGCTTGAATACTCTTGTCAGGGTAACACAAATAAAGTAAATATATAAAAACAAGATAAATGAAACGTGTGTAAAATACATAAGGAATTTCGTTATTAATATATTTGTCGGATCCTTTCAAACTAAATTCAGCAGTAATATTTCTGGATGTTTAATTGTTTAATATTTTGAAATCATTTGTATTTTTTAAGTTACATTTATTTGCAAAATCCCAAAAGTTTTATTTTATTCTCCTGGTGTTTTCGTATATCACAAGCAATTTAACAAGTAAAATGAAAACAATGAGAAACCATGTGATTCTTATTTAAATTTGTCTGTCGCAAGCTTTTTGTTCTTTGGTTTACATCGACACTTTACTAATCACATGACAGCGTTATTGGTTGATGAAGACCTCATGTGCCTCTCTATGTATCAGTTCGCGCACATGCAACGCCTGATCAACGGTTTTTTTAACGGTAATCAACGGTCCATGAGGTTCCTGCAGAGTCTCTTTGCATGAAATAATTCAAATTTCCCTGAGGCAATAGAATTAATAGTGGTAGGTCAACGTCTTTAACTATTCGGCGAATGTGAATAGACGAATGAAAACAAAAATATTGTATAGAAGCATCGGCATTTTGTTTTTGCCCGACCTCGCATAATGAAGACTTATATATTTAATGTAATGAACTGCATTTCGTGCGCTCCTTTGGCACAGAGTATTTGCAATTTATTTGTAGATTCATCAATTTTAATTGAGATCATCAGACAAACAGAACACAATCAATATAAAATATGATTGACAAATGTAATTTGTAGACTATTAAGTACTTTCCGCCAAAGTGTACACATAATGCTGTTTTAGATTTAAAAAAATACATGCATTTTTTTTTTCAAAGCAAATTGAAACCTTTCATGTCTTTTTCCAATTAATTATATTAAATTAACAAATATCATGTGCGAAGTGTTCAAGTTTAACTTCTGCTTATATGATTAAACATGCACTTTTTGTAATTGGATATTGATCTTACGCATAAAACTACAGCGCAAAATGCAGGTAAGGCAATTAAAATAGGCAGGCCCAACACGAATCTGTCCACTCAACAAAATTCGGCTTTTGTTGTTGCTGCAAAATTTCTCCTAAAAATTGAAAGACAATTTTGAAAGGCATAAACATCAATCAGTGCGAAAAAGTATTCATGCAAAGGAATAATAAGTAAAAGAAAAATAAATATCAGAAGAAGACAAAGGAGAAAAACGTTATTGTTATAGTATTTCATCAGTAGTCATGCATTTATTGCCATGTTCACGGATCACCCATGTCATGTTAGGCACAAAATTATTACGATATTTTATAGAAAAGCACACATAAACTTAAATTTTTCAGTAACGGTAGAAATACTAGAACGATAAATATTGTTTTTTTCTGTCATCGTTATTCTATTAAATGGTAATTGTAATTGTTTAAAGTTAAATATCTTGCTGACATGAGGCCATGAAGTAAGTTACCCCGACCTTCAGGTAACACGTAAACACCACAGGCACAGAACCAGATTGATACAAAAACCTGTGTTCACTAAAAGTGTAAAAAACAAATGTAAATAATGACCCCCTTTAAAAATATACTATAAGTTAAGAGAAGGCCGGAAACTCCAGATTCGAGCCTACGAGCAAGGAATTCATTTCCCGGGCCGTTGTGAAAACACTTAATGTATTTAGTAATATTATTTAGTAAATTCAGGTGATTTTGACCCGTACTCAGCTGACATACATGTATTAGTCTTTGTTTACGTACCGAATTGTTGTGCCGCAATTCTGTCTACCAAGGATTTTTAGCACGAATTCGCTCGTTTCCTGATAGATATTTCATGAACGGGATGGGCTAGAGACTTGGGGTTGGTCTCATTTTGAAGCTTAATATAAACGTGAAATAGTGATAAAAGTTTTATTTAATTCTCTGGCCAATTGTTTTCACAACGGCCCGGGAAATGAATCCCTTGCTCGTAGGCTCGAATCTGGAGTTTCCGGCCTTCTCTTAACTTATAGTATATTTTTAAAAGGGGTCATTATTTAAATTTTTTGGGTTTTTTATTACACTTTTAAGATGAACACATGTTTTTGTTATCAATCTGGTCATACTTTTTTCTTCCCAGGTCCGATACTTGTGCCTGTGGTAAACACGTCCATAACAATACCTGTCACAGGAGGAACAAATATCCTTGACACAGGATTCTAGAAGAACCTTTAAGCTTAGTTTGAGGTAGAAGCCTTTAGGGGGTATATAGAGCGGACACTTTATTGTTAGACAGTGGTCCTTTTTAAAATAAGACTAAATATTTCATTTAAGTTTTCATGTCACCATTTGCCTATTCGGTTTTTGTTCTATAAGTCCACAATGTATGTTAATATGACATTATTTTCTTTTTTGATGATTCCCTGAAATGTGTACTGCAATAATCATGATTAGATCTCTGTCTTATTAGATTTGTTTCGTTGGTATTTCACTTTTCTGGAAATGTGCCAAATTGAAGCACCTATGTTTTCTATTCTATTTATACAGTGGCCATTGAATTCGTTGCCATATAAAAAATTGTTATCATAATGTATATTTTATTCAAACCTAAATATTAATTTATTGGTTTCATCATAAGGTTATAAAAAGACAACACGAATTATGTGAAATTCAAATAAATTGAAACAAATTCTAAAAATTTGAAACGTTTGAAACATTTAAAATATAATACAAGTAGTGTTACTGAAACTTGACGCTTATCTAATAATGATTATAAATATAATTATTATAAATAAAATAGATAAATAAATAGATAAATGAATTATAATATATAGGTATCAGTTACTTTTGTTATTGTTCTTATTTTTCCCCATATTTTTGAATAACAGATACGTGTTTATGGAATGTAAATTCCAAACTTGTAGTACATGTATCCCTTTCATACAGTGTGTTATAATACAAATAAAAACATGCTTTTCGTTGGTATAAAAACAACTGTTTTAAAGTTATGTACATGTATAAATCTTAATCATTTATATTCTAAAACATACATTTTTTTAAAACTCGATTTCCTACAATCATAGCAAATTTCTTAAAAGAAAATCTCTTTGAACGAAGTATCATTGTGATCACGTTTTAATTTATGAATCATAATGCAGCAACTGTCACAAAATAATGCTTTATGGTATGTGCTCATTTCATAAAGCTATTGTTCTTAATTCTTTAGATAAGCTTACCAGCGTAATTAGACTACAACTTAACCATTAAACGCACATTAAAACGAAATGCCTTTGTTTCTAAATAGATAATATTTTTACTTAATTAAACAAATATTGTAATATGACGTTCATGCAAAACGTTATATTAAATTATCCACAGTTATGGTCGAAATCTGAAGTACACAGCTTATGAAATGCATAAGTAGACAAATAGGTCATAGTTATATTTAATGACAAACCAAAATAATTAACATCTACCGAAATGATCATTTTTCAGTGAGTTAAGCTTTAATCAGAAACCAGAGTTTTGCATATAAATTTTTGAGCTTACGATAAATACAATAATTGAACATATAAAATTAATGACCAATAAGACATAGTCACTTTGACCACAGAAAGTTATTTGCACAACCTGTGTAAGCTTCACTAGAATATTTTACAAGCCCTGAAGACTTAGGTTACTTTTTTAAACTTGTCTTAGTCTATATAGAATTGGGAAGCCTCGTAGTATTGAGTAACAAATGTTTTGTATAAACATGCGTTCTTTTAAGGTGACACAATGTTGTATTGTATCAGCAAAGCAATTATTCTAGTAAAATCAAACATACCGGTGGCGAAAAAATTGTGACAAAAGTTGTTTGCAAACATGCAGAGAATTTTCATCAATATTCTGATTCAATAAATACTGTTATATCAGTAACGCTATTGCTAACTCAAAAGGTGACATATCACGGAACTCACTTGGCCTATATTCTATATGTTAGGTATGAATTATTTTAAAAATCTGGAAACAAAGTAATCCCCCGGAAGCATAAATCACAACAAAATTACATAAGAATTGCAGACTCGGTTTGATTGAGTCTGTACATGAGGGATAATGAATTAGTGTAGCATCCATCACGCCCCCTAGCACCCACCGTCTTGAGCGGCACTCAATTCTCAACACTTAATAGTGTGTTGGCATCAATGATCCCGAAGGACCAGAAAAATATAACAACACTGAAGTGAAGTACGGGGCAACTTTTTACAGCTGCCACACAGCACTTGACACCTGCTGTTGTGATGTATAAAAATCTGGAAACAAAGTGATCACTCGGAAGCTTTAATCACAACAAAATTACATTCGGTTTGATTGAGTCTGTACATGAGGGATAATAACACATATTAATTTAGCATGTGAGATACCCGAAATATTAAGGTGTATGACATGTTACAAATATATCGCAGATTATTTTCTTTTCTATTCCTTTACCTTACAATCACATTACATTTGCACTAATATTCTATTTGAAGGTGTCTTTTATGGTGTAAACTTATCCGCATAACTCAATCAAACGGTCGATACATATGTCCAGTATTGAATCAATTTAATAATTGGATGAAAATTATCGTTTACTCTAGGGTTAATTTTGAACATGCATTTTAATGGTTATTCAACAACATATAAGAGCTTGTAAAATAATTTGATATTGATAATTTTATTATGATGGCTATTTATCTGTCTCATTTATCTAATTCAATAGCGACTGTTTGTCTGTAACTCCTGATTTGTTAGTATGATCTTTTTATAATAATGAACTCTCTTGCGTTGCAATGATTGACATACAAGATAATAAATTGTTGACAATACACAGGTTATGAATAAAAATTTAATTGGATGTACAATGCATCTTACATATATGTAAAAATTGAATAACTACCATTGTACTAAAGAAAAATGGTAAAAACATATGTTATTCAGTTTTGTTTTGTTTTTTGTTCTTTTTATTGTTGTTTTTTTGTTGTATCTTGAAGTTGCGCGTTTGATATTTAATATAATTAATTATCAAGATACAATTTCACAGTGAAATCATTAAAATATAATTTCAAAGTTTAACATTAAGATCATTCATTGAGGCAACACTCTGGAAAATGTTGATCCTTCGAAAGGAATAAAAACAATTAATAATTACATGATTTATGTTTTCGCATGAAGTTACGTGGTGTAGATTACTTAAATTGACTTTGAGCAAGTACAAGCCATGAAAGAAACGAAAATCTTGTATGTTTTGCATGTGACATAATTTTACATGTGCAAACCAGCTGTTCGTGATACAAGAATATCCTAAATATGTACTAGTTGTATGTGTAATTACAATGTAACGTATTTTAAGACCAAATTAGATACCAAATCATGGAAGAAATTTGTTCTTTTACTGTCGCATCGTTTCAGTTTTAGAGTTTGAGGCTCTTGCTTATATGCATTTCAAGTCGGTTCGACACAAATAACTTAAATGCTAAATTGTGTAATATAACAAACATGGAACCTGATATTTTCACAATGTGAAAGCATTTATATTCAACAATATCAACTGATATTCTTCTGAAAAATTCTAAGCACACTGTGTAAACAGTCGTTAAAAAAATTGATAGGATTTCAGGGAAATTTTGAATAAATGTATAGAAATAAACATTTTAAAAGATTAACTACGATGGCTTATAAACGAAGCTAATATGAACACCATTGGAAAAAAAGTAAACATTTTCCTCATATCATTTATCAATTTATAAAAAGTAAGGTATGATCGCAAAATGTATTGATATAAGGATTATAATGCTATTATAGAAAGGTAATATTCTAAGTTCAAACGCTACTATCAGAAATATAAAAATTTAATCAGCAGGCCTATATTCTTATATATTACGAACGAATGTGCAGCTGTTTATGTTAACACCCAAAATCATTTTTCTTTTTAATATAACTTTTTCATGATAAACAGAAATCTATATTTTTAGGACGTCGAGTTGATCTGTCTAAAGTGACATCCAATGGTAGTATGTTATAACGTTTCAAAATATATTTCTCTACTTCTTATAGCTCTTGTAGCTTAAATTCATTGCCGAAATTAATATTATATCAACTTTTACAATAGATGATAAATGATGTGTAAGTTTTTCCATAATATTCAACAAACTCAATGTTGACACATAATTTATTTCGACATGGTTGATAGTTTTTTTTCCTGATATTTGAAAACAGAATACCGCCTTTTACAACGTCATAAATGTCACCATATCATCTGGTATTACATGTATCAATACGGTAAAAGAGATTTTTGTTTTTCAATCTCGTTTAATTAGCGTGTGAGATAGGATTACTGTTATATTCGTATTGTCTGGAGACTGAAATATTATCCAAAAAATTGTTTTAGGAAATATAACAAAACATGATTGATGTGCAGCTATATAGAAGAGTCACTAAACTGTAACATTTTATATATCAAGTTTATGTTATAAATCAACAAATATAACATCTACCGAATATGTGTGATATATAATAGTTTATTTCAAGTAGTGTTTTCAAACTAAAAAGAGTATTATTTATGTTTGAATTTAAAGTAAATAAATTAATTCTTATGATTTGCTTTTAATTTTTCTCCGGTTCTGAGTTTAAGACAATCTGGCGATAAGGTATATTCAATTGGACTAATTAGTCTGTCCATCAAGATAATAAAAATGGAATATGAAAAGCAACAGTGTAAGTACAAGCTGATCGAATATTCAAATTCTAAGTCTCGTGTTTTTCGCAAGGTTCCTTACGGACATCATAGAGGATATGAAAATTTCTATTCTAGACTTAAAGAAGCTTGACATGTCTTTTAATATAGTTTATATTTACAAATGTAGAAATAATAAAATACGTCCCTGTATTTACTTAACACTTTATTGAGTTAATTTTTTTAGTTTAACCATATCAAAACAAGAAACTTATTATTATATAGAAAATTGTATAATTAAGAACTACACAGCATTTTAGGTTTTTGAACGTCTTTTACAGTTTCCGTTTTTTACATTGTATATTGGTTTCATTCGACTTTGCGCCAGGAAAATGGCAGCTCGTCAAACCTGAAAAAGAAATACTGTTGAAAATAAGGCACATGCATCGGTGGTGAAATAAAATCATATTGACGCTTGTATAATATTTCCTTAAGCATCATTTGACGAAGAACAAACGCAGATTCTATTGTTTCTTGGCTTTTTGTTTGAGAATTTTTCCACAGTTTAAATTGATTAGATTGATAAAAAGTAAATGTTTCAATCTCAAAAAGGTTATTTTTAAGACCGGTACTCTGCAGTTCTTATTTTTTGAGTTATTGCCCTTTGTTAATTTTCATTCTTTAATTTTGTCCGGGCCATTTCTCTTCAACTAAAAAAGCTATGGACTTGAAACATTATAGGATGATAGATCTCATTAAGAAGAAGTGCAGTGCACAAGAACCGGTACTCTGCACTTCTTAATTTTTGAGTTATTGCCCTTTGTTAATTTTCATACTTTATTTTTGTCCGGGCCATTTCTCCTAATGTATATAAGCCATGGACTTGAAACTTCATAGGATGATAGGTCTCATTAAGAAAAAGTGCAGTGCACAAGAACAGGTACTCTGCATTTCTTATTTTTTTAAGTTATTGCCCTTTGTTTATTTTCATACTTTAATTTTGTCCCGGCCATTTCTCCTTAAGTATAAAAGCTATGGACTTGAAACTTCATAGGATGATAGATCTCATTAAGAAGAAGTGCAGTGCACAAGAATCGGTACTCTGCATTTCTTAATTTTTGAGTTATGGCCCTTTGGTTATTTTCATACTTAATTTTTGTCCAGGCCATTTCTCCGAAAGTATAAAAGTTATGGACTTGAAACTTCATAGGATGATAGATCTCATTGAGAAATAGTGCAGTGCATAAGAACTGATACTCTGCATTTCTTATTTTTTGAGTTATTGCCCTTTGTTGATTTTCTTACTTTATTTTTGTCCTGGTCATTTCTTCTCAAGTATGAAAGCTATGGACTTGAAACATCATAGAATGATAGATCTTATCGATAAGAAGTGCAGTGCACAGAAACTGCTGCTCTGCACTTATTATTTTTTTAGTTATTGCCCTTTGTTATTTTTTCATATTTCATTTTTGTCCTGGCCATTTCTCCTAAACTACATTGTTCACAAGGCGACACTTACGACTCGCGGAGTTCTAGTATTGACTTGGATATAGGAAAATACATTCAAGTCTTAGTTATGAAATTATGAAACTACAATGCTACAGGCTTAGATAGATATTCAGCATTGGGCATTCTACAAATATTCTTTTTTTAAATCAGCTAGGGTAAAAAATGACAAACCCAATTTAACCTCATTACTGACTTTAAATCAACTCTGAAAATTTAAAATTTGGACCTTTTCTGGCAGAATATATCAGGTGAGGGAGCCAGGACCATCAGACCCTCTTGTTTTCCTATTTTTACATGAAAATTACTATTTCATACAAGTGACAATATAACTGCATTTTGAAACATATTTGATAAAATGATGCAATGAAATTTCAAACATTAATTTCTTTAAATTATGTTTATCTTTAAATATTGCAAATTCCCAACAGTATTAAATACATTTGCTATGTACCCCATCCACTCAGTTACATACTTAAATGACAATTAAAGTCACGTTTTGGAAAGAAAAACCAATTCTCAATGTTTATTTACTAATAAAATATGCCAGAAAGAATTTATATGTATAAAATATTTTGAGGGAAAAGAAAGAAAGTGCAAAACTTGACTGTTAAAACATTAAGTCACAGGTTTTAAATTGAAAAAAAAAACATGTATTTTCCTCATATTTCACAACTAGGGCATTGTCTAATAATTGAGCAATGACTCTGAAATATGTTATAAGGAGTAGATTCAAGTCTTTTAGACAGTCAATATAAAGTAATCTGAAGTATTTTTAAATTTTAATAAAATTAACATTTTACCCTACCCACTTAAAAACACATTATCTTAAAAAATATACTAAAATGATAATTTTCATTGGCACATTTTGTTTGTAAAAAAAAGTTGTTTCCTGTAAATCAGTCATAAGGAAACAAATCATTATTAATTGCAAGAAAAAAATAGAAAATGTAAAGCACATATTAAAAAAACAGCAATTTTTAGAAATATTTAGCCTTAATTATCGGTTTTTAGCATAAAAATTCTACTAACATTATTAATAGATACTAAAACTAAATTTAATAAATATATTTAATATCAAAATGTTTAAAAACAACTTTTTTAAAAGTTAATGCTTGCAAATTTAAGTTAAAAATAATAAATGATTATTTTCATATTTTTGGTGGCCATCTTGGACGCCATCTTGGATTTCTTAGTCTGCCAGCACTTATGGCAAAAATGAAATCCTATTTCGTAATATAGGGACCCAACCGGACATTTTGGTATATGAAACCCCCTGTTTATGATCGGGGACCAGTTACTCCCCTAAATAAGCGAGTTATTTAAGTCTATTTGCAGCACTAATATGTTTATTAGATATATTAAATGAAAATATAACATACCTTGAACAATTGTTTATAATTTTATATTCTTTTAAAGAGACTCTGTAAGATAATAAGATTTTAACGTTTATGTATTATAATAATTGTTAATAAAAAAAGAATAGCATAGGGCAAAAGTCAACTTAAATTAAATCATCATTGTGAACATAACTTTTGTCTGCCAAACCCCAATAGAGCTACTTCTATCTATTTTGTATTCTGCTGATGCAATCATGTCAGAATATTTGCGAATTAATCAAAACGATAGCGAGACTAAAGTCTTGGAAAAATGATCTAATATACCTCTCGGAACTATCATTTCATACAAATATAACAGGTAAGTAAATAATGAAAATACAAAAAAAAATGTTTTGGATCATAACAAGATTTATAAAGAAAATCCATTTTAAATGCACGTGATATTAATTTTGCAATAATTATCCTTTTTCCTGACAATTGATTAATTGAAAAGGAAAATGCATACATGATTTCAGTTATTTATTTTTAAATACAGAATCTTTATAATGACATAAAACTATAATTAATATGTACTTATTCACGTCAAATTAAGATTATGTCTTTTCATTTATGAAATTCCCATTTATTTTAAACCCGGTTAAGTTAGGGTAGTACATTTTTACCCAATTGATATTATAATAATAATAATAATAATAATAATAATAATAATAATAATAATAATAATAATAATAATTATAATAATAAAATAGAGAAAAGGAGAATCCCGGAAATAAATCCAAAACGGCAAAATTGTCTCGGTGCTTTGTCCTGTTTGACATTCAATGAGCGCAGACCTTTCTTGTTGATTTTGTTTTTCATATTTGATCTTCCTTGAGCTTCTGTAAGTTTGGTGGTATTTTGCTATAAAAATGCCTACATTGCTCATGATAATGTTATGTGATATTGTATATACTTTTGATTAGGAAAAATTATCTTATAACATTCTACCACCTCCAGCTATAGTTTGCTGATCTGTAAGACAGTTTAGGGATGAACTTCTGACCCTTAAAAAATCATGTGACAGAGGCAGTAAACTTGGTTGGAAAAAAATGAAAAAAGGCGTTGATCTGAGTGGGGTTTATTTTCATTTGATTTAATGCAAATAGCAAGTTTGTTTACACATAAAATCTCAATTTTGCTGTGCTATAGATAGCAACAATTAATTATCTTCAAGTTAAACACAATGACATAGCGTATACACGAGCTGACTATAGTCTTCATTTGCATGTTCAAATTCTTATACGAGCTTGTGTGTTAACGTGTTGTTTTTTTTTTCTCGTTTTTTTTTTAAATTCGCAATTTATTAATAATATTTAATGGGATTTACAACAGTACTGCTAACAAGGTTAATAAAACTGTATAATGTTAAGCCGCCGGAAAATAATTTTACAAATTTATAAAATGTAGCTCTTATACAACTTATACATCAGTAATTACAATGTTCACATTATGGGTTTAACGTGTTGTATGCATATATTGTCAGACATATATAACACCGCTCCCCTTAAGCGGTAGCCTATTGGTTTAGGTGTCTGCCTCTCAACACAGAGATTATGGGTTCGAGCCCTACATGGGTCACGACTATGTTTCTTCATATGACACCAGTCCTGAATGGTTCCAGGAAGCAGACTCGAAAGTGATTAATATAAGTTGCAAGAACTTGGTTTGCAATCGAGCTTAATCAAATATGTTTAAACCAAACCATATATAAGAACAAACCCAATATCTTTGGCAGTAAAGACTTTTAATATGAAATAAATAGGTCAGCCTTATCAAAGACCACGTTTTTTTATTTTAGCATAACATGGTGTAAACTATGGACTATCATGTAATAGTACATTCAATATGGGAGGGGATGAATGATTCGGGAACAAGAATGCTTCAGTGCAAATCAATATCTCTTCTAATAAACGCTTAGATATTAATTCAATTACCATGTTCTTCAGCCATAACGTCAGTTTTTGATAATCCATTGATATGATCAAATTTCAAATTCAAAATAATTATTGAATGAATTTAACATACTGATGCATAATTAATAAAATGATCAAACATACTTACGCTAAGTTATATATATTTTTTTGCTGCATTCGCAAAAACCGAAATATTTGATAATATTAGAGGGGAAATTGCATTATTGCTGCGTCAGGAATGCGTACTTACTTGAGATTTCTTTTTGTCATACAGTAGAAAGTTCGTTTAAACATTTACTGCGTGCTTTCTAACTTCATCTACATCTTAGGACAGTGTCAAGATTTTATGTGACATGTTACATCATCTTACTATAGAAGACGGAGTAAATTGATTGATTAAAGGAAACAGAACAGACAGGTGCTAAAAGCACAGTAAGAATGGTCTCCTTATTTTGATATTCATGGAAAAGCAACACCCAGTCGTATTTGTATACTTATAACATACACTGGAACGTTTGTAACATGGTGTAACGGGCGCCAATATTGTTATTTCGATAATAAACATTTGAACAATTGAATTTCGTATTTGTGTGCTTTTCTTGCCGGATTTTAAAGAAAAGCCTAGCAACGCTTTTCAATTTTTTTGCCTCACTATCAAAACTGATGTATTAACAATAAACAAGTTTGCTATAGATAAATGCACGATAGAGTAATATTTTCAAATATTTATTAAAAAAACTATATGTACTCGGGTTATAATGTCTGCCAAATAATATTTGAGAGTGCCCCTCTTTATCTATCAGTCTGGCAAATGTCTAGTTTGTTGGTATACAACGAAACTCTTTTTAAATAATGAATAAATTCACGAACATTTCAACATTGAACATTTGATTCTGCTTTAGAAAATGTCAGGATACATTATTGAAAAAATATCTTTAATTCGTATTATGTTCAAGTAGTTGTAGTGGCAAGTGATGTACTGCTTAACCATTAGCACGTACCTACACAATCCTGTCATTAGGAAATGAAAATTGAAAAGAAATACAACTTTGTAGCTATTATAACACTCAAAAGTATGCCTTAACCGTCTCCGTGGTCGAGGGGTTAGAGTCGATGACTTCTAATCCAGTTATTTCTCTGGCGTGGGTTCGATCCCCGGGAGATGCAATGGTAGTTTAGCGCGGAGGAAGGTAGTCTAGTACTGGTGTAACTCTCCAGGAACGATGGTCCTATATGACTGAAATACTGTTGGAAAAATACGTAAAATGAAACAAACAAACAAACAAACAAATAAACATTTTGCGATTTAACTTTGTTACGTACAGTCTAAACGTTCTCTCCAATACACCGGCGTATAAAGAAGAGTATATAATGTTTACATCATGAATGTTTACATCATGAAACAAAATCTGTTGATTTAAGTTTGGTTCTCTGACTAACCAAAATGCATGTATATTACCAACGGATCGTATATAAAAATGCTAACTGAAGAAGCAAAGAGGCATTTTCTTGTCCATATACAAAGACAAGATATGTTTTGGTAAGAAAGTTACTTCATAAAGCATGAAGCCTTTCCGAGGGAATATTACGTTGAGCCTGCAATTCAGAGATTGCTGGTTGTGTGGATTAAAACCCCGTCAATGCTAAGTCGTTGTTTGTTGTGTAAGAAGCTTAAGTACCCGCTGATTCACGAAATTGATTTGAATATTTGTCCGTAAACTAACATCTTCCTTCTCTTTTGTATAAACTATTTGCAATGACGTTAAATTATCTTACACGGAAAAACAAACATGTGTTAAATGACATATTGAATCAGCTTTAATATGTTGTAATGTATTCATACGAATTTGTAAAAATCCAAAATGCGTTCTTGTCCCAAAATATGTTATGAAAAGGGCCTTAACTCGATTTTTTTAGTTTTTAAAGATTATGCAAATATAATGAAAAGGTTATTACATTTAATGACGGAAATCTCCAAACTGTGACGTACAAGAAATTGTTTGCATTTGTATTTGTAGGTTTATACTTAAAAAGAGGTTATACGTATTATGGTTTTTTCCATTGTCATTTTCATTGAACTAATACATATGATTTCGTTATGTTATAACGCTGATTTTGAAATCATAGAAAAATATCACGAGTAGTTTTGCTGCCTTTAATTATGCTATTTTATTCAATAATTGTTGTTGTTTTTTTCATTCCATGAGTGCGTGCGCTGCATTCATGTGTTGTTGTTTTTCGTGTGCTTTTTTGTTGTTCTTGCTGTAGTTGTTTAGATGTAAAGTACGAACATAATTTATTTAAGATGAAATATATGAAGATTAGGTACTGTTCAATCCTAACATTTCAGTTACAAACAATGTGTTGTTATATATTTTTCTGATATATTCCCCTTCCGTCTAGTTTCTGATGTGTTGTTGGTTAAAGTGACGATTCTATTAAAAATTTGCTACACTCAATTATATTCTTTTTTTATAATAACATGTTTATTCAACTAATTATAGAAGCACATTTAACCCGTTTTTTAGCCCAAGTTTCAATGTAATTCTAATTAATGTCAATAGCTATGCACTTAAGAAAGCCTTAAAATTGTTAGAGTTGTGACGAACAATGAAAGTGGCCTGAAAAGAGAAAAGACAATTACGATAAAACAATTGAGCTTGTGAGAATACATTTTTTCTACAAATTCAATTATTGCCATCCTATATGAAATGAAAGTGTGGCTTGTAAAGAGTATTTCATCAATATTGGTACTGTGTGTTAAACTTAATTTTCAAAGCATTGGCAACTTGAATACAATTTGACATTTTATGTTTCTATAATTCATTTGGACAGCGCTCACAGGCGTATGTCCAAATTACGGTGGTAGATGTCAGTAAAATATTTCCGTTATTTAAAACCGTGTTGAGAGTTTCCATGTTAAATGTTCATTTCAACAATTTACATTGTTACCTTTTCTTCTAGAATATTCCAGTAACTAAGAAATATACATCTCCTATAATGACTTCCTCCAAATGTAAAAATTACTTCACTAAACAATAATGATCGTATATTTATTTTTCAGAAGTATTTGGATAGTCAATTTGACATTTTAACAATTTTAAAATACATTTCTCGTTTGTTCCATGATAGCTTTGTAACACCGCACTTTGGGGTCAAACGCACTTTAGGGTCCAACCCTAAAGTGCGTTACGTACTTTGGGGTCAAACCCTAAAGTGCGTTAAACAGGTACATATGCATTTTTTAACATCAGGCAAACGACCGCACTTTGGGGTCATAGAAAATTAATGTTCATTATGTTTTAAATTATATATTGTAGTCAAAGCGAATGGTAAACAAAAATCAAGGTATTAGATAGACGCAAAACATGTGCCCTGGATTATAGTAGAATCAATAGGGATTTAAATGGTCTTGATTAGTAACTAAATAAATCACCTAATAAAGAAATTGTATCAATTATTAAGCTTAAAATTTTTTTTTTCTCAAATTTTCCATTTCTTTTAAAAGAATGTACACCGTTCATTAACTCCATTGTTTTTAGCTAAATGGATTATTTTCCCGTTTTTTATTTACACATTTTATAGAAATATGATAGTCTTAGCATAGACGAAGGTATAAATTCTGGGCAATCTTAGAAAGACATTTCAGTAAAAAATGTGCCTGATAATATGTTGAAAGAGCCATTTATTTAGCTAAATGTGACATATAAGAAACTTTACTAGGTGTAGATGCGGCTTTAAGTAGTAGTCCGTACAGGCAGTACTAAAAAATATCAACTATTTAAGTAGTCGCACATTAAGAGCGGAGCTTCAGAATAATGTAAAATTCTCACTGGGGGTATAGAGGGGATTGTGGGTATCGATCCCCCCCCCCCCCACCCCGAGGGTTAAAAATAACGTTTTAAAGGTCCATTATGCTTTTATTTGTTTTTCTTAAAAGCTTTTTTATTTTGATGCTCTTCTATATTATCCAAAAATACGCATTGGCCAATAACCTGAACCATCTTTTTCATCTGTTGCTTTTTGGCAATGATGAGTACAGTTATAGTGAATTAGTATTTTATATGGAAGTCAAATACTACATTGTTTTGACTACTTTTATGACAAATAATTTCACATTTATCGCTACTTTATTCAGGTAACAAGCATCCTACATTTCTCTGATACCATTATTTTAACATTATAAAATTCATGTTTGCTCTTTCTTAAAGTATGTAAGATATCCCTTTTAAAAATGCCTCTGGCGAACGGTTGTTACGGAGCTTACGAAAACACTTAAGTTTGTTGATAAGCTTAATACTGGTAATGTATTTGTAAAAATCACTATTTATAGTCCGATCGAAAAACTTGATGTTTCACCGGAACATTGCAATAGACTATATTTGAAAAAAATATTAACTGCATTTTATTTTATTCCCAACATATTTAAAATGGGGCTCAATATGGCACCAAAAGTTATCAAGTAAATGACTGACAGAACGGGACATTTTTCGCAGCATCTTTTAATTTTAGGAATACACAATTTCTGTACTAGAGTATTTTGAACGGTGGCATAAAAGTGACATTTCCATTTTTTTTTATATCTTATACTTTTTGTTTTTGTTTTTCGTACATATTTTTTGTTTGTTTGTCGTACATATTTTTTTTTAGTTTTGAATACATACTTTTTTAATTTTGCAAACGTATTCTTTTTAAGTTTTGCATACATATTTTATTTTAGTTTTTTGTACATATTTTATTTTTGGTTTTTCGTACATAATTTGACATGACGCCATTTGCAAAGTAGAGGTTTGGATAATTACGCCATTTGTAAAATACCATTTTTAAACACTTCGCCATCTGTAATTTACAGTACCCCATTTGCAAATGCCATTTGCAAATACCAACATTTTCATTTTGTAGGTATCAAAAAAATAACAACACTTTAAGTATATATATAGTCCGCGGGAACCCAAAGAAAGGTTCTGCATATTGTCTCGATGTGGTTAACATTTTACACATGGTGCCTGAAAATCCTTCATGGGGTTTTTGAGATAAGGAGCGGACATGAAACCCTAGTCTTAATCCTTTAACCTGTAGGAGTGACCCCGACCTTGAGCCGGCACACCTGGCATATAAGTTCTGCACATTATCTGGATGTGCTAAAGAATTGACCAACTTTTCATAAAAATCCTTCAAAGCTTTAAGCATTTTTCCTTAATCAGTGGAATGTAAGGATCTTTTTAGATCTTTTATTGTGCATTATTGTAATACACCAGTCATATGTTACCACCTTCTATGTCGCCGGGGGAGTGCGGGTTAAAAAAAAATCGTGTTTTGATGTTTGCGCTGTTCCGGGGCATAAGGCAGGAATGTTGTTATCTGAGTATCCCCCGCGAAGATTTAACCAGTGGTCGGCTTGGTTTAAAGTCAATGCCCCCCCCCCCCCCCGCTATTCTCAGGGGATGGGGTTGAGTGGTGCATATTCATAATAATAACTGATCACCAATCAACAGCCCTTTCCAAAAAGACTCTAATATAATAGTATATAATAAGAAAAACAATAATTATATAAAATACATATAATTTAAAAAAATGGGCCGAAAAGGGTCTGCCGAAACCAGACTTGTCCGGCCGAAAACGACTGGGCCAATAATGCGCCGAAATGTGACCAAACCACTGTGCTAGTTTAATACTCAACTATGGGCTGTTATGAGATGTGAAGGCTGTTTTGATTGGCTAAAATATGTACGAAAAACAAAAATAAAATATGTACGAAAAACTAAAATAAAATATGAATGCAAAACTAAAAAAAAAAATATGTCACTTTTATACCACCGTAATTTTGTTATATAAACACAATAACACATTTTTTAGATATTTCAAGTGGTATAATTCATGAAACTCTTATCACTTAAGCATCATCAAAGTATTGACCGCCATCTTGAACTCCACCTCAAATATTTCAATATCGCAATATCGCAGATCGGTAATAAGTCAGTACTCAGTATTTATGCAGAACTCACATGACACCTTTAGACCTTTGGAACCCAAAGTGCGTTAATATTGGTATTGGTGTTAAATTGTGAAATCTCCAAATACAATGGTGCACAAAAGTTTTATAGATAGTAAGACAAACAATGTTAAGGGTTCTTGGGCATTATTTGTTAAATCATTACTAAAAAAACTTAGGTTTTGCATATTTATGGAATTGTATTACCATTTCTTAATATCAATTGAATGCTGTGATCGAAAGATTGTATAGTCATTATTATCAAGATTTATATTCAATGATTGATACAATGCCAGAACTGAGTACCTATAAAATTATAAAAGATTGCATTGGATTTGAAAAATATATGTCGTGTGTCAAAACTGATGCTTATCGTATTGCATTGACTAGATTAAGATGTTCATCCCATAGACTTGCAATTGAAGAAGGTCGTTTCAGATATGTTGTAAGAGAAGATAGAAAATGTATATATAGTGAAATAAATGCGATTGAAACTGAATATCATTTTGTTCTTGTGTGCCCGCATAATCGATATATAAGAAATGCATGTCTCCCTAAATAATATTGCCATTGGCCAACGTCTCAGAAATTTAAAACTTTGTTAACTACACAACAGTCGAATGTTTTAAATAAGTTAGCAAAATTTATATATTTAGCACATATAAAACGCACTGCGTTTACTGATTAGATTTATATTAGTTCAAATGTAATACTGTATTACTTTTTCTCTTTTTTTGCATGTAAAGCTCATAATTTTGTTTGTGTGGCCTGATAACATTTCATATTTGTCCGTACCGATCTTGTATTATACTGGTTTATAATTATACGACCCAGTAATCGGAATATTTTATCGGACAATGTAGTAGTCACTTGCAAATAAATTTATGTGCTATCGAATTGAAATGTATAAATATGAGTGTTTCCATATACATATATATTATAATTGACATTTATCATCATTCTTTGTATATAACATACTCTTCTCGTGATATTTGTTGCCGCCTAATATATTCATTTAGGCAAAAAACTATATATAATGTTTATATGCCTAATAAAATTTTGCATTGAAAAAATATCAATGATAATGAATATTAAGTTCACACACAGCGACTATATAAAATACTCTTTACAAGCGCTCGACGTTTTCTTGTAGAGATTATACAGGATACCATTAATTGAATTTATAAAAAATAAATGTATTGTCACATCTTCAATAATTTTTTTATATGCCACTTTTATTTGTTCACAACTTTAAAGGCTTTCTAAAACGCAAATATATTGTCATTAATTACAATAAGACTGGTTCTGAGACTTAAAAAAGGTAAAAGTTTCCTGCGATTTGAATCCGAATTACTTTGAAAAGTGACATTATGTGTAGTAAAATTTCATGGAATTCTGCAAACAACAAGTATCGGAATATATACATGCATAACAACGTTGTGTTTAAACTTTAACTTTAGAATGAAACAGTTCAAAATCTCAAACTAGGTCACTTTTATAATTTCGTAAAGTAATATGTTTGTAGCTACCTGCTGGTTGCTGGCAGAAAATAACTTGCCCCAACAACTATATATCAAATCCACAAGGGATGTTGCATTTCCCTTTTTTATAAAAGCTATATTTTTTTTAAATTTTAACTTTACACATGATAAATATGTCCTGACAAATGTTTATATTAGTTACAACAGTTTTTATTGCATTGTTATTTGCAGATCATTGTATGTGAGATTCTATAGTTATGCTCCTCTAGGACCGGAAATCCTTACGATTTTCAAACTGTTGGCATCATTCGGGAACAATGAGATGCTAGATACCGGTTACATGTACCTTGCTCCCGTAGAATCTCCCCTATATAAAATTGTTAAATGTATCTCCGCTGTTATGGCCTGGTCGTATTCATCCGGTAGTTCAATGCAAGGAACAGATCGAAAGTAAAATAATAAGTCAAGTCATATAAAAAATAACTGTTTCAAGAATATTTGTTTTGTAATGCTTTCAAATAGAGGGTACACTTTGTTACATCGTATCAAAAATAACTGTTCAAGAACATTTTGTTGCGTCCTAACCGAACTCGTTCTGAATATTCACCTATTGATTTAACATTGAAAGCAAAATGTTACAGACTATTTGAACGCAAAATATTACAGACTTACAGTCTCTATTGAAAAAAAAATTATAAGATGAAGGGTCATTATGATAACACCATTAATATCAAATTAATTATTTTATATTGGCTACATTATAATGCGTTATCATATAGCCCAGGAGAAAATAACGGCTTTCATCAAATTGAAATATGTAGCGTCGTCTCTGATCATTTAAGAGGTCATGTAAAATCAACAGCAATGAATTTTGCATGCTCGGAAATATTGTATTAACAAAATATTTTTTTTTTGCTTATAAATCGGTAAAATTAACAGTATTTTTTTTTGCTTATAAATCAGTAAAATTATAAACCAGTATTTTATATACATATACTTAAATGTCTAAATCCCTATTAACCAATTGATATATTCAATCAATAGACTGTTGAATTACGTCTCTCTATTTATGAATTTATAACGTACGTTTATTTATATTTTTTTGTTAATTTTTTTTGTCACATATATTTTTACATGACTGATCAAGAGCGAAACTGTCTGAGATCAGAGCCCTAGAGCATTTAGTTTATTTATAAAACTCTGAACATGTTCACACTATTGTACATGTATCTGCAATTAACCAATCAACTAATAACTCGTCCGTCTTTAGGTTTGCATAATGTTATCTTCTCATCCCCGTTTAATCGAATGAACTCGAAATTCTGATTAAACTTTTTTCAGCATAATGGTGTTGTTTTGCTTGTAACATTTAATTTATATATATAACATAAATAAACTTCATTTGTATGAACCTATTCTAAAAAGGTACCAACCTCTTCAAAATCTAAGGCGTCTAAACGCGATTTACAAAATAAATACTTGGAAAGGTTTAAATTGTGTTTAAGAAATTTCATATTGCCATGTCTACACAAGTTATTAAACTTTGTACAGCCGACAACAATAAAAGCTTGGAAACTCGTACTTAATGAGGTTCTTAAAATGTATTTAACTAGTTAAGATATTTACTATTATGTAATGAAGTACCTGAATATTATTTCTTTATAAAAATTAAGTATTCCTAAACAAACACCAAAGCAAATGTGTCTCTATAATTACGAACACCTGCAAAACTCATCAATTATAACGTGACAGATCTATAAGAACACTGTATAAAAATAATCAGATCATAAAATTAAATTATAAACATGTTTTAGTTACACAAGTAAAACCAATTGAGACACGAGTCTTCAGTGGTGTTGTTGATTAAGTCTTATTATTATTTATGTTGTTATAGTCTTTTCATGAGATATTCTAGATTATCAAATCCAAAATGTTATAAATTACATTGCATTTATAATATCATATTAGCTTCGTTTGAACAAGGACATTCAACTCTGCGAGTGACAATTGACCTAGCGTCTTTCGTTACTCGTTACAAACCCTGAAAAAGTGAACGCGCTTTAATCCTTGACGGTAGACCAGCAAGTAAATGCAATATCGAATCTTTTATAATTAATACATAATTATAAGTATGTAAAACTTATTGAAATACATTTTTTAAACATAATGCGCAATTTTAACAATATGACTGATTGTGTCTAATCAATACAAATGCAGGAGTGAATGTTTTTGATTAAAATACAACTTCATTAATCCAAACCGTTATTTTTTTTTCAAATAATTACCTTTATACATGCCATACTTTCAAATGACACATCATAATCATAACCTTTAAATTTATATTTCTGTAAAGATGATCCTGTAGACTACCTGTTTTCAATTGTTTTCAAATGTTATGTTAATAGCTAAGACTGTTAAAAAGTCTATAATACTGAATCTTTGTTCTTTATTTGAGCAAAATGAAGTAAACTTTGTCTGGCTGTAATATTCCAATATTGAAATCCTTATAAAAACAACGTCTATGCGAGGTTTTGAGGTTCTGAAATAAAACTCGTATGATGGCATTCCCGCTTCACTTGTATCAGGAAAGGAGTCATGCATACGCTTAAAACAAAAATCTTGAAGTTTTTGTGTCTTTCAATTGTCACCTAATTTTGAAACATATCAATATTTTTCAAAAAAGGAATATTTTTGTAAAGCTTTGTAGCACCGCACTTTGGGGTCAAACACACTTTGGGGTCCGACCCCAAAGTGCGTTAAACTTCGCACCGCACTTTGGGGTCCAACGCACTTTGGGGTCAAAATTGAGAAATTGACCCCAAAGTGCGTTAATATGCTACATAGCGTTGAATTCAAAGAAAACAAATAAATGATTAAATATTGGCCCACAAAGTCAAAGGGGACAGGGGACCGGGGGAAGGGAGACCGGGAGAAGGGGGGGTAATCAAAGAAATAAAAACTAGGGGTAATGGGGAAGATACTTACCGTAGACGAGAAATCAGCAAGGGACACAAGCAAAAGTGTCACCAAAACAGTATGAAACAACATAGACATACATCTGAGGAACACAGAGGGGTGCCGCATTGGAATGGTCAGTAGCATAATAATGACTGCTGGGGAGTTTAAACCGGTTAATGGTGCACCAAACCTCGCTCTTAGCCCCACCATGTTCCTATAAACGAGACAGTGTAAATAAAATGAATCCCTGCCAAGTGAAATTCTAACAGTTGTCAAGGTTATAAAAGGTTAAATAAGTAATTCACTAAAATGATCATGTAGAAAAATGAACCCAATGACCATAACAAAAGTACTCAATGTCCTAAAGGAAGACAGAGCAACAAGAAAATCACCTACAAGGGCCCGACGAAGCAAGGCAGAAGACGAACACTAAGACAATTCAGTGCCAAAGGGCTTTAAGAACTATCCATCATAGAGTCTCCCACTTGGTCCGTCAGATGCAATCAAAAGAGGAAAGCGTAGTGTCCAACTGTAAAAGGGTTGAACACTAAACATGCAGTATGTCTTCAAAATAGTAGGGTCATAATCTCTTTTAATAAAACGTTTAAAAAGTTCAGCATATACAGTAATGTTAGTGGTTTGCTGTCTAACATGCAATATCTGTTTAAGAATATGATAAACAAGATCAACAAGGAAAGGCGGCGTTCAATGAACGCAACCCCCACACGACCCAGCAAGAACCAGTGGCAAGGAGCCCAGGCGGACCCAACAAAAACAGGACAAGGCACGGACAGGTTAATCACTAAAATGATAAATAAAAAGAAAGGGGCAAAGGGAAAGATACTTACCGTACACGAAAAAACAACAAGGGACACAAGCAAATGTGTCACCAAAACAGTATGAAACAACACAGACATACATCTGAGGAACACAAATTCCCGTTTGATCTCACACAAGATTTCACAGACTTGTACATAGTTTTCAACATATAAATAAATTTAGACTACATTTGATATTGTAACAATTTAAACCAAATTCCATTTCTATAAACTAGGTCAAATTCCTTTTTAAAATCAACGAATTTAACAAAGTTTGTAAAACATATATACAATCCACAGTACTGCGTTTTTGTCTAAACCCATATTGACAATCACTTAAAATACTATTATTCTCAATAAAAGCGCGTGCTCTAGTGTCTAACAATTGTGAAAATATCTTTGAAAAAATACTAGTAAGCATTATACCTCTAAAGTTGTCAACACTGTTCAAAATGCCTTTTTTTGGAACGGGTACAATAATACCCTTTGTCCATGATTCTGGGTAGATACAATGAGAATACATATAATATGATTAAACAATTTACACAATAATGGTGCTAAAATATGTTTTGAATCTAGGAATATTTCAGGGATTAACATATCTTCCCCTGCACTTTTCTGGCATTTCAAAGTACTTATAGCTTCAGTTACTTCATCAATACTGAAGTCACAATCTAACTGCTCTACGACATGAGTATTTAACGTGTCGTCATTAACAGTATTATCAACATTTGTATTCGTAAAAACATCACTATTAGAAAAAAGAGACTTGTTCATAAAAGTTATTGGCTGCTAGGTTACAATTATTTTTACTTTTTTTCTTGTATTTTCGAAATAAATCCCAAAATTTTTAAGGATTATTTTTTGAAACACTATGTAATTCAGATCTTTGTTGTCGTGCATATGCATATTTGACTTTACGTGTAACATTTCTATAAAATCTTCGTTTGTTATAACCACAAGATAGTTTTCATCTGTCCTCGTAGCACGATAAACTTTATTTGCTCTATTTAATTCTCGTCTGGCAGATTTGCATTCACCCGTTAACCACGGATTAGCATGCTTTCTATTATATGATAGTAAGTACACAGTTTTATTTACACCAAATATACTTTATGTGCCACATTGGACAGTTCGTTTGCAAAAATATTGACACCATCAGTTACAGATACATTTGACGACGTAATTGGAGATATAATTTCATTCAAATAATCACTACTGTTTAACAACAATTCATTAAATACATCAACTCTATTAATATCCCATACAAGTTTTTTACATCAAATTTAACATTCTCAGATTTAGCAAAAACGTCAGCTTTACAATTGACCTGTATTGGTACGTGTAAAGAAAATGAAAAACTATCGTGTACAACAAAGTCAGATATAATAGGAAATAGATAATAAGGTGCTACCGTGTAATCGATTACACTTCTACCAAGTGGCGTCATGAAAGTAAACCTACCAACATCAGAATCATCACCTTTTCGACCGTTTATAATTTTCAAATCGGAGCTATAGCAAATATCAAGCAACTTTAAACCAGAGGCATAACAAACATGGTCCTCACTTTTCCTATCTGGTAGAGTAGAGTGACACTCTTCAGTATTAGTATCTATAGTATGTACACATTTGTCAAATAAATCAACAGGTTCAATGAAATCTTTACGATCTCCTGTTCTAGCATTTAGATCGCCAATTACACATACTTTATACATATCATTATATTTTCTTATATAGCTTTCTAACATCTAAAAAAAAAACAATGTCGTGCATTTTAAAATAAACAGAATCATTAGGTGGTATGTACGCAAAAACTACAAATGTGATAATCAATATGAAAGAAATGATTTGATAATTTAATCAAAATGAAATCACTATCATCCTTTTCTAATATAGTAATTCCTTGATATATATTATCTTTAATAAATAGGCAAACACCACCGTGACCTCTTAAACTTCCTCTATTTATCGCTACACTCTGAGGTCTAGGTACACTAAAAGTTGTGTAGCCTTGAATTTCATACACATCAGTTTTACATTGCCAGGTTTCACTACAAATATTAAGTGAAATTAGTTACAAATTCAATAAATTCATTATCATTCAAACAATTCTTTTACCCTTCGACATTCCAAGCTAAAACTGTCAGTTCACACTCTTCTCTCCCGTCCTAAGCAGAGGAAGAGTCTGGATCAGGGCAATATAGTACATTGTTTATATATAGTTTGTCACGCACAAGGTAAGCTGTTTGTCCGTCCTTTCGAGCTTGCACCATCTTCGTCTTCGGGACGAGTTCCTTCCTGCGGGCTTGAATATCTTTTGGAAGTTGATCAAACACTAAAAAATTGGATTCTCTAAGAGTCACATTTTTCAGTGCTTGCTTGATTAAAGCTTTCGAGTCAAAGTTTGCATTAATCGGCCTTGTTTTCCCCGGGATTGGATTGGTAGGTGAACGATGTGCACGGTTAATATTAATGCGTGATTTAGCACTGGGGATTTTAAGAATTCTCTCACAAAAAACAAACACTTTCTCGGCACAACTGGGTCTGGGCTATGACCCGGGCCGCCTGCGGCCACGACTGTCCCTGAACTTATAGGGGATTTGGCTGAATCATCGGTTGAAGGATTGGATGTCTCCATGCTATTGTCACCTGAGGCTTCTAGTGACATGTGTAGGGGATTGACTGGGGCACCTCTGATAGAATCTTGTAGCAGGCGTGGGTGCTCTGAGATACCGGTACCCAGCATTACAAAATTGTCTCTCATAGAGCGACAGCGAACATCAGTTACATCCTCCTGTAGCTGTTTATTTTGTTTTTGCAAATTTTTATTACAGTCTGACAATACTTTTAACTCATCCTGTATTTTTTTAAGTTTTCCTCGTGTGTGTCACTTTTTGTAACATATCATCATATTTGTCACTAAGGTATGTCTGGCCATTAGCAATGTCTTGGATTTGGGATTTGGATTCGGAAATTTGGACCTATTTGTTGCAATGTCAGTTTCAATTGTACTGAGTCTGGATAGTATCAGTGCTTGTTGTGACTCAATAGTTTCAAGTTTTGAAAATTTAAGAAGCACAGTGTCAATTTTCATCGAAAGATCGTGATTCGAATATTGTCTTGGATTACTGGAAGGGGTCTTGATCGTACAAAACCGGTTTGTTGGCACACTGCTCGTAGGGAATATAAATGCTGGTGCATTAGGATTCATACTAGGTTTCTGATCACTGGATAAAGTTTTTTCTCCGGTAGAAACACTGCTTTGGACCGAGGTAGGCTGATGTTTACCTTTTTTGAACCTTTTTTGTTGTTTACATCGGCGCTGATCGCCATTTTGATTATTGGATCCTCGGTATCACTTGAACTCGAACCTTTTTGGACATTTTGCCGCTTTCTGTTCTGTTTCGTTGACATACGTGATGGCACATGTGCTTAATATATTTAATTACAATTCAAAATGTTTCAAATGTCTCTGATTTACCACATATTTAAGTATTTTTACCATCAGATTTTCAAATTTCAAACGTCATCCGTCATTGTTGTTGCATTCACTGTGATAACGTGACAAAAATTTGAAATTCTATCTTTCTAATATTAACTTGAACAGCGCTCAGTTCACAGTATTATTTCGAAAGAAAAATAGTTGGTTTTACAACAATTTATGGAAGTAGTAAATTTATTAGAGTCGTTTGCGAGTTATTAAACAGATAAAGAGCATTTAAATAATTATATGCTCTAGCACATGTAAGTAACTGGAAAATATACACGCCGTAGGATGACATCTATCTAAATGTAAAAAAACGAATTGTATTAAAATTAAAATTATTTCTCAAATCATTTTCTAGCATTTTGTAGTATTGTAATGTTAATGACGTTTATAACTTATGTGAATGCAAAACAGATGAAGTAATTATAGACGAAAGTTTAGTTTGATTTACATTCGTGACCAAGTTAATTTACATGTAATACATTGTGTCTAATATTGGTTGTCGTAGTAAAATTGATGTAACAGTAAATTGACAAGATATCGTTATTATCATATCGAAAATTATAATATACTGAATACATATAAATTTTCCGCAGGCAAATATCATAATACGTTTTTATAGAACAAATCTTTTCAAATCTTTATAGTTACCGACAAACAGTCCCTGTTGAATCAGATTAATTTGATAACTACATGTCAATTATATTAGTCTCGTAAAATACAAGCTCTTAAATTCTATCAAGGATTCGCTACGAAAATGCACCATCATTTAGCAGCACACTTGAAATTGACAGTTTTCATCAAATTTATCGAGTTATGGTCATATCTATAGGCCATTCCCCAAAATCACGTGGGTAATATTACATAATAGGGGACACATAAAACCGAATTACACATTATTGTGTATGGAATTACAATAAACTACATTATTACATTATTTGCGTCATAAGAAAGACAGGACTTATGTAAAATATGTCTTTGTGTTATGAACAATGTATAAAAGTATTTGCGTCTGTGAACTTTATGTAACAATGAATGCATTTAAAAACGAAGTTTTTTTTAAACAAAATTGAAAAAATTAAACAATTTACAACAATATTAAATATGTTTAATAAAGTTATCATAAAAATTAACGGCGTATATTATGAAAATGACAATGTTGATAGTCTTCTTGTCATTTCTGATAACAAAAACAACCATTATGATGAAACAACAAAGGTATATAACTAAATATCCTTGGTGTTGTTCCATTACTCAGCTTTTATTTTACTTTTTGTTCTATGTCGAACCAACACAACAGAGGTCATTTGGCGACATTCTAGCTTTGATTATACAGAATTTATTTCTGTTCGATTGTGTAGGAAATCCATAGCTTAAAGACACAATTTACAGCTTAACTGGCGGAGGAAGACATCAGGGAAAGACAGTTTCCATTTTATTAACCCAAATATATATAGTACTCAATATTGCCTCGTTGATATTTTCAGTTCAAAATAATATATTTACAAAATGCTTAGCGTACTCCTTCATACCTTGTTTTCATTTTCAACATAAATGAACTACGTATAGCTTATTGTACCTTTTGTACTTGAATCAACAACGTTATGTCAAAAGTACTAAAATGGTGATGTGAAATAAAGAAGTCACGTTACATTGTTAAGAACGATACTTTTGGGCGTGTACTCAACTGAAAAAATGTATCACACTTGGCTTGCGCGTAATGCAATATAAGTTTAGCTGTTGTACTCTCGCCCAATGGGATTCAGTCCTGTACGCAATATTGCATAACAAAACTATTTCCTATTTTTGAAAGATTTATATATGTAATTTTCACTGAACAATACCATGATAGTGTATAATACTGTAAATCACTAAATGGTGGAAATAAAGAGTATATTCATAAGTTAAGCTTATACACTGTCTTCAGAGAGATGAGTTTTTAATGTATCATTGTCAGATCTTTTGCAATATAATAAATCATTTAATTTATTAATTAATTAAACTCTATAATTAATATAGATATAAATTCAAACCGGTAAAAAGTTGCTTCACATTTTAACTTAGTTCTCATGACTTGAAATATGTTTGCACAGTACAATATCGAATATAGCTAGATACTGTTAAAGTCAGAAGGTTTTGAAATTAAACAAATTCATTGCTGTACTTCACTATTTCTATTTCCTCGTTTTCTTTTGTCATGCGCCTCCGAAATAGTTTTTATACAAGCCAGTAATGTGTCATTTAAATATTTAAGTGATTTCAATGAGCTTATTTAAGTTGTGACAGTAAAATATGTGGGTAAATTATGTTGTCATCTACAAATAAGGATACTACATTAATGTTATTACTGTAAGTGTGAACTATCATATCGATATTTGCCATGTTTGTGAAAATCCTTTGGTATAAAATTGCAAATTGTGATTGTTTTGATGCCTCTTTAAAAGACAAGTTGTAATATAAGCATGCATATGTTTTAATGTTCTCAAAACTTTATTTAGGTACTGTATGGTTAAAAGTGAATTATGCCTCCAAAACGAATAAATTGTCCTTATTTAGAAAGGCCTTAGATTAGTTTTATAACATTTTAATAATGGTTTAAGAACATGTTAGACGCTAATCGCCTTTCACTTTTTGAAAATTATAGCAGGACAATGTAATAAAAATAAAATAAAAATAAAAGCATTTCTGGTGAATCATGAGCCTATATCTGCACTGTCAGTATTTTTCGAAACACACAGGAAATAAAGAGAGACATATTCAGACACTTTAAGCTGACAGTGATTTAAAAGCAACAAGGCGATTTAATACTTTTGTCAGGAGAAACAGAAATATAAAAACAAGAGATATGAAACGTTTGTTAGATGAAAGAAGGGGTTTTTATGTAAAGAAAAAAATCGATCTTTTTTAAACAAAAACCAACCCTTTTGAGAAAAAAAAGAAAAAAAAACAACAAACAAAAACCCCCACAAAACAAGAGCATAACGCTTACACCAATGCTTACAAACGCCGACATACGTTGCATGACAAATCGGTGTTTTTCAGTTATATTTCCCGGATGTTAAAGTTAAGTTAATCAGCCAATTGTCTTATCTTTTGTAATCATTTATACGTTTGAAGTTACATTTACTTGCGAAATCCTAATAGGTCTTGCGTTTGTGTATGTATATCACAAGCAAATTATAAAGAAAAAAGAAAACAAGGAGAAGACACTGTGTTACTATTATCTAAAATGTGTTTGTCGAAAGCTTATTGATTATTGTTTACACCGACGCTGTACTAGTCACAGCTTTCTTTGCTTGATGAACACCTCAGATACCTTTCCTCGCGCACAGGCAACACCTGATTTAAACCAGCGACCCGACCCAAGAGGTACCTGTAGAACTTTTTCAAGTGAAATAATTTCAATTTCATTAAGCCATTAAAACACACAGTCATGGATCAACGTCTTTAACCATTCGGCGAATATTTATAGTAGATTAAAGATAATATATAAAAGTAACTTTGTACGCACAAAGGTCTTGTAATAGTTGGTGCTTTTTGTATAGAAACATCAGCACTATTGAAAGTTATTTTCGTTACCCGACCTCGAATAACTATGATTAAATTGTAATGAATTGCATTTCGTGCTCTACTTTAGCACTTAGTATCTACAATTCCTTGTAGATTCATTGATATAAATGGAGATCATCAGACAAAAAGAACGCCTTTTATCATTTATTGATATCAATAAAAAATATAAAACAATGACAGATATATTTTGTAGACTTTTAGTACTATCCACCAAAGTGTTCAGATAAACTAACTACATTTTCAGATAATGAAATACATGTATCTTTTCAAGTAAAGTGAAACCTTGACATTTCATGTCGTTTTCCAAATAATTATATTTAATTATCAAATATCATGTGCGAAGTGTTTAAGTTTACCTACTGCTTATATGATTAAACATGCCTTTTTGTAATTGAATATTGATCTAATCAGTACAGCTACAGTGCAAAATGCAGATAGGGCAATTCAAACAGTCAGGTCAAGCACGAATTCTTTCGCTCAACAAACTGCAGATTATTCTGTTGCAGGAAATATAATCCACAAAATCGATTGATACATATGAAAAAACTCTGAAGACAAAATCAGCAATTAGTGTGGAAAGGAATATGTGGAAAGAAAATTAAATTGATATTCATACAAAGGAAGAAGAAGTAGAAGAAGAAGAAGGAAAAGAAGAAAAAGAAGACGAAGATGAAAATGAAGAAGAAGAAAAAGACGAAAAAATAGAAAAAACAACATGACAATATATTTAATCTGTGTACACGAGTTACCCTGGTCATATTAAGCACAAAATAATTACGCAATTTTGGCTTTTTGGTGATTCCCCTACAATTTACTTTACAATCTCTGTCTTATTAGATTTGTTACGTTGATATTACACGTTACTGGATTATGTGCCAAATTGAATTACATACTATAATGTATTTTTTACACGGTGGCAATAGAATTTGTTGCTACGCGTATATTAAAATTGTTAACATAATGGAATACTTCATTCAAAACTAAATATTTATTTTACTAGATACATCAGCAAACAAAAATAGGTAAATTAAAATTAAATTGAAACAAATTCTGAAAATTTGAAAAGTTTAAGATTGCAAAATGTAATAAAAGTAGTGCCATTGATATTAGACGCTTGATTCATAATAATAATAATACTAATGTTTATATTTATTTTCTTTTTGGTATTTGTTTTAATTATCAAATACATAAATACAAAATTACATGGAATGTTAATGCCAAACACTGCAGTATTCTTTTCAGTTTGTCATAATATGAATAGAAAAAAAACCTTTTGTTTTGTATAAAAACAACTGGTTTAATAAATCTAATGCAGTAATATCCTGAAAAATACTTGTTTACAGAACAGAACAGAACAGAACATGAATTTTATTTTAGATTTGAGCATTTCGCTCCTCATCCATAACATAATTATACATTATTATGTCAAAGTCAAACAATATAATGATATAACACAATATTGAAAATGACAGTATCTGTGGTACAAATGACAAAAAGGTATAGAATATGTATCAGTATCATTTAACATGAAATTCTTAACGTACATGACAATAAATTGAGCATTTATTTATTTATTATATATTTATTAATTATTTATTGTAAAAGATTATGCCTAATTCTTAATGCACAATTTAGGAAACAAACTAAATTATTCAACATTTTTTCATTTCTGGTTGACAACAACTGGGTAAGTTTAAACATAGATGGTCTTTCATAATAATATTTATCAATGTAACGTTTTCTTATAAGTCTGTAGCAGGGACACACACAAATCATATGGAATTCATCCTCAATGTCTCTGGATTGACATACATTGCATGTTCTTTCACCTCTTTCAATTCTATTTTGACCATATCGTCCGGTTTCAATCCTAAGGCAATGTGCAGATATCCTAAACTTGGTAATAACAGATCTATAATTTTTTCTACTTAAGATACTCAAATACTCAGCATATTCAATATGGTGCTTTAAATGTTTATATAAATGTAATACTTGATTGCTCTCTAAATCGCTACTCCAATTCTGTGTGAATGTATCAATCAGTCTTTGTCTGAACAGAGTTATAAAGTGGTTCACATTTACTGTTAACGGTGTTTCAAACACGTATCCAAAGCCATGTTCATATAATAACTTCTTTACTTTTGAAACCCAGTTAATCTTATTATTACATAAATCCTCTAATAACAGTTCATATACTTTACTTATTATACAATTATTAGAATTTTTGATCTTAAGAAAATACTTGACTATTTTAACATATCTGTTTACATACAACGGATATCGTCCTAATTCTCCATATATAGCTACACTACTGGACGATAATTTTACATTTAGAATTCTTTTGCAAAATTTTAGATGTATCCTTTCAATGTCTTTGTTTTTAGTAAATCCCCAAACTTCAGAAGAGTAACTTAAAATTGAGGAAACAAATGAATCAAATAAACTCAACATTGTCTTTGGGGTAAAATCAAAGTCCTTAGTATTATTCATTAAACAGTTCATAGCTTTAAGCGCTTTGCCGACGAGCATCTGTGTATTATAGTTAAAATTGCCATTTGAGTCAAATACCACACCTAAATAGTTGAAATTGTTAACAATAGCTAAATTTGTGTCATTGTAAGTCCATTTTTCATTTTCACGCAACGGTCCACGCTTTCTAAAAACCATAACTTTGGTTTTTTCAATGTTAACGGTTAATCCCATCGCCTACAGTATGTGAGCAAGTCATCTAAACTTTGTTGTAATCCTTCTACAGTGTCCGAAAATAGTACCATATCGTCTGCGTATAAAAACAGCACCAGAGTCAAATCATCAAATTTTAAGCCACTTTCTGGTCTCGAACCAATGTACAACTCTAGATCTTCAATAAACATAGACCACAGTAACGGTGAACATATCTCTCCCTGTTTTAGGCCCACTGCTATTTCCATGAAGTCCGAGAATTCGTTTCCATGACGTACTCTACATTTCACTTGCTCATACATTGATCTTATGACCCTGAGCAATTTACCGTTTATTCCCAGTTTTGACATTTTGAACCACAATGCGTTCCGGTATACACTATCAAAACATTTTTTGCATATCTATAAAGGTAGTGTAGAGGCGTGTACCATTATTTAACATGTGATTAACTATACTGTGTAGGCAAAATATTCGCATCAGTGGTTGATAATCCTTTCTTTAATCCAAATTGTGAATCTGATATTATGTTATGTTTATCACTCCCAGTCTGACATTCTCTTATTTAATATTGATGTGAATATTTTCGACATAGAACTAACTAGTGTTATTCCCCTATAATTATCGACAATACTAGCATCTCCTTTTTTAAACACTGGTATAATGATTCCTTCCATCCATGCATTTGGAAAATGTCCAGTCGATAGTATAACATTGAAAATATCCCGTAGATGCCCGCATATGATGTCACATGTTTCAATAAAATATTCATTTATGAGGTCATCACTCCCACCTGCCTTGCCTCGTTTCAAACAACTAATTGCATGTCGCACTTCATCAATTGTAATTACAGAATCTAATTCCGCGAAAATAGGGTCATCATAACAATATTGGTTATTGCAGTAATTCTCGCTTTCTGGATCAGTAGTAGTGTTAATGCTATCTGATAAATTCCTAAAATAGTCATAGAATTCTTGCACAGATATGTTTTCGTTCAGTTGTGTTTTTTCTTTGAAAAATATTTCCAGAAATCGCACGGCTTTTTACTTTTTAAGTGCTTCAATTTCTCGCATCTTTATAAGTTTACTCCTATTGCGCTTTACTTTTATCAAAGATTTATATTGTCTCTTTTTTAACATTAACTGGTGTCTATTTTCATTTGTCTTCACTTCATTAAATAATCGTAATGCTTCCAAATACTCTAACTTTCTTTCTCTGCACGAGTCATCAAACCAATCTGATTTTTTTCATCACTTTTGTAGTATCAAATTGTATATTTTGTTTTCGCATGGTTAATTCCTTGTGAAACAATGGCTTTGCCTCTTCGTTTATTATTTGTGCGAATCTGTCAACCATTTCATTTACTTTGATGTTATCAAATATTTCCTCCTCTGAATAGCTTATTAAATTGTTTAATTCAGGCAATCTGCCAATCAATCTTCTTCTAAAAGTATCTCTTTTATCTGCAGACCATTTCGTTGACTGTAAAGATTTTAAATTGCTATCATCTCGTGTTATAGTGTTGATTGAAATAGTAAATTCTATAATTGCATGGTCTGAAAATATATTAAAATCAGAAATATTAAACGTTTTAATATATTTAAAAATTGCACTGTTTAGCAAGAAGGTAATCTATAACAGTACTCCCATTGTATCCACAATATGTATACGGTCCTGTCGATTCTAATCGACCGTTACATATTCTTAAACCGGTCGCTTTGCACATGTCTAATAACTGTAAACCGTAAGAATTAAACTGTGTATCCATAGACGTGCGATCAAGCGGGATGTCTGGCACGTAGTCTTCTCCGTCCAAAATTGAGTTCATTCTGTCATATTCGATAAAATCCGGTTTAAGTCCAATTCGGCTATTCATATCTCCAGAAACCAATACCGTTCCTCGTTGACTAAAAAAGCTTATATCATTTTCTAAAATGTCAAATAAATTTTGATTACATACATTATAAGCAGGCGAATCTTGTCCCCATATATAAGTGGCACATAGATATATGTCTTTATCTAACATAAAGAATGATTTATCCAGCTTTATCCATATGATTATTTACAGCTAGATATCCGACGTTCAAAGCATTTTATTTAATTTCAGAGACGAATAAAATCCCTTTCTAATCAGGTTTCAATGTGGTTAAGTTTTAAAAAAATGAATCATAAGGTGACTTAACACGTCTTACATTTGTTCTATGTTAAATAGGAATTATGTAACATATATTGATACAGCTGAAAGCTTTCAGTGAATGACATGTTACGAAGATAACGCAGATTATTTTTTATTGCTTTACTTTGATATAAACAACTTGCAAATTACATTTACATTAATTTTATATTAAATTTTGCCTTTTTAGTGAAAAATTAACCGCATAACTTAATCAAATGGTCTATACGAATGACCATTATTGAATCATGAAAATTATCGTTTACTCCATGCATTTTAATGTTGTTGCATCAACAACATATTAGAGCTTATAAAATAATTTGATATTGATTACTTTATTATGATGGCTATTGATCTATGTCATTAATCTAATTTAATAGCGACTGCTTTAGCGACTGCTTGTCTGTAACTCCTGATTTGATAGTATGATTTATTTTAAAATAATGAACTCTCTTAAAATTTTATGTTGCAATTATTGAGATACTAAATGTTAACTTGTTGCAAAGTTTATGAATCAAAATTTAATTCGATCTACACTGAATCTTACATATATGTAAAAGTTAAATTGCTGTCATAGTGCTAGACAAAAATGCTTAAATTGAACGTTATTCAGTTATTAAATTTTTTAAGCGCGCTTTTAATATTTAATATAATTAATTAAATAAAATTTCACAGTGAATTCATGAAAATATTATTTAAAAATATTAAGGCCATTCATTCGGGAAAAGATTTGGAAAAATGCAGATCCTTTAGAAGGAAGGAGACAAAACAATTTCAATTAAATGAAAATTGAAGACTATGTTTGATTAAGGTTTTCGCATGACGTTACGTGGCAAATATTACTTGAAACGACTTTAAGCAAGTAAACAGCATGAAAGAAACGAAACTCATGTTTTTTTTTGCATGTAACATCAAATGCTTTTTCACATGTGAAAACCAGCTGGTCGTGATACAAGAATATCCAAAAATATGTACTTGTTTTGTGAGTAATTACATTGTAATGTATTTTAAGACCACATTGAATACCAAAATAATGGAATACACTTGTTTTTCTATTCCGCATCTTTTCGTTTTATAATTACTCTAAAGCTCTTGCTTGTATCCATTTCATATCGTTTTGATGTTAAAAAATAAGCTACTCAGGCCTTGTGGCTCAAACCAATGTTATTTCTTAAACATGTCATATGTATTTTTTGGCTTATAAATGCTGAATTTTGCAATATAACAAATATGAACCTCATATTTTTACGCGGTAAAGGCATTAACATTTTCCAATATTTACTTATATTTTTCGAAATACTTCTAAGCAGTTTAGGGAAATAGTCGTTTAATTTATAGGATTTCGTGGTAATTTTGAATTAATATAAAGCAATAGAAATTTTAAAAGATTAACTTCAATTGCATATATACGAACATAATACATTTGTATAAACACCAGAAGAAAGAAATAAACAGTTTCCTCATATCGAAATTGTCAGCCACACACACTCAATATAAATATAAGTAAAGCATGATTGTAAAATGCATAAAGATAACAATGATCTTACAGAAAGGCAATTCATTGAGTTCAAACGCTAATATCAGGAATGAAATAGTGTTATTAGGGTTATATTTTCCTACACATGTATGTGTATTACGAAATAATATGCAGCTGTTAATGTTTATTTATATAACTTTATCATTAAAATCATTTGCTAAATTACTTGTTAATATGTCGACTTAGAATTTCAAAAGCGACATCAATTGCTGTTTGTTGTAACGTCTAAAATTATATTTCTTTACTTCTAATACCTTTTGTAGCTTAAATTCATTACAAATGCCTTAAATTGCAAATTATTTTATTATGATAAACGACGATAACTTGAAATTTAAAGAAGATACAGTCTTTCTAATACATTCAACAAGTTAAGTTTTGATAATTTATTTTGACATTATTTTAAGCTTTTTCCTAGATATTGAAGAACAGATTGCCACCTTTTATAGCGTCATAATTGGCCTCCATATCATCTTGTATTACATGTTTCTATACTGTGAAAGTTCAAGTTTTTATGATGTGATTTTGTTTTTCAATCGCTGTGTACAGTAATTAGCGTGTGAGATAGGATTACTGAGAAATTCATTTTGTCTACAGACTCTCTGATAAAATTTTAGTAAATTTAACAAAACATGATTTATATGTATTTGTAGACGCGTGTCACTTAACCGTACAATTTTATATATCTAGTTTGTGTTATAAATGTGACAAAATAGCATCTACAGATTATGAGTGTTGAATAATAGTTTATTTCAAGGAGTGTTTTATGACTCAAAAGGAAAGTGAATTAAGTGTTATGATTGTTTAAGCCTTCTCTCTAGTTGTCAGAGTAAGACGGAAATCCGGTCATGAGATAAATTTAATTGCACTATTCATTGAAAAGTATGTCCCTAAAGATGATACGAATGAGATTTAAAAGCAACAAAGTGCACACTGACCGACCATTCAAATACTAAGTCTCGTAATTTAGACAAGGTTTCTTGTAGACAAGCTTGATGTGATTTGACTTTTATAATGTATATATAATTATAATATACATTCCTGTATTTACTTGACACTTCAGTGAATCAATAACGATATTGTAATTATATCAAAACAACAAACGAAGTTACATATTTAAAAAGTGCATGTTATTTTAGTTCTGGATGTTTTTTTAAGGTTTCCAGTTTTTATATTGTATTAATTCGTAATGTCACAGGGTATTGACAACTCAACGAAGTACTATAAGTGAAGCACATGCATCAGTGGTGAACTAAGACATTTTTTGTTGTTGAAACTTTTGAAACATTTTTTTCTTGAACACAATATAACGAAGCCCAAGCGCAGATCCCATTGTTTCTTGGCTTTGGCCTTTTTGTTTTAAAATTTCGCCACAGTTTAATCTAAATTAAATCAATAATTAAGCAGTAAATTGTTCAATCACAAAAATATTATTTCAAAGTTTTCTACTAGATATGTGTTGATAAGATCTACTTAATTGAAATATAACATACCTTGATCAATTGTTTATCATTTTATATAAATTATGTTTAAGAGTCTTTGTAAGCGATCAAAATTATAAGGCTCAAATATTATTGTTGATAAAAAATTGGCGTAAAAAAAGAAAAAAAGTCAACTGATAATAAATCATCATTGTGAACATAACTTTTGTCTGTCAAACCCCAACAGTGCTACTTATATCTATTTTGTCTTCTGTTGATACAATCATGTCAGAAGAATTGCGAATTAATCAAACCTATAGCGAGACTAAAGTCGTGGATAATAGATATAACATACCCCTTTGGGAATTATCATACAAATATAACAAGTAAGTAGAAAAGGGAAAACAAAGAATAAAATAGTTTTTGAATTTGTGATTCGGAAAATAACAAGATTATATTTTTCAGTCTTCTTTCATTGCATATGATATTGTATTATGCAATTGTTTTAATTCTTTTCCTTCTAATAGCTTAACTTAAGGCGAAAATGCACACATGATGCCAGTTATTAATTTTGAAATACAGAATGTATTATTATTGTATTCAAGTCAACTTCTGATAGTCAAATACTAAATAATATGAAACCCGGTTAAGGAAGTACATGAATACCGGATGGATATAAAATAATTAGATGTTTTGTATGATTTCATACAGACGTCTATAACTAGGCACGCTAGGTTATGCCGACTAGTAGTTAAAAGATTGAAAATGATTTTTTGTCATGTCATTTACCTGAACTACTGGAATGTGTATCAAATGAATTTAATATGCTACTTAGGAAGGTCATATATTTATGTGTCATATAATAAACAAATGGTTTCTTTTTAGGCTCAACATCCTCTTGACAAATCAAGTTTATTTATTCCACACTGTAATATCTATAATTCGTGTGTGCTTCTTCTTGTAAAAACAAATGCCTTAAAGCAATTTAAATACAGTAACTGATTATGTGACATTATGATACGTTCTGAAAACTTTAATTGTTAGAGACAGAAATATGAAATGTTTACACTTGTCAAACACCGGAAAGTATGACAATCCTAAAACAGCAATATCGCAACGATTAGGTGTCGAGAAATGTATTTACTTAATACTGAATCTGAGATTTATAGCAGATTTTCAAAAAAGATAAATAATAGATAAAAGAAATAATAATTCAAAAATAATGTATCGTCCATAATATATGTTAATTGAATAGCAGAATGGCAATTCAAAATGGAATGTCAAGGTTTTACATCGAATTCGTTTTATCATATGACTTTTTACAAAACATTAAAATTGTTTTGAATATATGAACATGAAGAAGTATACTAATTATCCTTGAGTAAGTACAGAACTAGTTAATGTAGTGATAATTAGATTAGAATTTTGATTCAGAATTTCATTTATAAAATGTCTACAGAAATTCAAGTAAAGATTTTTTTAAATATTTTTTATTTATTTATTTTTCATTTCTGATAACAGTCCGTTGATTGATTTATTCAATTTGAGGAAAGAAAAAAACAAGAACAAGAAAGATACTCGGTTAACTTGCATATGTTTGTTCTTATTTTGCCATGCAAAGTCATACATATATAGAAATGTTAGCATAGCTTGCATAACAATGACATAATAATTTCTTGTAGGGTTATTAATCTTGAAAAAAGGAACACTTTAAGAACAGAACAGAACATAAGTATAAAATATGCACATCACTGGATGATAATAAATCAATGAGTTTAATCATATTTGGCCTTGTTCTGTACCAATGTGGTATATACTGTCTTCTAATGTTATTATACACCGGGCATTCTAATATGAAGTGGAATTCATCTTCTATTGTTCGTTGAAGACATAATTTACACAGACGCTCGTTCCTAGGAATTTTCCTATGCCTACCTTGTTCAATTTCAATGAGAGGACAACCGTATTTTCGTTATTACATTTCTATATTTCTTATATTCCATCAATGTTAAATAATCTGCCATTCCAAAGCTGTTAAATAACATGATACTTGGGCTACTTCGCGTACACACTGTCTATTCACTAACATATATATTGTAACATCTTCGTTTAAATATTGGTTTGAATATTGGTATTAACGCATTAAGATGTATGTGTTTCTAAACAAACCTGTCCTGTTTCGGGAAAAAAACTAAATTTCTAACACCAACAGTCGGTAAGGCAATTATTTTTTATAATTACTTCAATAATATGCAAAAATATATATAAAAATTCTAAACATTATATCAATAAAAACATCAATATTAATCATATAATATATCATAAACTAAGGGTATATGATAAGTTCATAAGTTCTAGATAAAATTTAAGACTCTTGTGTAAAATAAACTCAGTAAGTTTTTACGTAAAATAAGATTAACTGTTCACTAGAAAATGTAATGAGATCTGAATGCAAGAAGTATTGTTAAACAGAACTTAAAAATCTTAGCAATTTAACTAGAAATTGAAAGAACTATCAATTTATTTCATAATGGCAATAACAATTCTTTACAGTTTAGTTTTAAATTAGAACTATTTTAGAATGACAAGAACTATCCTTTACATTTTATTTTATGATGGCCAGTCAATGAGATTCCAAGATTTTAGTTTGTAATTTCAAAATGACCAATGAAATGAATTTTGGGTCAGAGAAAGGGGTGGCAAAATTGAAAAAAAGAAACTGGGTGGGGGGAAGGGGTATATTTACCGTAAACAAAAAAACAAGGGACACTAGTGTCTCCACAATAACTTGAAGCAATAAACAAGACCTATATCTGAGGAACATAAAGAGGAAAGGCCTTGGAAAGGTCAGCAGGTTTAGAACCCCCTGAGAGTTTAACTGGTTAATAGTGCACAAAACTTCATCAGCACCAACATGTTCCTTCACATGTTCACGTACACATTTAAGTTATGACAGATTTTAAAAAATGAATGGATATTATTCACGTGATGAGTAACTATGGAAAAGGACAAGGAGTAATTATATCAAAAACTTTTAGAAAAAAACCCTCTTTATGACAAAGAACAGTCTAAAATTCTTAAACATGTTAGAATCTTAAATGTTTCAGAGTATATATTTCATTCGGTAAATAGGAAATAAATTAATTCAATCGGGTAAAAATTTAAACGCCGGAAAATCAGCAGGTACAGACTTATTATCAAATGCATTTTGCAATAATGTTGTTCAACCAACTAATTATAATTTGATGTATAATGATTTATTTTCCTGCACAACGGACTTATGGCTTTATCGTTCTGCTTCGTGAATAGGTGGCCCTATTAAGCGAATTAATTACAGAGGAACCGTTTTATTAGGTTATTCTGGTAAATTATTCACAAAAATTCTAAACAATAGCAGATGATTATTTAATATATTCCAAAGCTCAGGTTTGTTTCAAACAACATAATCCTTTCTATTTACATGGAAATTATTACATGTTTCTTGAATAATGATACGAAACTTGTGCATTCATTTTAAGGTTTTCTCAATGTTTCAAGAATTGGATACCTTGCCCTTTACCATATAACCTTAAGACAAAAAATTGTCATCGCAGGTTATATCCCCGATCTTACTATTTTAAATGAAAGATGAAATTTGCAAAAGTTGTGGTACCTTTTTGCCATCAAATAATTCTTACGGACACGGTCGTGTATAATATATATTAAATACATTTTAATGTGGATACCATAAAAGTCTCTTATGACTTTGTTCATCGTATAATTGTTATAATTCATAATAAAACACATAAAAACACAAAAACAATCAACAATGTTCAGAGATAAAGATGAAAATATGAACAAACAATCTATTAACGGAATAAATATAATTTTCAAAATGTCAGAAATAACATTAATTTAAAAAATGATCTTACGCCCTGCTTTATTTTTTAAATGAATTGATTTATTTTAGAGAAACTTTGCAGCCACATCAGGAAAATTGCTTTAATATTTAAGGTTTCTATAGAGAACAAAAAGAATCAGAAAAATTCTCTAATTCATAATCATGACGCGCAAAGAACATATAAAATGTTATTATCATTCGATAGTTTATTCATTGACTTTTTGTTTTTAATATTGGCCAATGTATATGCCTACAGTTTGTGTTTGTTTAAAGCAGGACCAGTTCTTTTAATAGCTTTTTAAAGAGTGTTTCGTTGTAAATTATGTAATGGAAAGTGAACTTCGGATACTCGTGTGAAACTAAAAAATGACCAACAAGGCAAGGCAAAGTTCAATGAACGCAACCCCTACACGATCCAGCAACAAGAGCCAGTGACAAGGAGCCCAGGAGGACCCCAAACAAAAACAGGACAGGGCAACTAAATCGCATATATTTAGCTCATATGTTTTAAATAATATCTATTGTATCATATTAAAACATAACTTTTGTAAGTATCATAAAATACGGTCATTGAAATTGATAAATGTTCAGGTAGGAAGTTGTCTATGCATATAATACGTTGAAAATATAGAGAAAATAATAAAGTTTAAACAGTGTCTTCGCTTTCTTTTTAGGTTTTGTATACTGCAATGGAATATGCCGGATAACTTCTGACAAAAGTATTTATGTGTGAGTTGTTGGTATATTAAGCAAAGGAAATTATATGCCATAAGTATCTAAAGTCTTTATATTGTTTTAGATAAATTAGACAATCCATCCGTCATACCTTTCTTAAAATTATGCATTATAAATGTTTTAACAGTGCCAATATTGAAAATTGTTAGGTTATATTCTTAAACCGCTTGATAGCATAGACGAAAAGAAACGCAGATCTTCCTTTCTACATCAATAAAAACTCCACTTTAACAATTCTTTGATTGAAGTAGACAAAAAACAATATTTTCTTGGAAAATGCAAGTGTCTTCGTCAAATACTTGATACCAAAGGAAATACCAATCGAGACCTTTATTCGTCTTTATAAACAATCAATCACATACAAGATCTCCAAGTGTTCTTGTCTTAATTGTTAGGCTGAGAAGCGTGTTCGCATAAGTTAGATACCATATAGTACACGTACAACATTACATTTTTATTTTTATATTCTGACTTGTACTTTTTCAATCTATTGGCATTTTTGTTCTTGACATCAGTCTTTGCATGTAGTGAAATGCTTAAATCTTTGACACTGCTTTGTTTATACTTCATGGGAGTTGTATTAATATGAAAAGTTGGCCAAAGGATAAGTAATGCTTTTTAGTATTTGAATAAGCATATAACTTTACTTCGACCCTGAACTAATCAATCATTAATTCTAGGAAATTGGAAGCATATTTTTGAGACAATTTACAAATTTGCAAAATTATCGTTAAGATCGCAGATATCACAAACTATACAATTTAACATTATTGTTTAATTCCACAATTAAACATGTTTTAGTGTAGCTTAAAAACAAAATTAAAATATAGAACTTGTACAGACTAAAGTATTTTCTCTTCCTTTCTTGACCGACTGATCTGAATATAGCATGTCAGGAAACCAGTTGCAGGACAAGAATATTTCTCATATTGGTGGTATTAAGTTGTTATATTTTTGATAGCCTCTCAAAATAGAACAATAATACCTGTGAAAGAGGGAAACGTTTTTGATTGTTTTTTTGTGTGTATTTTTTTCACAAAAGGTGATGAATATTTTATTCATTCTAACCTTAAACACAAATTTCTTGTTATTTTATGTATTTTTTTGAAAATATCACAATTATGATCGCATCTAATGACGAGTAAGTACTGTTTCTACTTTTATTAAACAAATTACAGCAAATATATAAATAACCCGGTTGAGTATTTTGACCATTTCATGATGCAATATTTTCTAATAACGCTATCATTTTAGTAACTGCGCTGTTTAAAATATCAATAACACGTTTCGAATTATGTTGCCAGTAAAAGGAAACGAATAAATTTATCAAACGCAAAGAAAAGTAAAAAAAAGACCGGTGCAGGATAATGTCCAGTAGTGGGTGGAAATCCAGTATTTGGAATTCCGATATTTTAAGATAATACATGTAACATAAAACACAATAGTACAATCTCTATGTTGAGAATAACGTTTCTGATGATAGTGCCATCAGCTATAGTCTTTCTGCTATACCATTGTGATTCATAGAAAACGACGCAAGTACATTTTGTATTTTCGTAGATAAAATACTTTTGTCATTTATTTAATTTGTATCTTAACTTTTTTTTTCAAAATCTTCAATATTGATGTTGTAGTGTGTTCCATTTAGATCTTGCATATATTATGAAAATATACACTTTTTGTCACCACTGTCAGTGCAGTGTTTTCTAGTACTAAAATGAAAACTTTCATATTATTTACCTTTTATTTTTAGGCGTTTACATTGTGTAAAGTAAAAAAATCCATATTTAATTTAACATAATATGTAAATATTTTTCATATATGAATAAAGTTTCTTTGATTTTGTTTATAACTGTGTTTTATTTCAAACACTCAAAAGTACCAAAGTACGTATGTGTTTGTTATTTCTAACGAATATTAAGTTTTCTATATGTATATATTTTACCCTGTTTTCTCCAATTAATATCAGGCCCTGGAATAGAAAATTATGAGTGAACAGGTAAAGGTGAAAATGTCAAATGACTATGTTTTCATAATATTATGCTTTGCGTTTACATACAAAATGATTTCTTACGCACATGACACGCGGTCATTTCTATAAATATTCTACATAATCTATGACTCGCGTTCAAATTTGTAAAACGAGTCCCGCAGTCTTCTTATATTTTAGACAGGTTTTATATTTTATTGATCATTTAACAACATCAATTTATCCATTACCAAAATACATTAAAGTCAGTCTTTTGAAATATTTTGCCTATCTAGCTCAACTTAACATTCAATGGGAAAATATGGGCAAAATGTCACTATCAGTAATCATAACCAAACCCATGGGATTCTGAACTATGGTTTTATTACGTTCTCACCACAGGAATAATCAAATTATAAAATTATAGGGTATCCTTATATACGGGTAGTTTTTATCAGTCCTCTATTCAGGCTGGTTGACGGAAATAAGCTATTTTTGTATTCAGAGAGACTTTCATATCATACCGATACAATTTTGATATAAAATACATATTAAGCTTGTGTAGACAAGACCCGACGGGACTAGCTATATTAATTTTGCCTCTGTTATAATTGTTATATTGACAAAAATGAATCACAAAAATAAATAGCTGATAATCATTTTTATAGGAATTACAAGTCACTTAGTGAAACCTCATTCGAAAATAATTACTTACATTGAATATTCTAAGGGTATGATTAACAAATAATTTCAGTGTCAATTGATTATGCCATGACATTTTAATTGCTTATTTAAGCCACTAATATTACAGATACATATATTTTAATGTAATAATTCAATCGATATACCCTTTCTTTTATTTCTTTTCTTTAAGGACAGCTTATATAACTGTCAAAACAGGAATAGAAATTATTGCCATAAATGTAATAAGGTAGAAATCGTCAAAAATAATTTATGAAATGCAATTATAAGGACTCTAGCATAGAGATTTTCGCTTTTTAAGAAGCAGTTATAGAATTTTTAATGTTTTATTGAAATAGTATTTTATCAAGATGTTCTAAAATTATAAGGTGTTATATGTTAGATAACCATATTACCAGTTCGCGTCGTTGTCGGATAGGTGCACGTATTTAGGTGTATTGCTTATGTTGATTAAGGATGGACTCTTTGCATTAAAAACAATGTTCACGATTGTGTATTTAAACAAAACTAAATGAAAGGTTTTAATTGAAATTATATCAATATTAGTTGAGCGTCAAAATAAGGACCATCCGACGTAAAATGTAATATACAATATTGTTATTCAATTTAATGCATGATTATAAATTAATATTGTAATAAAATCTTTAGTAACTTACTTGTAATATTAATATCAGACTTGTTGTCAACACTTTAAGCATAAATGTCGAGCTGGAAATTGATGTGTGTAAACGTTACTGGGCTTGTAATTTATTAAATTTGATAGTATGAGACAATTTAGTATATATTTAGGGCATACTAAAAACTTTAAAGATGACATACATTTCATTTTCACGTGTTATTGTCGTCTTGAGATAGATGGATTGTGAAATTTATTTAAAATTGTGTATAAATAATGCAATTGTACTTTAAGAAATGTATACGAGTACCAAAGTGACCAATAAAAGTAGTCTCCATTTCGAATATATTATATTGCATGTATTGCTAAGTTTAAAGGCAAAATCATTTTTATGACCGCTACCTATTAAAAGTATAGTATTTTATTCTCCGTTACCTTAACAATATTATTGCTCCGAATTTTACAGAAATTATCATTTATTGTAAATGCATTTATATTATATCTTACTTACATATTTGGTCAATTCTTCTGTCGTAAGAAACAATACTGATTAATCGTACTATACAGGCTTGTCAGCCCAATATAGAACCATACCGTTACATCCTTTGTTACACCACCGACGTGTTTTGTTACGCATTTTAATTTTGATCTATGTAAAACCATACCAAACAATGAAAGGATATGTTGCCCTAATTTCTTTAAATCGGAGTTGTGTATCGAACATATGACTCATAATTTGACAATGCAGACTGGGGCAATGATTGTGCAATGTACCAAAGTAACATTTGAACTGTCCATGATTAGATCAATTATGTTGGACAAAGATGCAGACATGCAACAATAAAACGCTCATATTTCCCTGGGGTTTTGTTTTCCTTTTAGTTGTGTCGTTCTTGTCATTTCTACAATTCATAATATAATCAGAGAAATTGCTTTCTGTTTCTTAAAAGTTGAACTAACGTTAAGTGAGCAATTGTTTCTAGATAAAATCTGAAAGAAATGTTCTTCAATATATTCTTCCCAATTAATTTTATTAAGCATTGTTAAGAAATTTATAAATGTACGTCAGGTGTAAAGTAATTACTGTGCATTGATACAGTTCCTTATGTTTCTACAAGGAAATGATGATCTTTCATGTATATAAACTGTAACGTATCTTGTTATTAAAACTGTTTTAGATCACAACCTTCAAATTAAGATTTAATGAACAAAACAAAATTAAGCTTTTTTGGAGATGTAAACTTAATCATATTAGTATAGTGTTAATATCTTTTAAATTACTTGTAAGATTAATTTATGTTTCATTCAAGTGCATTACGTATTAATATAGCAAGTATACATTGTAATTACGCCATTGATTATACATAAAATTTGAGATATGTATAGTTGTTCTTTAAGTGTTTTGAAAAATGTATAAATTTCAATATTTCATATATATCTAAAGATAATTATACAAAACTGTCAGAAGTTTACGATACAGTACGTAAAGATCGTATAGTAAATCAGTTTTAAGGGTCGTTGTCAACTGTCGAGTATAAAAGGGAATTAAAGGAGAAAAATACTTTAAGAGAGAATAAAAATAACGTCAACACTCTGAAATTTGCAAACAAATACTACATTTTCCATATCAATAAAACTGCTTGACTTTGATTGATGAAACAGATGTATTAAACAAAAACTAATATGATCTAATATTATTTCGCATGTATAATTTCATTAAAGTTTGTCTAACAACGCGACGGAACTTTAAGTATGATCACATATATAATTTGTCAAATTTATATGATCTTGACTAGTGTGATTAAACACGTTTCCAGAATTTCTCCAAATTTAAGTACCTAGAGTAACCAATTGTTATTGGCCCATTGTGCCTCAGAAATGCTAAATTTTTAATTTTTCTAAAACATTTTTATTTTTGGTATCTTGTTACAGTTTCAAAAATGTACACATTTGCCTCATGGATGAACTATCTAAATCTTCTTTTGTTCTGTTCGCAATTGGTAAAATTGTAGTAAATAAGTATTTTGTATGAAAGGCAAAATGTAACTTTGTTTACATTTTGCTACATTTACGTTACATTAATGCACTGTCAGCGCAACTTTTTTCAGTTGTTAGCATCTAACATGTTCGAAGTAATAGATAAAAGCATTATTATTGTTTAAAAGATCTAGATTATGTGGTCTTTAAATGGTAATGTATGATTTCTACAAATATTCATTGAACGCCGCCTTTCCTTTTTCATCTTGTTTATCATATTTTACTGTTTGTTATATGTATATTTAATAAATTGCTGTGTTAATATTATTTCTGGTGTCCGTAGCTTTAAGTCTTTGTGTCCCTTATTCATTTACATGTGTTTGAGAAGAACCTAAGTGTCGATATTGAAGTGTGTCCGGGTTAGCAAACCCCGGGTACGTTTCAAAACTTTCTTATTATTTTGTTCATTGCATATATGTTGTTAAAAAATAAAAACACTAACAATCAAAAATGTCGAGAGAGAAAGATAAAATATGAACACACAACCTACCAAGGAAATATAATAGTTGTTTTTAATTATAAGAAGTAATATTTATAATGATCGTATGCGCTGCTGTATTTTAAATGAGTTATCATTTGCAAATGCGCGTACGCAAGCTCTTACCGTCTTTCCGAATTTTTTCAAATTCCAAATCGTAATGCAAGTAATGTTTCTACAGAGTGTTCTCTCCTTTAATGTTTGTACGTAGTATTTTCGTAATGTAAGGTCACACGACCAATGAAAATACTCCATACGATTGCATCCGTTTATACTTTCATTTTGGATTGAGATTTGACAAATCGGAAAAAACGGTTCGTTATAGTTTCATATGATGTTTTAATTGAACAGTTATTACAAATAATACTATAATTTTATCATATTTATATGCACAATACAAAAAAAACTCATTCATTTCGAATAAACTGGCGATTAGTCGAGTAATTTTGACAAAATCCAGCAGTCAGGTCTCTGTCGACTTACACTTGCGGTGACTTCGAGATTACATATCTTCTTATAACTTGAAATGATTTTAATGACAGCTTTATTTCCTTTAAGAGTAATCAATTCTCTACCGTTTGGTACCAAGATTTTGAAAATTAGTGAAAAAATGTTTATATTAAGATTAGTGCTGAAGATTAGTTGCATACCTTTTCTAAATATATATGTATCAATTTTTTTTTTTTTTTGGGGGGGGGGGGAATAAAGGAAATTGAATTAAAAGCATATACCAAATATTAAAACATGTTTCATTATGAGGTAGGAGGGTTGTAGACTGGGTGAGGGGGTGGGGCCCGGGGGTTGTGACCAATCAACGCGCCGAACACCTATGCGTTTATACATAGAGAGTAAGTGAGTGTATACTGCTTCTTCGCTTTACATTATGGGTTTTGTAAACTGGAATAAACTTCTTTTAAAAGTGTTCCTATATTAAGTAAAAAAAAATCGTACACTATATTTTAAAGGACCAAAAGTCTTTATACTGTTTAACATGTACTAGACAATCCAATTATCATTCATTTCCTTCCAACAATTATGCATGATATTATAAATGTTTTATTGGAAATATCTACGCTACAATCTAAACTTGCTTCATAGCAAGGACGAAAAGAAACACAAATCTTCCTTTCTACTTTAATAAACAAATGTTAAGAACTCCACTTTAACAATTCTTTGATTGAAGTAGAAAAAACAATATTTTCTTGGAAATTGCAAGTGTCCTCAACACATACTTAATTCTAAAGGAAATACCAGTCGAGAACTTTATTCATCTTTATAAACAATCAATCACATACAAGAACTTGAAGGGTTCTTGTCTTTATTGTTTCGCACAAAGTAAATAATGAGCAGCATGCTCACAGACGTTAATATAATGTTTTACCGTTACATCATTACATTTTTATTTTATGTTCAAGCTTACTTTAACAATCTTTTGGCATTTGTTCTTAATATTGGTGAAATGCATACATCTTTGATTTAAGAAATTTAAAGTGGAAAAAAAATATTCTGACAATAACATTTACAAAACTTCATGTTGGTGTAACTACCGCAGAATGTCACAAAAATCCAATTTGACATGGTAATTGATTCAATACTCTTTCAACTTTTATACAAATTATGACAGTACAAATATACAATAACCCAATTGAGTATTGTAACAATTTCATGATGCAATATTTTCTAATAACACCGAGATTTTGGTATGGACTAATTTACAATATAAATAACTAGAATATAATTATGTTTCCAGTATTAAGGAAAGACAATTTATAAATAAATAATATAATCTATCATTGACGAACGCAAACAATTCAAAAGGTCTTGTATATAATTCTGTCCGGTAGAGGCTTTGAATCTAATATTTGAAATTTAATAACATAAAAACACAACAGTCCTTTCCTATTTTTAGGATTTCATTTACGATGATAATAAAATCAGCTTAAGACTTAATGTTATACCATTGTGATTCATTGAAAACGACACAAGTACAGTTTATATCCTCGTAGAAAAGAATACTTTGTCATTTATTATGCTCCCCGAAAAATTTCGTGGGAGCATATAGTCGCCGGGTTGTCCGTCCGTCCGTACGTATGTCCCGAATTCGTGTCCGGCCCATAACTTTGTTATTTGAAGTTGGATTTTATAACAATTTCTGTCCAGAGAAATGGTACCCCATATGGGCAGCATAGATGATGCAGTCGTTCCGCCCTAACTCATTTGGGTCGCTTCAAACCTGAAATGTCAAGGTCATTTAGCAGACCTCTGCACAAAATCGTGTCCGGCCCATAACTTCGTTATTTGAAGTCGGATTTTAAAACTATTTCACAGAAATGATCACCATCCTGAGACGACGTGTCGCGCGGAACATTTGGGTTGTTTTTACACTTTGAACTTTGTGTGACATAACTCTGACACTACAAGAGGTATACCTTACTGTGTCCAAAACCTATTCGGGGAGCATAACCCGGTTCAACCGGCTCTTGTTTTAATTATATGTTAATTTCTTTTTAAAACTGTACTGTTGGTGTTTTGTCTATCGAATTGTGAATGTCACATTCAGTTCTTATGTTAATTTTAAGGCAAATGTTATGAAAAAAATATACTTTGTGTCATCATTGGCAATTCAGTGCTTTCTATGAGTGAAACGAAACTTTCTTTTATATTTTTGTTCTTTTTATTTACAACTTTTACATTCTGTAGAGTAAGAAGAACCTCTTTTACATAATATGTAATTATCTTTCATAAAAACGTTGCATTGTATGTACCGTGTAGTAATAAATACACGATTTCGATTTGCTGCAGATAGAAAGCAAAAATCTATTTTACAACAGTGGATGAGAAAGCCTTACGAGTTTCAACACACATATACATTACGTTTCATTTGCTTTTTGTAAATCATTGGCTTAAATGATATCTTACCGATTGCCTTTTTACACGATAAGAATATTGATATTGAATATTTATTTTTATTCAATAGTTATTAAATAGACACCATAGCAGAAAAAAGAACTATTGCACTTCAAATACAATACAAAAAGAACAGAGGGAATTGTGACATGCAGTGTTCCGAAAACATGGATTATACATTCTGAAGAACGTTTGAAGAAGTAATGTGCCTTGTCATTTAAAAAATACTAAACGAATATGACATTGGAAAATATGAAAATATCATGTTAATGCGTTGCATGTATATGAATAACTAAAATGTTGCATAATGAAAATAGTGTGTACTAGTTAACTCGTTCCATAGTTCGTACAATTTAAGATTGAAACCTGCACAACCATAATTCAGAATTTAACGTATAGTTTCAGTTATACCAAAGTAAGACATTAGAGGAGGTATTTTTATGTACAAAGATCATTTACGTGTAAGCTCAATGTGCATTCGCATTATGTTTGTGCAGGCTCGATATTCTACTGAACTTTTACTTAACGTCTTAGTAGTGATTTGATTGCATTTCTTTGACAATTTAGTGGTGACGATTCTAGCTGAATGCTGTGGTTTTTATAGATAAGATAATTTTAAGTATCTTAAAATATGGTTTAACGAAGATTAATAAATTAATTCTTAGTCTTAACCTTGATGCTTATTTATCTTGGGTCGTGCAATCATAATTAGTATATTGTATCTGACAATGCCAGACAAAAACGGAACCAAAAGTCACGTCTTGTTCTTGACATGTCCTTGGTGACCATTAACATGATTTACATAGTTTAGTTGACAGCTCGACTCATTGTTTATTAAGTCTTTTAGAAAATGTGTTATCAAGAGACATTATAAAAGTTGTAAGTGCTTTCAATTTGGTACTGTGTTACAGTTAGAAAAACAAACAAAAAATTGCTATAAAATAATACATACTTTTTCAAAAGTTTTTGCGACTCCGTATATATACGTTCTTGCACCGCCGTGCAAATATTTGTATTGACGTCATTTGCGTTATGCAAATATAGCGTAAAGAAGCGCTAAATGTTAGGATTTTACCATTAGCGCGTCAATTAAAACGTTATTGTTTTAATCAACAGGGTTGTCTTATTTGATATCAATAGAATATTATATTCGTGTAGCTTCATTACTAAATTTCTTCAAATTGTTTATCAATTTTGTATTGAACCTACATTCATTCAATATGCTCTATGACTTACAAATGTGAATTTATGTCATATTAAATGACACAGAGCAACTTTACATATAATGTTGTATAATACTAATCATTGTCCATCACGGCCTCATTGAAATACTTGCTGAAGACTTAGTTTGATGTTCATGGACGATTGTACTAAATACAAACTTTTGTTTAAGCCATAAGCACCGGCTTATTTAAATATGAAAATGGCGAGTCATTGTGAGAGTTCAGGAACATCTGTAGATATACTCATAACACGGAGAATATGAGAACATATTTAAAAGGAAATCACTTAGGTTAATTGCCGCGGGACTGCGGGGGGGGTCAAGAAATATAATCCAATGCGATGAAGGTGTGTACAAATAAAATAACTAGTGTGCAAAATAATAAATCATTTATTCTTCCTGTTTTTCCAGAATAGTCCTTTCATTTTAAAAATGACCTAAAAATGAAAAGCGTGTAAATGTCATTCAAATCCGGCTAAGAAACGCTCCACACTATTCTATCGAAGTGAATTTTAATTCTGAGTACATTTCTCTATCATCGTTTTTTCATATGTAAGCGTTTTAATTGTTCAAGCTGATCAACGTAAGATTTTACAATAATATGTTTTTAGACATTTTACCTTTTGAACACTGGAGCACCTTTAAACGGTATTTTATCAATTATATCTAAAATGGCATAATGTTAGAACTTCTTCAAACCGTAGCTGTGATGGATTTAAGTGATGTTATCTTGAGTGTACCAGAGACAGACACTCTCTGAAAACGTGTCTAATCAAAGTGCTTTAAGTAGTTGAAATCTAATACAGTTTATGTACAATCATACTTAAAGTCCCGATAGAATGTTGAGAAAAACATAAACAGACATGTTTAATATGTTGTACTAGGAATGTTTGACATTTGAAGGTGTTTACATATAATCATGCGCTACAAAGTAAATTTTCTTAGACCTTTAACATTTTCGAATCAATTTATCTGTTCTATGTGCTTTTGTTTACAAATTGGTTTTATTTCAGAAACTCGAAAGTACCAAAGTAGGTTTGTGTTTGTTATTTCTAAAGAATATTAAGAATTATGTGTATATTTAATTTACCCTATTTTCTTCAAGTGATATCAGGCCCAAAAATGGGAAATTATGAGTGAATAGGTAAAATTCACAGTATTAAATGACTAGATTTTCATAATATTATGCTCTGCGTCACAAAATGATTACTCACGTGGCACACATACATTTCTATAAATACCCTTCGTAAGCTTTAGCTTACGATCAAATTTGTTAAATGAGTGTCAGAGTCTTCTTATATTTTAGACAGGTGTTATGTTTTATTCATCATTTATCTCCATCAATTGATGCATTACGAATATAAAAGTCAGTCTTTAGAAATATTATGCTATCTAGCTCAACTTAACATTCAATTTGAAAATATGAATAAAATGTCACTTTCAGTAATCATAACCAAACCCATGGGATTCTGAACTATGGTTTTATTACGTTCTCACCACAGGAATAATCAAATTATAAAGTTATCGGATATCCTTATATACGGGTAATTTTTATCAGTATAATATCAAATTTTTATATCCTCTATTCAGACTGGTTGACGCAAATAAGCTCTTTTTGTATTCAGAGAGACTTTCATATCAAACCGATACAATTTTGATATAAATTACATATTAAACTTATGTATGACAGAGTCGACGGGACTAGCTATATTAATTTTGCATCTGTTATAATTGTTAATTGAAAATGAATCACAAAAATACAATGGCTGGTAATATTTTTATAGGAATTACAAGTCACTAAGTGAAGTCTGGTTCGAAAATAATTACTTACATTGAATATTCTAAGGGTATGATTAACAAATAATTTCAGTGTCAATTGATTATGCCATGACGTTTTAATTGCTTATTTAAGCCACTAATATTGCAGATACATATGTTTTAATGTAATAATTCAATCGATATACCTTTTCTTTTAATATTTCTTTTATTTAAGGACAGCTTTTATAACTATCAAAACAGCAATTATAAGGACTCTGGCATAGAGATTTGCGCTTTTTAAGAAGCAGTTATAGAATTTTTAATGTTTTATTGAAATAGTATTTTATCAAGATGCTCTAAAATTATAAGGTGTTATATGTTAGATAACCATATTATTGCGTCGTTGTCGGATAGTGCTTATGTCGATTAAGGATGGTCTCCTTTGCATTAATAACAAAGTTTAAGATTGTGTACTTAAACAAAGCTATATGAAACGTTTTAATTGAAATTAGATCAATATTAGTATAGCGTCAAAATAAGGAACATCCGAAGTAAAATGTAATATACAATATTGTTATTCAATTTAATGCATGATCATAAATTAATATTGTAATAACATCTTCAGTAACTTACTTGTAATATTTATATCAGACTTGCTGTCAACACTTTAAGCATAAGTGTCAGGCTGGGAATTGATGTGTGTTAACGTTACTGGACTTATTAAGTTTGACCGTATGAGACAATCTAGAATTTATTTTAGGGCATACTAAAAACTTTAACGATGACATACATTTCATTTTCACGTGTTATTGTCGTCTTGAGATAGATGGATTGTGAAATTCATTTAAAATTGTGTATAAATAATGCAATTGTACTTTAAGAAATGTATACGATTACCAAAGTGACCGATAAAAGTATTCTCCATTTCGTATATATTATATTGCATTTACTACTAAGATTAATGGCAAAATCATTTTTATGACCGCTACCTATTTAAAGTATAGTATCTTATTCTCTGTTACCTTAACAAAGTTATTACTCTGAACTTTTACAGTAATAATCAATTATTGTAAATACATTTAGATTTTATCTGACTAACATCTTTAGTCAATTATTCTGTCGTATAAAAAGAAAATACTGATTAATCGTTATATACAGGCTTGTCAGCCCAATAAAGAACCATATCGTTACATCAAATGTTACACCACCGACGTGTTATGTTACGTATTTTAATTTTGATCTATGTAAAACCATACCAGACCATGGAAGGATATGTTGCCCTAATTTCTTTAAAACGGAGTTGTGTATCGAAAATATGACTCAATTTGACAATGCAGACTGGGGCAATGATTGTGCAATGTACCAAAGTAACATTTGAACTGTCCATGATTAAATTAATTATGTTGGACAAAGATGCAGACATGCAATTAACAATCAAACGCTCATATTTCCCCGGGGTTTTGCTTTTTATTCAGTAATTTCGTTCTTGTCATTTCTACAATGCATAATATAATCAGAGAAATTGCTTTCTGTTTCTTAAAAGTTGAAATAACGTTAAGTGAGCAGTTGTTTGTAGATTAAATTTGAAAGAAATGTACTTGAAAAAAATCTTACCAATTATTTTTTAAGCATTGTTAAGACATTTATAAATATATGTCAGGTAGAAAGTAATTACTGTGCTTTGAATAAATTCCAATAAAAGTGGTGTTAATACAAAAAAGAAATAAGCCTGTTCAACGTTTACGAAATTGGATCGAATCCAGGTACACACAACAATAAGTTTGAGTCAAATAAAGTTCCATCTAGGGAACTCATTTAGTAATATCTTAAAGCATACGATATAAAGGCATTAAGTTGGTATTTCGTACTTGCCTTACTAAAAATATATGTTACCTAGCATATTTAGTTTCATATTAATAAACGTCTCTAACTTAGCATTTCGATTGCACCCTTAAACTTATGCTTCTACAAGGAAATAATGATCTTATGTATATAAACTGTAAAGTATTTTGTTAATATTGTAAGGATGTTTAGATTGCATCTTTCAATTAAGATTTAATGAACAAGAAAAATGTTGTTCAAGCACATTTTCATATCAAAATTGTATATCAAGCATTTTTGGAGATGAAAACTTATTCATTTATACTCAAATATGAAATGACAAAAAGATGTTATGCAATTAGTGATTATTCAAGAAAATTAGGTAATATTAATGTCCTTTACATCATAAAGTTTTCAAGATATAATAATTATTGTATTGTCTAATATTGTATTGACTTCGTTAAAGTAAGGTATGTGAGGCTAGTGGATCTCATTAACATAAGCTAATTTGATAACACTTCAGACCTTACTTGATAATTTAAATATTTTTAGCCTCCTAATCGACGAAATGCCACGGTTAATGTCGTACAGTAAAAGTTAAATTGATCCATAGAATTATTGTAACCGTAGTAAGCGACCCTTAGGAAATAACTTAAATCCTCGATAAGATACATATAGTTTCACCTATCAATTTTTACTTAATTACCTAATTTCCTTGAATAATCTACAATAAACATAACAAAGAGTGTAGATATATTTTCGAGAGAATTTTATGTGGTATATTTATTGCAATGCCCACTTCTAACTGACAAAAGTAACACGATATTTTGTTCATGTTACCAAGCTACCTTTTGCTTCTTGTTATGTATGCAACATATTACATGTATATAGTTTGTATCTGACCAGTTGGTATTTCCAATATTATCATTGTTCTATTTTTAGAACATAAACTACATGTATGTACTAGAACTTTCTTAACTGTTGTAGAAAAACTCATGCATTATATTTAGTTAGAAACTTCCGGACTGTTCTTTATTGTTGAAAGTAGTGGGTTCAGTCACGTGACTTTATCGTGAAATCGGCAGACATTTTGTAAAAAATAGCCGAAGTTTAACACAAAATAATAATAATTTAAAAGCATCAAATGTCCTTAAATTTATCATGAACATGTAAAATAATCATTATTTTATCAATATAAGCCGAAAATAAATTATACAGAGAGGATTTATCGGCAAAATTTACTTGATTTCAACATGACCTCTATCGAGCATATTCGCGCTTTACGCTACCGCGCCGTGTTTTACAGTGAATTTATTGAGCAGTTCGGTTATTTACTACCGTTTGCGCGTTTAATTACGCACTACGTCATCATTTTTTGTGCATTTCGTAATAGAAAAAGGGTTCCTCTTGGCAACGGTGTATGATATGAGAAAATCCGTCTGTTTTCAAGAAAGTTACGAACAATTTTGTGAAAGAAATGCATTTTGTGACTAAAAGATGGTAATATATTTCTTTATATCATATGTTTTTACAAAATTCAATCATTTTTTGTTTGAAATGCACAAAATAAATGATCTAAAACGTGATATTGAAACGCGCATTCGGTTGTTTCTTTCAGGTGGTGTGCAGCTTTTTACGCCGGGTTGGCGTACGCCATAGTGTAGTAGAATTCGGATAGCTTGTATTTACGGTGTAGTTAAACATGGCATCCAAAGATTTGAAAGAATTAGGTAAGCGTTTTTATATATGTGTTTATTATCAATTTTGATTAATAATATTGAAATAAATAAATAAATAAATAAAAATAGATACAAAAAAAATTGTTAAAGTGAATCTTATTCTTAGATCAATTTCTAGTAAAAATTACAATTTTTTTATATTTACATATTTTAAAATTAAAGCAGAACTTAATAATTTCATGGATTTTAACCATCTACTTGTAAGACTTATAAAAATTTGAGCAAAATGTTTGCATTTGAGCAAGATGCTTTGTGGTCCCTTCCTTTATATTTTCAGGGGTACTGTATATTTGTTTCTAGCTGCTGGACAGCAAAATCAAATTGGAAATATTAATCAGATGCTGGACATCGTGATGCTGCTGGACAGCCATGTTTTACTTCAATTAAACACTATATAAGGGACTGTATATAAGGCAGTCTCTCAAACTATATAGTTCATACACAACATGGATATTGGTGATATCTTATATATTATTTTCATAGAAAAAACATTTGAAATCATGACAACATGGTCATGTTTGGAAAATCTGCTGGTCAGATTTTTCATGCCAATAAAAAAACAATACATGAAAATCATCATTTGATAAACTTTTAATTAGAATAAGGAACAGGGTTATAAGAATTTGGCTTGTAATTTTTAACAAATAATTGAAATATTCATCTATATAAAACAATATCCCAATTATAATTATTCTGCTGTTTGTCATGTTCAAATATATCTCAGAATTAATCATATAATGAAACCAAAATAATAAAAATGGTGAACTATTAGGATATTTTACTTCTTTCAGATGTACCAGGAAATGAAGAGGTGCTTCAAATCTGGAGGTGTAAATCTGCTGCAGAATGTGTAAAAGAACTTTGTGCAAGATACCCTGAATGTAATTGGAGCAATGTCACTCAAATCAAGACAAAAATTCATAGACTTAATGAAAAATGTAAGAAATTGAAGAAAAACAACAGGTCTGTAGAACTTAATTCATTATTATTGTCCAAGTTTGAGATACCAAAGACTGTGCTAAGCAGCCTTGATATTTCCAATGAAGCCAGAACTGCTCTTGAGAATTTAGCACAGGCAACTAAAACAGTATTAAAGGAAAATAAAGAGCTTAAGAGAGAAATTGAAGAAGTTAATGATGATAATGAGAATTTAGAGAGGCAAGTCAATCAGTCTGAAAGGCGAGTAAACATGATAATGAATCTGCTTGAAGTAACAAACAAAAAATACAGTGATGCATGTAAGTATAAACAAGAAAGTTACAAACTAGATAAAGAAGTTGAAGAATGGGAAAGACGTTACGATGAATTAGCAAAAGAGTTTGATAAAGCTGCTGAAGAATTACATCAAAGTAAGTTGAAATTGCAGGCACAATGTACACGAAATTTAAATAAGAAAATCAAAAGGAGAGATGAACAAATTGAAATGAAACAAAACATAATAAAAGAGAAAGAGAATGAAAATAAGGAATTTCAAAACGAGGCATCTTCCCTGCATAAACAGAAAAGAAACTTACTTGTAAAGGTTTGTAGACTTAAAAAGTCAATTGATGATAAAAATACCTTATTTGAAAATCAAAATGAAGAAATACAAAATTTAAAGCTTCAAATAGAGGAAAAGGAATTCAAAATAAAAGAATTAGAGCAAATAAATTCATTGCTTCATGACCCAGTAATTGAAACTTACTATGAGGGAAAATATTCAAATGAAATAAGGGAAACAATTATGTCTCTTGTAACCGAGTGTGGTGTGAGTCAAAGAAAGGTAAACAAAGTAATTGAAACTGTCGCGTCTAAGTTAACAGGGAAAACCTTATCACGCTTACCTAGCACTGGTGTGAAGAGTAGGCTGCTTTTAGAAGCAAAACGTGTTGCAAATGCTCATGTAGCTGAGACTATACTCAAAGACAAAAACACAACAGCTACTCTTCATCAGGATGGCACCTCCAAATTTCATCGCCATTTCCAAGGCTTCCAGTTCACCCTATCAGATGGTAAATGCATGTCAGCAGGTATTAGTGAGGTTGCAACAGGTGATGCCCCTACTTTGTTTGATGAATTTAAACATATGCTACAGCAGTTAACTTTAGCTTTTGACAAAAAAAGCCCAAATGCAAATGAAAATACAGAGATAAATATAGCAATGTTGGTAGCAAGCATAACAAGTACCATGTCAGATCAAGGATCAGTAAACCCTGTTTTTAATGAAAAACTAAAATTGCTTAAGGAAGAGTTACTTCGTACAATTTATGACAATTGGGAGCTGCTGTCAGTGGAAGAGAAGGCAAATGCATCACAACTATTTTCATTCTTTTGTAAGATGCATCTTTTTGTCAACATGGCAGGGGAAGTGGATAAGAGTCTTTCTCAGTTTGAGAAAACCATTATTTCTGATGGCAGAAATCCATTTAGCTTTGCCTCAACAGAAAGTGGTATTGCTAGGCTTATAAGAACCGCAAGCAAAGCATTAACAGCACATGGCTGTGACAAGTCTGGAGTTGGTGGGCACTTCTCCACATACCTTAAAGGGAAAGGTATTTCAAACAAATTAATAACATTTAGGGGTCACCGTTTCAATCATCTATTCTATGCTGCAGGTGTGACCTACTATCATTTGAAAGACATTCAAGACTTCTTATCAAAATGGGCTAATCAAAATGACTTGCTTAAAAGTGTTAACTTTGATGTTAATGAAATCATTTATGTTGCAGGAATCCGTGCATTAGGTATTATAGATAAAGTCATTACAGGCCCATTATGGAGAATCATTGAAAACTCACCAAACTCACTGGCATTAAATGATCATCTCTATCAAATGAAAATAACCTTAGAAGCTTGGGCAAAGGATGCTTCTTCCATTCTCAGTGGAGATAACATGTTCTCAGAAGACATTGTCAAAATCAATAAAGATTGTGTATATGACTGCCTAATTGCACCGTCAGATAACCCTTTGTTGGAGTCATATACTCAGATGGCTCTTGAAAATATGTTGGGGAAAAGCTTTTCATTTTTTAAAAAAAAAAACTAAAGGGGCCAATTACCTGGTGGGAAATATTGGGGCTAGACCTGGTACATAGCCCCCACTTAAAAAATTTTTAAAAAACAAATTTTTGAGGAGATTTTGCTCACTAATATGTTATGCTATGAAGCCAAGTGCATCTACAACCACCTATGAGGCCATTGTAATGTGGTCAAATAACCAGACAACTCATTGGTTGTCATCTCTATCAGATAGTGATAGACAGGAGGTCATTAATGATGCCCGCAAGAATGCCCCTAAAATGAGAGAAATGCTGCATAGGCGACAGGCAAAGCTTTTCTCTGACAAGCTTAAAATACTTGAAAAGAGACAAGATAAAAAAGCTCAACAAGAAGCAAAACAACAAACAAATAAGGTTAAATTAACACAAAAAATAACAAGTTGTGGTGGTTTATGGTCTGAATCAGACATAGATGCACATATGGTAAACATGGATGAAAAGGAATTTAAAGAAGCTGTCACCTGTCAGTTACAGTTTAGAAAGTCTGTTTTAGGATGTAAGGGTGAAAAAGAGCTTTTTCAACAACAGGTGAAAGGAAAACCTTATTCCGTTCAAGAATTAACTGCTAATTTGAGAACTGTCTTAGAAATAAATTCTGATGAGTCCCCGCTTGAAAATGAAAAGAAATTGAATTATAAAGAACAAGAGGAAGTAATAAAAGGAATAGACCAACTTAAGAGAGATTTAGGAGGTAAAATAATAGAAAATAGGCAGAAGATAACTGTGTCTCAGCAGAAAGACCTCCTACCAAAGTTGAAAAATGACCCTTCAATACTTGTCGGAAAACAAATTAAACATAAGTGTAGAGAGGAGGATGAGAGAATTGTCCAATGGTTTGATGCAACTGTTCTTAGAATAAAGAAACTGAATGGAGAAAAAACAGAGTATTTTATCAAATATGATGAGGATGATGATGAGTGGTTTTTCCCACTGTTGAAAGATATGGAAAAGGGCGATTTGATAGTAAAGAATATGTAAACAGTGACAATAGTGAGATTTTCAAATATATGAAATGTGTTACCATAGTGACAGATAGACAGATAGTTCATTAGTGATTTCTTCTTGTGTATATTATAAATATGTTAAAGAATGTGTAATGATAATCAGATGTACTTGTTAGTAAAAAAAAATAGCCAGAAAAAAGTACAGAAAAAAAAATATATATATATAAAAAAAAGAAAAAAAAAAAGAATACAGAAAAAAGAAATGAATAAAAAGATGCTGAAAAAAATAAGCACAAAAGTGTTAAAATGAAATAATTACTAGAAGGATTTCTATAAAAAAAATAAAAAAAAAATTAGTTAAAAAAATGCGTAAAATGCCTTAAATTAAAAAAAATTAGATTTTTTGATTGTGATTAAATTGGTTGCCATGGCAACAAATACTGTCAATTTTTTCATGTAAAATATTGATTATTTCAATAAATAACATTTATACTTGTGTATGAACATACCAATCAAAACACTTTTATCTTTGTATGTATGAACTTTTAGCACAAAGAATATATAGTTAAAAGAAGTTTAGCTTTTTCGTTAGCATTGTCGTCGCCATGGAAACCAAATTAAGTTTTTTGATGACTTTTTTTTGTGAAATTGTGTTCTTTTTATCAATTCCATAACATTCTATGTCATAATTAGAAGAAACACACATAATCATAAAAGTATGAAACCTAACAAACAAATAATTAGATAATATGCAAAAAAAAGGTAATTTCGGTGCCATTTCCTTTATTAGAATACAATAGGGAAAATATTTCAGATTTATACATAATGTTCAAACTTCCAAAAACTGTAACTTTTTAGTGCTTTGATGGATTTTGATGATTTTTTTTTTATTTTCAAGCTTATTTTTATATCTCTATGAATCATACAATATATCAATATTATATTTATAACTACAAAATGACATGAACCCCCTATTGAAAGTGCTAGATTATGATTACACTAGAACATAATAGACTATTCTGGAATGTTCCTAGTTTATATATATTACGGCATATTTTTCATTTCTTTTACCTTTTAAGTCATCAGTGATCTTTTAAGTCATCAATATATTTGGAGTATTATTCAACTTGGAAATTAAGTGATTTATTGGAGCTTGGATTATTTTAAAATAGTTAAAATTATTCTAGTGGATTTTATTGTGGGAATTTATTCTAAAGTGTTTGATTTAACTTGGATTTAACTGTGTTATTCAAAAAGGATCATTCCAGGATCAGACTAGACATTTAAGATTTTCACTTTTATTTGGACTTCAGGTATCTGTAAACGTAATTTGTTATTTTATTTTTCTTTAATATTTTTTTTCTGTAATAAATTTGTTATATTGTTACAAGTTTGTTGCTGGCTTTTCTTTCTAGTTACGCCTGGCTCGTAACATTCTCTTTTTGTCCAACGAAGTATCGAAGTAAAGATATCGTAGGAAATGGCTTTATGCTCATGAATAAAACGAAGAACTACATTTTGATAAACGAGGTTTACACATGATTCTACTAGAAAGTCTTACATCTCTCACGGCCCGTCCGAAAACAATCTGCGCGTGCGCAGTACGTAAAGTCTTACTTCCTTACGGTTCTGACAAAATTCACACCACATCGGAACTACCTTCTGAACCAAAATGTTTCCATAATATATACAAGTAAGGCAAAGAAAGGAAAAAGAAAGTATATGAAATAATATGAAACTGTCTTTTCACACCTGACTCGGCAATAATGCTGAAAGGCTCCGCAATTATCATCTACAATGACTTACACTTTTACTAAGTACTACTTCAATGTTTCGATTAGATATAATTTGTTCAGGATTTTTTATTTTGTTGTCATTGATAATTTTGAGTGATCACCATTTTTCACGATATATACCTGAGATAAGAATTCCATAACTTCTTGAAACAGATACATTACTTCTTGAAACTACCCGCCTTAAGAATTATTGTACTCATCTTAAACTGTATTGGTATAACTTTAATATATTTTATATATAATTATATGTATTTCAATGATACAAACAAAAAAGTAAAACAAAAAGTCAACACGCACGTAATCGTTTTACTGATTCACGATAGCTGAATAGTTGTAGAAATCATATATTACCATTTAAAGACCATACAATCATTTAACAAAAGTAAAATCAAGTAAAGATGTTGAGTTCAGATGACGATTAAAGATGAAAGTGCAGTGTAAGTAAACGTTTGAAGGTTTGCTTAAAGACACATTATGCCTTTAATATCTTGATCTTTTAAATATTTAGAGGTGGGAAAAATAATGTTTAAATTATAAAAAATATTTAGAGCATGTTAGATGCTAAACAACTGAAAAAGATAGCGCTGAAAGTGCAGTAAAATGTTACGTAAATGTAGCAATATGTAAACAAAGTTATATTTTGACTTCCATACAAAATGCTTATTTACTGCAATTTTATCAATTGCGAATAGAGCAAAAGAAGATTAAGGTAGTTCATCCATGTGGCAAATGTTTATATTTTGGAAACTGTAAAAAGATATCAAAAATAAATTTGTTTTAGAAAAATAAAAAATATAGCATTTCTGAGGCATAAATGGCCTTTAAAGTTATGCCAATAACTACCGGTTACTCTAGGTACTTAAATTGGGAAATATTGTGAAAACGTTTAAATCACACTACTCAAGATCATATAAATTTGACAACAAGGTATATATGCAATCATACTTAATGTTCCGTTGCGTTGTTAGAAAAGTTTTGTTTCTTGTTATATAGACAAACTGTAATGAAATCATACATGCGAAATAAAATTAGAGCACATTAGTATTTGTCTAACACATTTGCTTCATCTATCAACGTCAAGCAGCATTTTTATTGATATGAAAAATGTAGTCTTTCGTTGCAAAGGGCTAGGTACGTTTTGGGTCGATTTTGGCCTATCGGCAAAAAATATTCCAAATTTGATATATCAAAATTAAATTTTATCAAAATACAAAATACTACAGTTTGACGTCATCAACGTCACGTATTATTTTGAGCGCATCGCTTCGAGTAATTAAAACTATAGTGACGCATATGTATTTTCTTAATTGTTTATCGTGTAATACACAGGAGTTAATGATACATTTGATGTACATTTCTACGTTCAATTACGATTGCAGACATAAATAATTAGTCACTGTGAAGTATATTAAAACAGACGAAAAGGAATACATATACGATAGCTTTTATTCCCTGCGGTCTGAAGACCGCAGGGTATTGGTACGCGTTTAACTTTTGAGGTATGGAGGAGCACGTGACCTGTTTTCGGTACACGGAGGAGCATGTGATCTGTAAACCGTACATGATTGGTTAATTGCCTTTTCGAAAACCTGGCTAAATACCGTTTGCCGGTACGTTACGGATTTACCTCTAGGGAATTAGTCCGAATTACACATAATTAAGAACAAAAACTATTACTGGACATTTCTAATTTTCTATAATTATTTTACCGTTTAAGATGGAAAAACTTGAATGATGTGTTTGAAAATTATCAATGTTTCTTTAATATCTATGTCAAATTTTACAAACAATAAATTGTTTATACTGAAAATCTACAAAATTAAAATATTCGTAGTGGAATCTGCCATAATAAATAGAGATATTTTGTAAACTTGTGTGTTTACTTATTTTTTTTTGCTCGGAATTATTCATAGAATGGTAGGCCTATTTAATCATTTTCTTAAAAAGAAATAATTGTTTTATGTTCGACCTTCTCCGGTCTTTCAACTACGGTCACCAGTTTCCAAAGACCTTCTTCTATATTGATCGATTATTGTCAACTATATTCCTGATACAAACGTTATTTATCCCCCCAAACAATGTTGAAAATAGTTAAATGAGATATATTTATATCATTAAAAATGTTCCCCGCAGGAAACCGTTTTACTTGTTTATATAATTTACTTACCCTATTTAAGAAGTGTGTTCAGTAACTGCTGTTTTATAAAATACACAATTACTTTAACAAGTTCATAGTTAAATTTTCGGCACTGAACCTTCTTCAGTTTAAAAGGGCTAACCAACGAAATCTATTAGAAATTTGACATACGAAGAGGCACATATTCGTAATATTACCGCTATGAAAATATTTTTTATTCAGTGGTCTTATGTAATTACCTATTTAGTAAAGTTCAGAACTTATATCTATGCACGTGTTTGATTATCATCATCATCAGAATCATTATTATTATTATTATACGATATTGATCTTTCACATAATGCCTCGGTTACTCAACCTACCGGAATCGGCCGAATTACCGGAATCGGTGGTCTTTACTGGAATCGACCTGTAATTTTGTTATTAATGAACTTATAAAGAATGGCCTTGCATTTTTATAAGATATAAACATCATCAATGATATGTCAAAAGATTTTTGTAAATAAAATCACTTTTGATTAAACAATAAATCTAAGATCGAAGAGTTACTGCCATACTACCGGATTCGTCGAGGGCCTACAGTGATTTGGTTATTTATTATTTATGCATTTTAATAATATTTGTTTTGCCTGTTTTTATAAATTAAACTTAAACGTTATGATTGACCTCCAAAAAAGAAATGTGAAAAGAAAATCGGTTTAATTAACAGTGAAGAAATATTTCAACGGCGAAAACGGGAAAACTGCCGAAATCGGCGAATGATTACCGAAATCGGCCTGTATTTTGCTTATTTATGAACTTTTAACCAATTTTCTTGCATCTTTAAATAAATATAAAACGATATCAATAATATGTAAAAAGATTTTTGTAAATAAAATCACTATTGATAAATAATACAAAATATTTAATATTGGCAAGTTACTGCCATACTGTCGGAACCGGCGAAGGAATACCGGATCGGCCTATAATTTGGTATTTTTTGGACTTTTTAACGTTTCCTTTGCATCTTTTTATTAAATATAAACATTATCTATCATACTCAAAATAAGAATTTTGCAATTCGCTTTTGATAAATAAAACAATCGAGTTACTGTCATACTGCCGAAATAGTAGAATGATTAGCCTCCCTTGAATTCCTGCCAAAATGTCCGGAGACCACGTACGTGTTAGATTTTATATTGATTTATTAATGTTTATGTACTCAGTATATAGATTTTGCAAAAACTTAGGTCTTGAATACAGGATATTTTCGTGTTTCATAAAATATTTGTCGGCGATCGCCGCGGAGAACTTACTTTTTTATTTTAAGATGACGTTTAAAAAACATAATTAAATAAATAAAATGAAATAAATAAAAAATAATACAATGGAAAAGAAGAAAAACATAAACAAATGTACACACACATTAAAGTCGGCAGTGTTAAGTCGAAGTTTTTTGGTATCGTTCAAAAACAGATCATCATTATAATACGATGATGCAGAGGCTGTTTATATTCTGTTAAAAAATAAAATACAAAATGAACTAGTACAAGATTTTTTCTGTTACGGAAGTTTTTTCGTTTGCAAGGTAAATGCACGGATAATTTAAACTACCTTAGTCACTAAAAATATTTTCAACTTGCTTAGAATACTGTTTTAATTGAAGAATATAGGAAAAGGCGGTGATCAATCAACATAAACTTTGTTCCGAATTATTTACACTCGTATTTATGTTTCCTGTTAAAGGATAATACCACATATTTCATTGTCATACTTTGAATATTCAGATTTCATATCTAACAACACAAAGTACAAAATAGGTTTGAATTCCTTTTATGATGTAAAGAATATACATGAACACGTAAAAACAGTGCATAAAAATCCTACCCTTTTCAATGACATATACCATTGGTGGGTGCTACAGTACTGTAATATACTGCAATAAATTTGCATAGCAGTATACAAAATACTACCGACGAATTTCTTATCAACACAAGTTATGACTAGTAAAATATATAGGTACAATTGCCGACAAAATGCTTTTCCAGCTATTTTTCGATAACATACATTTTCGTTTTATCACACACACATACATGCCATAATTTCAAGACTGATTTCCGGGACACTTTAAAAAAAACTCAAATGTTGTAACTTTACAACTTGCAAATGTTATATGATACAGTAAAGCATGCGCTATGCTTCATCACTGTGGTAGCGTAAGGTATTCAGCGTACCTGTTTTTATACCTGACCAATGCCTCTGACAAAAGAAAGAAAAAATGTTAAGAAGTGACTTATAAAGTTTTTGAAGCCAGAGAGACTCGTATGTTAAAAATAATGTACAATATTGCGACACTTCCAAGATAATTGCAAGCATGCAAACATTTGAAGAATTTGTAAAATTATTTCAATACAAATGTATAAAACAAAATCGCAACTAATGACCTATATTCAGAATTTTTTGACAAGATTTAATTTCACACCACCCTTCTAAATAAACTGATTCTGGAGACAAGTGATTGACCGGTGCTAGAGATCATTTGGTGCGCTAAAAGTGTCAATCATCATTAAAGGGCGGTTTTATCAAGACTTCAAAAGACTTTGCCGACGTGCGTACGTGACAAACTGCTAGGTAAATGTAGGCGGAGTCATTTATTCAGTTGTTGACACACTTGCCCAGCAAAGCAGCAGTGTTACAATATTTTAATTGACGAGAAAGGTCACATATATTTATCAATCAGTGGATTAGTGTCAACAACTAAAATGTCTGGGGAAAATCTATCTGAAATAAACGTCTTATAATAATTAAATGATATAATAATATAAATGTTATTGCATATTATTGGAATTGTTCACTAAAGAGAAATACTTTATGTTATTTAAATGTACAGTGATATTTATCTCTTCATTAATTGAAGAACTGGAGCCTCTCCTACTACCAATATATACCCGATTACGCCCCTTACCAATCCGTCGCCATTTGCCAGTATGTAAACAGCAGACTGACGGAGTGAAAACTTTGGGTAATGAACAGAATTGCGCAAGCAGTAACCACAAAATAGTAGGTGATAATTTAAAGCTTATATTTTATGGGAATATAAAATGTAAAAACCTAAGCGGTTAAAAAGTGCGTAAACCTAATATTTGTAGAATCACACCAAAATTTACCCAATTTTGCGAATCTTGCGCGAAATAGAGGATGATTGACGTCATCCGTGACGTCATCTACGTTGCCGAGATACAAAAGAACGTCAGTTTTTAATTGCATATATGTTGCTTTGTCAACTGACATTAAATGACTCATTTATATTCAATATTTTATTTCTTCAAAATTTTGGGCCAAAATCGACCCAAAACGTACCAAGCCCAAATTTCAGTATTTTCTCCTTTAATTATTTTTTATGCTCGACTGTTGACTATGACTTAAAACTGATTTACTGTACGATTGTACGCACTGTATCATACAACTTCTGACAAGTTTGTTTATCTTTAATATCATTTTTTAGAAATATATGAAATAAGAAAAATTACACATTATTAAAAATATTGAAGAACAACTATACTTGCCTTATATAAATGACATAACGACAATGTATACTTGCTATGTTAATACGTAATGCACTAGAAAGAAACATAAATTAATTTGAAAAGATATTAACACTATACTGATATGACAAATCTTTATTGTTATCAAAACCCACCGAGTACAAGACATCTTTCTCCTACATCTAAACACCGAACTATTGAACTGCAATAAAACATGATGCTACAATGATTGGTGTAAGAATGTGGAAATGCATACCCCGTGTAAATACTTATTTGTTACTGGTTCTGCTTGTAAATTTTCCTTTTGATTTAGTTAATTTCGTTTTGGTTGAAAAATCATCTCAGGGAGGTAAAAAAACATAATTTATACTTTTAATTGAAATCAAGTCATAGAATCAGTTTGATGAAGTTTATTCATCATGAAAAAGAAAGTTAGCATCCAATAAGTTGTGCTGCTGTACAATTTTGACAGAAAATTATTCAGTAGACTGACTGACTGAATGAATGAATGAATGAATGAATGAATGAATGAATGAATGAATAAATGTATAAATAAATGAATGATTGAATGAATGAATGGATGAATGAATGAATGAATGAATGAATGAAGGAAGGAAGGAAGGAAGGAAGGAAGGAAGGAAGGAAGGAAGGAAGGAAGGAATTAATGAAATCTGCACGAACTAACAAATTAAAAAAATATAAACAACAACTTCAAGCAAACGTTTGTTACGCAAATTGAACTGTCTTTTCAAAGAACATCGTTCCAAAATAGCTTTTAGTATCTGGTTGGAATGAAACGACATTGTGTGTCAAAAATATGACTCATAATTTGACAATGCAGACTGGGACAATGATTGTGCATTATAACAAATTCTAACACTATTGGAATTTTTTCTATATAAACAAGGAAGGTCCGAAGCGTGCATTATTCTACAATAATGCACTCGCCGTTCTTATTATCTCCCTGTGTATTTTCCCATTGAGGGCGCCATTTTGTTTGAAAAATCTGATAAAAAAAACATTTTTTTGTCGAATTTTGTTTTGAAAACTATCTAGAATGAAAGAAAATGATCTAACTAAGAAAATAAATCCGAACACCAATATCTTTTATTCAGTCGTTAACGCTGTACAGACGTTTAAAGTGTTGTTTACGTGACGTCACAATGTAGCGCCAAACAGCACGTGCAAAACAATAAAATCAAGTACGCTATTTTAATGTCACAAACGAGTTAAGTTTTACATTTATTTCAGTTTTAATAATTTGTATTTCGCTTCAAAAATTATAGAGTGAAATAAAATAAACAAACAAAGTTTTATCAACGTTTTCAAAATTCGTTATTCTCAAAATGTTTTTACACACGGTAGATTTAACGACAGTTTTTTTTTCAACCCATTGGAACAGCCTTTAAAGAACGTTTCTATTGGAAACTCTGAGGCAAAAACAAATTTAACCACCAAACATAAAGTCCAACTTTATAACAATAATTATAATTTCCTTGACGTGTTAGAATGGAAATAGATATTAATTCCTCGTGCATTATTGTATAATAATGCACGTTTTTCGTTCAAATGCTTTGTAATTAATCACTCAGACCTATCGGCCTTCGTGATTATATTACTACGCATTTGAACTCAAACCGTGCATTGTTCTACAACTGTTACAATGCACTCAGAATTGATATCTATTTTCTAAGTAACATTTGAACTGTCCATGATTATACCAATTATGTTGGACAAAAGATGCAGACATGCAATTAACAATCAAACGCTCATATTTCCCCGGGGTTTTGTTTTTTATTCAGTAATGTCTTTCTTGTCATTTCTACAATGCATAATATAACCAGAGAAATTGCTTTCTGTTTCTTAAAAGTTAAAATAACGATAAGTGAGCAATTGTTACTAGATAATATCTGAAAAAAGGTACATGCATAAATTCTTACCAATTGTTTTCTTTTATAAATTTTATATAAATTTATAAATACATGTCAGTTAGAAAGTAACTTGTGTGCCTTTATAACGTTTCTTTAAACTAATGATTCAACTTTTGTTACATTATATGTGGTGTAAATACCAAAAAAATAAGTATCTTCAAAAGTGAAAAGAATTTGATCAAATCCAGGTACACATAAAGTTCCTTCTAGAGAACTATTTTTTTACTAATTATATCTAAAGGCATACGACATAAAGACATTACAGTTGGACTTTCAAACTTGGCCTCATAAAAATAATATTACTTATATGCAAAGTTAGCATATTAGTTTCATATGTACACGTAAGCATTTCGACAGAACCGCTGAGTACATGTCATATTTGTTCTACATCTAAACACAAACATGATGCTAAGATTGGTGTAAGAATGTAGAAATGCATACCCTTGTGGGAACTATTAATTGTTACGGATTCTGCTTGTAAGTTTTCTTCTTGATTTAATTACTTTCGTTTTGGTTGAAAATGTCCGAAATTTTATTTTTAAGATCACTTAGGTTTTTTACGGTTCAATCTATTGTAATTTAGAACAGGCATTCGTTATTATGAACGTCGTATGGTAAAATCATAAAAATCATAACAATTTAGGATTGAATTGTACATGTACATTGTTTTTAAACAAATCCTTTCCCGTGTGGTTAACCACATAATTTTAAAAGTACTGTCGTCTTTCCTTGGCACGGTGAAGCATCGTTTTCTATCACATTAATTTAAAATTAGATTAAAACTTTATAAACTTGATTACTTTTGGTTCTTAAATCGAAACAATTCCTAAAACGTGTTTAATCACTCAAGTTAAGATGATATCAGAATTATAAAATATATATGAAATCATACTAAAAATGTATCTTGTTATGTATATAAACTGAAATAAAATTGTACATGCGAAATGAGGTTTGGTTATTTTAGTAATAAATAGCGTACACTCCATCGTCCGCTGTAACCTCCGCTTGCGAGCGACATATACACGGTTGAACGACGAATAAGGCTAAAAGAAGATAGATCTGTTCAATATAAACAAAAGCCATGTAACAAATGGTTTATGTCCTTACTATGGTTCATTTTATTTGGTGATTGGAAATCCTGAGAAAGTCCTCTAGTTTAGTTATGGTCATGCTTAGTACAGCTTTTAACCCATTACTTCATATACACGCCTTTTAACGCCTTTTTCACCCCCCCCCCTTTTTGTTGCCTCAAATGATGAAAAATTGCCTTATTTAGGCCCCAAACACTTGTTTTTGTTTGAGAAATGTTGTTTAAAAAAGTGACCTCTTTTTCGGCGCCGCCCCCGAACCAAAAGATACATCAGGGGGTTGCCAGAAGGGGGATGTGCCCCCTTCTGTTTGGGGGGTTTGAAGGGGGGCGGAGTCCCCCTCATCGCCAAGAAAAATTTTGGACTTGTGAGAGGCTGTAAATGACCCCAGATTGATCATAAGGTAACGTGTAACCAACGCTGAAAAGCATTTGACTCTATCTCAATCCATTGAGAAAGTGCAGCACTTTGAAATCAATTTTGATGGAAAAAATCAACGCAAAATAGTGATTTTTGGCAATTTTGAGATGTCCCCTCGTTGTCATGGTAACAGAAAATTTAAGCCTGAGCATGTTGTTGCAAGTGCAATGGTCCAGTCAACATTTGTGCCAAGTTTGATTAGTGTTGAAGCAGTTTTTATAGTATTATAGCAATTTGAACTTGTAACGGGAGACTTTTCAATGAAAACAGCCATTTTTCACAAAATGCTCATGAAGTAATGGGTTAAGTGAAAAAAGAAAAAGGTATTGGAGAGACTGTTGTTATAACTAGTAACGTATATGTAATTTAAAAATATTTATTTGTCAAATGGTTGACCATATAACTGTGTGATATGTCAAAATTCATTATGGTAAATTGTGGTCCTAATATAATACATGTTATATATATTTTAATCGGTTGATTTAACTGCGGTAAACATAGTTACATGGCTTAATGTATATAATGCTATTGTAACTTCTCCATTTTCTTGGTTAATAATAATAATGACAATACATATGCATCTATTGTATCCATTCACGTAGTATTTATCTTTAAATCTGAACATTTCTGTGAATAAATAGGTCATGTGACTATAAGACAAACGAAAACCTGAACATAAAAATAATTATCAAAACGGAGTGTTTAATCTTATTAAAACAACTTCACTTATTTTACTTTGAACTGATATTTAAAAACTGTTCATAGCAACAAATCATTAGTATTTTAAAGAAATTCTAAATCCTCTCCAACTGGTAAGTGCGCTTGAAACTTGACACCAATTTAAATGTATCCATGAATTTCGGGATGTTTCTTTTATCATTTGTAGCATGGACTAATATGTGTAGCAATAAAATATATTTCCTGTCGGTAAATTATTCTTAGATTGAATATTTGCATTATATGATTTGGTTGTGGTAACGTTGTGTATATTTTCCTTGCTGCCGAGTTGAGCTTAATTGAGTTATAATTTCTTTTTTTATTCGTAAACAACCTGACGAATGGATTTTCAGATTTAGAAAGCAACCGTACAATGAGGAAGCAAAACAAGTGCTAGTTTTATTTTTGATATTTACAGAAACCAATATGTTCACAACAGGTATTTCTTTTTTTATTTGGTGCAAAGATATCTCCAAAGAACCAAATTGTTTTGCTCTTATCTTACATGTTAGGCTTTGATGTCAACAAAAAGGACATTTCTGTAAAATTGAATTGTAAAATTTAGCGTTAGGTTGCGAAAAAAATATTTTATCTAAGTCCAATATATAAGGGTACTTACAATGAAGAAAGCTATATCTGTTTTTTTTTTAATCTATTAATTATATGGTAAAATTAAGATGCTTCAATAATAACCTATGAGAGGTAATGATTGAAGCATAACGATTGCAGCCACAGTTTATCCCAGCGTGGTCATATATATAAGATGCGATTAAATTGGTTCGATTAATTGGAGTCTGTGAATCTCTAAGCTCCAGGCAGATTCAAAACTTCACAGTAATACAGTTTGTTTGACAATCTGCCCTTTTGTAAAAAATTGATTTGATTAAATGTGAACGCATTTTATTAAACAACAACAGCAGGCAACAAATTATCCAGCTCTTGATTATAGTTTATTTCATTTATTCGAGCTTGTTCATCGCATTGCAATGGATCTCTATACAGAATACCCCCATATAATGTATATGTATGAATTATTTTAACATATTTGCCTAAACAGAACAGTTGAAAGTAATAATCTTTTATAATCTCCAGTCAAATTTTAAAGTGATAACAACTGCATTGCTATTTTAAGAATGCCATTCCCTTCTGTCTTTTAAAGGTGTAAGAATTTCATATTTGTGTCTCGAACAATTATTTAAAGAGGGAAATTCAATTTTCAGAAAGTATCATGATGTCACATCATCAGTCATTTTTCTCCAAATGGTCTTCAAATTAATTTTTTCCCATAATTTTATTTTTAGAAGAAAAACTCACGAATTCTTGATATTATGGACATGGACGTAATGGATGGAATAAATATAAAATAGAAATAAAGAGGATGTTCGATGTCTACAGATTATAACAGAATTGTACTTTATCTGCATTGTTTGTGGCAGCAGATTTATATCATTATAATTACACACTGGAGAAGTACTTTTCTGAAAAAAAAACTGACCAGAGGAGGGAAATTAAAACAAATTCGAAATTGCTTTGACAACTCGTACTTGTCGTCAAAACCTAATTCGTCGAAATATCTCTGACGACTGCATGGAAGCATATTAAATATATTTTGTTGGCACCCATTCGGTATAAATGTACATCCTTAACTGAACCGGGTTGCAATTTATTCAAAGTGCATATTACTAAAATTTAAAACAAAATTTCATGAATTATTAATGTTAATTGAATGTTATGCTTTGATAAAGCTATATGTAATTAAATATCCCTTGAATTACTTAAATCTTGAAGGAGAAATGGATGGGAAAGAATAATGATTGCATAGTTCAGTATCACATGCAATGAAAGAGAAATGCAAGATTTATAAAACAGCTTGCTTTTTGCACTATCGCCTTACTTGCCATTTTTGCATGATAGTTCCCGAAGGGGTATGTTATATCTATTATCCACGACTTGAGTCTCGCTATAGTTTTGATTAATTCCATTTTCTTCTGACATGATTAGATCAACAGAAGACGAAATAGATACAAGTGGCACCATTGGGGTTTGGCAGACAAAAGCTATGTTCACAATGATGATTTATTTTAGGCTGACTTCTGTCTAGCAACATTCTTTTCAATACAAATTGTTAATTTTATTTATTTATAATTTCGATAATCCAATAGAATCTCTTAATCAGAATAAAGAACAATACAAAACTTTTAAGTCATACCGGTATTATACAGTTTAGTACAGGCTTCACCGTATATTCCGAATAGTTTTAATATTCACATTTCATGTTTACTTTCCATTTACTCCATACGTATCACACTCGTCATGTAGAAGGTCTTAATTTCTTTGTACAATTTTTTCTGATGCAATAATGGTTTAACTTAATATTTACTGACGAATAATTGAACAGGACATGTTGAATATAAATTCGGCAAGTTTGATAAGATTTAAGTCATTTTATCTGTACTTGTTCTTCGTTATATAATGAATGTTAAAGGAAACATAATTTTGGACGACAAAACTTGATATCTACAATTTCAACCGTATCTCACTTCCTAGCTTTACCATTGAACACTACGTATTAATACGACGATTTCAATAAGAAACCTTAAAAACACAAACATGCCGTATTTAAAATGTTTCAATGTCTGTTTGATTCTGATTGATCATAAACGGTAGTGGTTAAGTGCAAGCTATTATCAACACCTCCTTCAGCTGACTTATGCCGTGTCCTGTGTTTGTTGTCCTGCAATAAACAAGAGTGATATAATGTAACAGTAATGGTTTAGTGTCACGTCGCGTATATAACTCCACATAAAAATTATATTATGTTTTTATATGTCTTAAATTAATCCAAACTGTTGGAGAAAAGTTAAGTCTCCAGACAATAAGAATATCCCAGTAATCCTATATCACACGCTAATTACTGTACTTTCCGATTCTGAAAAAAAGAATAATGCAAGATGATATTTGAGTCAATTTTAATGTTGTAAAAGGTTGCGATCTATTTTTTAGATATTAAGAAAAAAGCTATCAATAATGTCGAAATTAATACTTTGTATTAAAAGTGATTTTGTTAAAATAAATGGAAACTGTACTTGTACTCAGCCCGGTGTCGGCGTCACACTATGGTTAAGTTTTTGAGTGCAAGTTGGTATCTCAAAAACATCTGAAGGAATTTGAAGCATAAAATAGGTCACTGTCACAGATCCATTACTTTAACGTGGATTTTTACAGAATTATGGTTCTTTTTTAACTTAGAAAATTATACACCGTCCAGGCTCTTATTTTACAATCAAGCCCTGGGAATAGTTGATCTGTCCTACCGACAGCTCCTATACATTTCTGTATATGTTTTTACCGGAAAGTTGTAAAATGAAACAAGCAAAACCGTCTTTTTACTATGAATATGAAGAAAAACGCCTTGAAAATGATAATAATCAATCACAACAAATTATATAAAAATTGCAAACTCGTTTTGATTTTGATTGAGTCCGTAAATAAAGGATAATGAAAAAATGCAACATCCCTCACGCCCCCTAGCACCGGCTTGAGTGGTACTCAATTTCCAAGAATTAGAAGTGCTGAAATCAATTATCCCGAAGGACCAAAATAATATAACATCACAATAGTGAAGTACGGAGCATGAGTATGCAATATCTCGAATAAATTTACCTTTCATTTTTTTTTCCCTGATTTTTTCATATATGTAGTAAGATATTTTGTAGTTCAAAGGATCAAAAGACTTTATATTGCAAAAGCCATCGGCCATTACTTTTTAACATTTATGCATAATATTTTAAATGTTTTAACAGTGCCAATATTGAAAATATTCATCGTAAATTCTATAACCACTGTATGTAAAGACAAAAAAAGACCGAACATTTTCTTTCCTACAAAAATAAATAAATGTTAAGAATTCCACTCTTAGACTAACAGTTCTTTGATTGAAGTAGGAAAAACAATATTTGCTTGGAAGATGCAAGTGTCCTCCTCAAAAATTAGATGCCAAAAGTACCAATCGAGACCTCCATTCATTTTTATTAAGCAATCAATTACGTGCAAAAACTTGAATGGATTTTTTTCTACATTTTTAGGCTCAAAGAAAACAAATTGAAGAGTACGTGCATAAATTAATACCACATATTCCTTTACATTTACATATTTACTCGTTCTTACCTACTTCATATTTGTATTTGTTCATGTCTTTACATGAAGTGTGATTGAAATTCATACATAACATCTTTCACACTTTTTGTTTGATGCAATAAATGATAATTGTATTGAAACGAAGTTGGTTAAATATACACTAAACCATGCGGTTATATCTTTACTAAAGCCCTGACCAAAACAACCATATGCAAACATACATTATTTTTTTAATTTTATTCTTTAGTATTTGGTATCGGAAAGTAATGTTTCGTTAAAAACATAAACATGAACTTGTTTAATAGTTCGTATTCGCTAAGAAGGAGACCTGCACAATGAAAATTCAAAACGAAGAAGCAATTTGATCAAATAATTTTCGTAGTGCCAACAATATCAAAATAATTAAGTAAGAATTTACAATAGGTATATTCATGTACAAAAATCAATTGTGGTGGTTAGGAAAACACAAGCGTGCGTAATGTTATGTATGCAACATATTACATGTATATAATTTATATCTGACCAGTTGGTATTTCCAATATTATCATTGTTCTATTTTAGAACATAAACTACATGTATGTACTAGAACTTTCTTAACTGTTGTAGAAAACTCATGCATTATAATTAGATAGAAATTTCCGGAAATATCTTTATTGTTGAAGTTGCTAGATTATGATTATTGTAGAAAATGAAAGACTATTCTAGAAACTTCTTAGCTAATATATATAAGAGACATTTTTCTTTCGCATGACCCTTTTAAGTCATCAGTGACCTTTTAAGTCATCAGTGATCTTTTAAGTCATCAGTTACCTTTTAAGTCATCAATATATTTGGAGTATTATTCAACTTGGATATTAAGTGATTTATTGGAGCTTGGATTATTTCAAAATAGTTAAAATTATTCTTGTGGATTTTATTGTGGGAATTTATTCTAAAGTGTTCTTGGATTTAACTTGGATTTAACTGTGCTATTCAAAAAAGGATCATTCCAGGATCAGGCTAGACATTTGAATTTTACATTTTTATTTGGACTTCAGGTATTTGTACACATAATTTGTTATTTTCATTTTTCTTTAATAATTTTTCTGTAATAAATTTGTTATTGTTACAAGTTTGTTGCTGGCTTTTTTCTTTCTCGTTACGCCTGGCTCGTAACAGTAAGTATTATGCTTGTGCATGCTATAATATTCTACATAACTTACATGATGTCTTATTACTGTTTATTTTCGTTTCTCTGAGAATTCAGTGTTGAAAAATTCTAGCTGAATGTAGTGTAGATGATTTTAAGAGATATAAAATTGATTCTAATCTAACCTATCTTATATTATTTTTAAATTCAATATTCTTTCAATTAATTTTGTTGTTTGGTTAAAAAGATAAACATGAACTTGTTTAATAGCTCGTATTCGCAAAGAAGAAAATCTGCACAATGTAGTGATAATTCTAAAGTTCCAAAAGGTATGGTCTTACGTAGACAGTCATAAAGGAGACAAAAATCTTAATGTCGACGTTTTTATCTTGGGTCATGCAATCATAATTAGTATATTGTATCTGACACTGCCCGACAAGGACGGAACCAAATGTCACTTCTTAATTTGTTCTTGACATGTCCTTGGTGACCATTAACATGATTTACACAGTTTAGTTGACAGCACCACTCATTGCTTATTTTGTTTCAGAAAATGTACTGTTCAGAGACTATAAATCATGTATTGATAAGGAGGCAAATGCGTAGTAGACACAATTCATACAATTGAATTAGTAATGTGTTACGAAAATGATTTTTTATATAAGACATATCATTTCAAAAACTAATTGCAATTAGAGTAGCTGATATGGCCACATAATGACTAAGGAAAATGCATTGACAATTTGGTATCGTATTTGTAAACAATTAAATACGCAACAATATAAATGTTAGTTTTTTTTATTCTGATAACTTGAAAAATTACTATAAAGTATGCCTGAGATTTAAAAATGAAAATAGAATAATTACCTAGCCTGATAATTATAAAAGTATGAAATGTAATTATATATTGTTTAAGAAAAGATAAATTTGAAAGATAACAAACGAATACAAAGACTCAAAAGAAAATGAATATACAATCATGTTCTCTAGAATGATAGACAATACATGCCCTGTGTTTATGTTGTTTTATATGTTTTTGGTTCAATTCTATTTATTTTACTCTGATCTGATATAGAAGGAAAACAAATGTCTATAAAGTTTTCGTGAAAGAAATCCTTCCTTTTAGATATAAATTCCCTTTTATATTTTATTGTGTTCTGATCACTTTTAATATTGTTTTGTTGCCTTAATCACACTACAAACAATGTACCAGTAAAGTGTAGTATTAGATAAATAAATTCAAACGACGGAAAAAAGTAATTAAACCTTTACCAAGAACAGTAGTCCAGTCTTTTCAAACTGAAACAACATAATTTTAAACAAACTACATTATTTGTATCTGAAAATGAAATCGTGGTGATAACGGTCAAAGTCGATGCGAATAAACAATAATCAATCGAACTCATGCTTTGATTTCAATATCAATTAAAATGTGGAAAACAATTCAAACCAAATTTTGATTTTCTCTAAGAATAGGTAGGTAAGCATGTAAAGCTACACAAGCCAGGCCATCAGATGCCACTTAGATGACAAATACTATCAGGTCAAATATTAATTTAGTAAACGTAAAAGAATTGATAGAAAGGTAAAACTAACTCAATCACTAACTTACTGGCAAAAAGTTTTTAAATGGAATAATTTGTCAGAATAAAAGCAAATTAATCTGTCACTTAAACTGGAACAAAGTCATTTGTCTTCAAAAGACTGGTGTAAAACATAAGACTCAAACTCGCTTCACAGATATGGTCGATTCCCCCCTACAAAAATAGGACACCCAAACTGTTGCATTTTATGATGACAGAAGGACAAACATAATTAACGACTTTTTGTTAAATCATACCTACATTGACAATTTTATAAGGCCATGTCGACGTGTCTTGCTGATCGTTTCATTAATGCATTTGAAACAGAAGATATTGTCATATAATTTTTAGAAGATTAAGCATCTAAAGGGATCAGAAACGGATGGTATATGTATCAGTAACATAATGATATTTCACATATAGAAACCTAGTATTATGTAATAATCAAACTTTAATATCACAAAAGACATTATTGTTACATTTACAGGCCGCTAATGTAACCACAGTACGCATATGTAATGAAAAACTCTTTATTTCCTTAACAAGGGTAAACATGTGTTTTATAATGATAAGGAGCAAGTTACAGAAGGAAATAAGGCTGCATGTGAATTTTTTGTCAGAAAAGTAGCAGAAAGTGAAACAAAAGAACATGTATTTGACTTCTGTACAAAATATTGAATCACTGATACTGCCCGAATTGCCAAAAATGATACAGAAGCAATATACGGTTCATGTTTATAAAAATAAGTATCGTTTTGGAAACTATAACAGGAAACCAAAATATACAGAGTCTTTTAGAAATAAATTAAGCATTTCTGTGGGATAATTGGCCTTTAAGTCATAAAACATTTTGTTTTAAATAAGTTATGCAATAATTATTACTCTTTTATATCATATTTTAGACGTTTTGTGTTAAGACAGATGTTATAGCATATAAGAACATATTACTTTGAATCTTCTTTGAAACTCGAACTCAAACTTGAGTTTGCTTATGGCGATTTATGTTGGCCACACTTGTATTTAAAAGTTAAAGTTTGTCAATAGAAATTCGATAAGTTTAATGTCTAAATAAGAAATTAAAATGACATATTCACAAACCGTTTGGTGTCAGAATTTAATTTTATCTCAAAATGACCTAGGGCGTTGTTACATATTATCATTATAATAATTACATTTTCGGTTATTTTCGGTTTATCTATCTATTTTTATATTTCTGAAAACTGGTTATAACTAAATCAATTCGTGAAAATGCGTGCTGTGATAATTGAAAATCTTCCTACTGTTTCTATCACATGTTTAATTGGAAAAGAACTGAATCAAAAGTGTAGTGATTTAAATTTTTTGAACTTAGTAACAAAAATAGCACGCGCTGTATAATAAACTGGAAATAGGCAATTGTCATAAATATAAATGTAAGACTTACATTCTATGTTAATCACACTATTTGTGTTATCAGTCTTATAATTCATTGCCTTTGGCTGTAAGAGACTGTCCAGGATTCGTTTTAAGGCGTAATAGAAATTTTAACGATGTCATGTATTTCATTTTAACGTCGTCTTGAGATCGATGGACTGTGAAAGTTATCCAAATTTGTGCTGTGATAATCTTATTTTATTTTAGGAAATGTATATGAGTACACTCTTATGACTCATAAAAGTATAATTTCCATTTCGTGTATATCATTTTGTCTTTTTGCCTACATTTATAGGCAGACTCATTTAATGACCGCTAACTGTCTTAAAACTAGTAATTATTATACGCTCGGTTATCCAAAACAATGTTGTCGCTCCCATTTTTTCTAGTTATTGTCTTTTGTCATTTCCTGTAATTTTTAATTAAAGTACTTTTATATACATTTTTCTTTATACATTTGATTAGAGTCAACCGTAATTATAACACCTTTTTAGAATTCTCTTTTGATCAGAAACAATATCGTTAGATATTAAACTTTAAAGGGTAATACATTTATAGCAAAAACTATATTTTTACATTAAAATTTCACCGCCGATGAGTTTTATTACAAACATGCATTTTATCTTTGTAGTGTGATAAATTAGGGCAGACAATATAAGTTTAACTTGCATTGATCACCACACAATTCCAGAATCTGCTAATGTTTGCGATATATGAATATATTAGAAAAGTTATATTTAAATAAATGAAAACAAACCTATGTTAAGTCGATATTGTTGGCGATATCAAAGTATGATAATATTTGTTCTTTATGTTAAACTTAATAATACGTGTAAATGATATAGTGTCCGCATACAAATTAGCTGTAAAGTGTTATACGTTCGATAACATTTTCAACAGGACAAACTTTTTCAATCAAATATTTTGCTAGACCATTATAATGAAAACGCATACATAAAGTTTCGTATAAAATAAAGACACTTTTTTAAATAGACCTTTACTGAATAAAATACACTGTTTTATCAATTTGTGTAGTACCTGATAGTGCCTATTAGATGTAAACATCCTTAAGTTAGATGATCTGCGTATAGAATAATTGAAGTTAATGACAGACAGATTAAACAATTCTTGCACTAACGCTTTATTACATTAATAATCTACATCTCCAAAATTATAAATACTCTTATAGAAACTACAATCATTTTGCATTTTTCAAGGTATCATTTTCATTTCACGGTGTTCAATAAAGTGAATATTACTTCGATCGCATAAATATTCATTCTATGTTTTATCCTATAGTGAATCAGTATGCAAAACAAATACTGCTTGAAAAAAAAGATTCAATACTTATTAAAGTTATCACATTATGAAATATAAATGAAACTCGCTTTAACGTATTGTTCCATGATATAACGTTTTGAAACATTAAAAAACGATATAGGAAATCAAAAGGAAAATGATAATGATTATACAATGTGAAAATTGTTTTATTAAAAATAATAGACAATATACTGCCTTTGCAATTGTCTTGATGATTTGATTTTTCTTTCATTAGTTAAAGTATAACTATGCATTTAATTTCTGATGTGATTTACTTTGATCTGACTTAAAGGGAAAATTACATGCGTTAAACTTTACTTAAATAATTTTCATCAACTAAATATCCATTACCTTTTAAAAGAGAAAACGATTTTTTATTTCATTCTAAAGAGTTCCATTTTACACTTTTGCTTTTGATTTGCAGTTTGATTCCGACAAGGACCTTTGATTCGTTCATATATGATAGGTTACGATACCTTGGTGGTCCTTGTTAGGTGTTTGCCTGAAATGAAGCATGTGGACACTTGAGGCCTTCCTTCACCTATAAAGGTTAAAAATCATCTGAAGATCTTTATATTGTCGGTGTGACTTTTAATCAAATAACATGACTTCCTTCATTCTTAAGTATAGGCGTTATTAACATATTAATTATGGTATTACGCAAGTTAAGATGAAAAATACGCTGTAGCACTAAAAGTTAGAGTAAAAGGAAGAAACCTTGTTGGTTGTGGAAGTAAACAATTTAAAATGTTGCAGCCTGGGTTTTATTTAGAATGCTAACTTTGAGGCATTGACATAACTTTATCAAGAACGTCCGATGGCGAAGCAGTGTAATTTCTAATTTATTACCATCTTCAAACGTGTTCATGTGGCAATGATTATTAAAATTCCAATTTAATTTTCATATAAGATGATCAATTATATCAAGAGTGACTATGTGTCAGTTCTTTTTTAATATGTGGCTGTGATGAATTCCAACGATGTTGTCATGGATATACGAAACAGAGACACTGTCTGCAACATAGCTATTCAAGCCACATGTGGCAGAAATATAATAAAGTTTATGTGCAATCATACGCACAGTTTTGTTTTGCAATAAACAATTATGTTAATGGTATCTAGGGTCATACATAACAACAAACCATGAAATAATTATATTCAGATGCTTTTGGTAAGTGCGAGATACAATATCGTATATTGCATATCTATATATAGCAGAACAAAATATTGTAAAGTTCATTATAACAGTGTCCCTGCTAAATTACTTACAACTCATTTATTTCTCGAATGTTCAAATGAATATATATTTCTATTGTTTTATCAATATTTGAAAAGCATATAAAATGCACCTTTTGTATACCACACTATTTATAGAATATAAACAGACATCATCTTTGGTTGACTTAAGAACATTTATACGCTATGATGTATTTTGTATAAATGCTGTAAAGAAAGCTTAGAACTTTGGTTACATTTATTTTAACCCAAAAGATAATCAATTAATAATTTGTTATGATGCTTCTTTATCCTTGTTCGATATGTTATTACATATCCTCTATTCAGACTAGACGGAAATATATTATTTTTGTACTCAGATACTTTCATATAATATGGATATATCATTGGTCTAAAATATCTAGGTTTTTGTCTGACAACCCCCAGTGGGACTAATTATATTTATTGTGCTTCTGTTATTATAGAATTAACAAAAATGAAACACAAAAAAATAATAATATTAACAGGAAATACACACCCCTTATTGAAGACTTATTAGAAAGTAATGACGTACATCGACTGTCGATGTCAGATAATAAAAATAAGATTTCTATTTAAACAATTTAGGTGTTTATTAACGATGCGATAGAATAGCAACAACTTTATACATCACTACGTTTGGCAAATATTGCTAAAATAGTTTTATAGACATGGTAAGACACATACATGTATGCATGTATATACACATGGATATATCGAATTGTCAAAGATTTCTAGTTTAAGGAACTATAAACTTTTAACGACGAAATATATGTCTTTTAATTGTCTACCTGTCGCCTTGAAAGTGGTGTTTTTAGAAATTCATTTAAAGTTATGGTAAGATAATTCAATTCCTTTTCAAGAAAGTCTATAATCAATACCACCTAATCCTGTCTCAATATTTTGTTTTTTTACTTTATCACATGTGGAGAATGATTTTTATTACTAATACTTGTTTGGAATCTGGTACAAAATCTTCAAATATTAAATTCCGTAAAAACATTGACGTTTTGTTTTGATTAGTTATACATCATAGCCTTGCTGACACATACATAAACATAGGCTATCGCTTTCCATATAACACGTCAGTACCTTGTATGATAAAAATGCAAAAGAAAACCACCAACATTAGCCGTTTTTCAAAGAAGGCACTCTTTATTAGATGACGTCAGACGTTTAACGGCTACGTGAACTTTGCGCAATGAAAACAATGTTTTGAAGTTATGACATTTGAATAAAAGATTTGCTTTGGTTTTTCACGGTATATACGGCATGGTATACAATGTTTCAGAATATTTTTCACATTATAAACTTAAATATTATGAACCCTTTATCTGTATGACTACGAGTATTAACTTAAATAAGAGAATTATCGAGGAGCTCTTGTTGTACATGAGATTCTTAGTACTGCATGTATTTCGAAAACAAATTTCTCTGATAAAATCGTCTATTTAGTTTTGCGTACGGGTTTTAAGGTTATTTTTTTCAAAGCCTGTATACTATAGTATGATATGCAATGGAAGAGAAAGTTAAGAATTATGATATCCCAAGCAAACTCAACATACAAACGGTTGTCTTTTTGATCTCATAATTTGCTGTTGATGATGTCTTTTTTTTGTAAGATAATTCTCACAGGGAAATGTATATTTTTTTCGACGCGCTGAATTTTGTATTAATTCGATAATCTTTTGACATGATTACATCACCAGAAGAGAAATGGAGATAAGTGGTACTTTTGGGGTTTAACAGATAAACTCTATTCTCAAAATGATGATATATAAAAGAAAGACATATAATAGAAATAGTATACAGTTTATGTTGGACGCCCATCGCCGAATGTTCAACGTAGTTAACATAAGGAAGTTATTCAGCGACCAACATTCAATCTCAATTCCTGGTTTCTTACCTTAACGACAAAAACGGCAAAATGTTGCAAGAAGCAAGCTATCGTCCGCGCCTACAAGTACGAACGTTAGCAGAATTCAATATTTAAAAATGAAAAAAGTGAACTATTCAATTTAGAAAATCCGCGAGGGGGAATCCTTTTGACAAAAACAGTTAACATAAAAATAAGTACAAAATTATTTTTTGGTGTAAATTTGTAAATGCAACTGAAAATGATTAACCTTATAAAATTACTACACAAAAAAGTTTGTGTGCGTGCAGCTGGCGTTGCAACTGACAAATAATGTAATATATCATAATACAAACTATAAAAGAATCTTACAAATGCAGCGTGCAATGGTATATTGCTTAGTGGTTTTGGGCGTTTTAACGCTGTGGTATAAAGAGAGCAGAAGAGTCTGTAGTTATAATAATAGATGATGATGTCATTTTCTGTGATCTAAATGCGCCGTGTAGCGAAAAGTGATGGACTTAAAATTGTAACCTTTGCTTTCTTCTCTATGAACTGTCCTAAATGTGTCGCCTGAATATTAGATTCTTATGCCGAAAATTGGTTTATCTTCAAAATCCAAATAAACTAGATATAGTACTGCTGTCCGAGTATTTGATTGGCGCTCGTATTACTGCGTTAGTAACGCATTAAATTATGCAAAGATACGATATTATGGTTTAGTGATGTTGTTACGAGGTTTGTAGCATATATTGATCATATCAAACCAAATAGACCGGTATTTATCGTTCACTAGAAATTAATTTCATCTTTTGTCATTGGCACATGCTATATGACCCTATTATACCTACGTCACAGTATTTTTCCGCAATTCCTTTAATTTCCTTCAAGCAGTGTAGACTATATTAACTGTCCATAATATTAATTAGAGTGTTTTTAAAGAAACACTGACATTACATATATGTAATGTGGTGATAACAGATAGTCAATCCATTTGATTAATAAACGTGTTTTAAATTGCTTAGATGGATGAGTGTGCGAATATATATTTATATATATGTATATATGTTTCGTATTTGTATTTACGATCACATTACTAATTTATTGCTTTATTAAGTGCTTCGTTTCTTGTTATGATATGGCTAAAATATTATGAGTAGTTTCAGCTAACTGTTAAATAACGACACAAATTCAATAATACCTGGATTTATAGGTATTTACGCTAACATCAAATTACGTGAAATCTAAATAAAAACTGTATCTAGAATATATTTTATACTCCCGACAAAGATTTTCTCTCGCTGTCCACAAGACATTGTGCGTAAAAATACGAGGCTCAGAATTTTAATGGTAGATCAATTCGTGCTTACATTTTTTTTCAGAACTTTATTTTATAGATATACGTAAAAGCCCAATAAATCTTATCTTTATGACAGGGCTGTCGTTATAAAATTTCAAGTGGAGAGAAAATTCAATCTTGATGTGGAATTAATTTAATTTCTTTGAACCATAAAAACCAACATTTTCTTGTAATTCATAAAGCATTTTTTGAAACAAATATTTTTTGTGCATGTATTATGCTACCCTTGTGACTATCAGTATATAAAACACGCTTTATTGATATAATGTAACATTTTAGTTTCACGTGATAACAACTATTTCGTTACATTTCTTACAAACAAACTAATTGAAGAATATTTAGTCTCTAGACAATAAGAATATCCCAGTAATTCTATCTCACACGCTAATTACTCTACACAGATTGAAGAAAAGCTCATTTAACGTTATATTTAGGAAATGAACATAAAAATTTTAAGCAAAGTACATTTCTGGTATTTGAACATGCACTTGAAGATGGGCTTGAATCAAGTTATGGCATTGTAAAAGGTTTCAATCTATTTTTTGAAATATCTAGAAATAATAATAATATGATTAATACTAATAAAGTATGCAATGTAGGTAGGGTATAATATTGTCGACATCCAATAGTTCGAAAGGCACTTTTCTTTGAAGCTTAACTTTGAATGTAATTTATTTCACATTAACATCTTCCTCAGATCTTCAATATATCATTTAAATATTTCACAAGCTTTGAACTATAGCAAAAGCTGTATTGATAAAACAGAAATAAAAACGCTTCAGGATTAAATAGCGATTAAAATGTATGTGTATGAACGTTGGTTGATATTATATCTGTATTGAGTTGATAACTTTTGGTACTTGAGAAGAGGAAATTCCGAAAACGTGTTTTATTATACTTCTCAAGATGGTTTACATTAAATAAAGCATACCAGACTGTCGTCTTAAAATGTAGACTGGAGAGAAAACTCGGTCTTGATGTGGTAATAATTTAATTTCTTTGAACCATAAAAAAACAACATTTTCTCGTATTTGAAATACATTGTTATTCAACACTAATTTTTTGTATTATATTGACTATCACTATATGAAACACAGTTTATTGATAAAATCTAACTGTTTAGTGCTCCGTGTTAAATAAATGCACTGATATCATTTTTTTGTTAAATTTTTTAAACTGAACTAATTGAAGAATATTTCAGTCTCCAGATAGTACGAATATCCCAGTAATTCTATCTCACACACTAATTACTGTACAGAGAGATTGAAAAATCCTCAATTAACGTTAAATTTAGGACATGAACATACAAATTGTTACGCAAGTACATTTCCGATATTTACACATACACTTGAAGGTGATATGGAATCAAACTATGGCGTTGTATAGGTTAAACTATCAAGAAATAATAATTGTTGACATCCAATAGTTCGAAAGGTACCTTACTTTGAAGGTTGAACGTACTTAATTTATTTCACGATAACATCTTCCTCAGGCATTTGCTGAGACATCATTAAAATACTCCACAAGCGTTGAACTGTTACAAAAGTTGTAAGTAATAAAAACGCTTCAGGAATAAATAAGTATTAATATGTATGCCTATGAACTTAGTTGTCATTATATCTGCATTGAGTTGAGGATACAGGATCCAAACTTGTTGCGCTTGATTACTTTTGGTACTTCAATAGGGAAAATTCTGAAAACGTGTTTAATTACAATGCTCAAGACGGTATAAATTAAATAAAGTATACATGCAATCATACTTAAACTTCTGGAAACAAATGACAACGCATTGATAGACAGTATTTGACTATCGTTAAGTTGACGAAACTCAACTGAAATTTTACATGCGAAATAAGATTTGCGCATTTTAGTGTTTGCTTAATATATTTGTTTAAACACTGTTTGTATTTACATGTATATAACATACAGTTATAGGTAAAAGTGATTTTTTTTCTCAAAACTCTAATTGTGTTATAACAAATTATTTTACGCGCCACAAAAATGTGCTATTAAACCTAAGACATGTTTTATGTTCTTAAGTTATATAATGTTTTATCCATCGAAGTAGATATGATACACATTTTGCAAGTTACTAATATATTTTACACATATATCTACCAGCCAGGTATTACTTTGTAGTAACTTATCAATTGTGGGGATGACCTTAATCAGCGAACTGTACTTCCGTCCAAATCCTTTGCGTGCATGATGATATATGTCTACATATAGTTAATAGTTGTTCTATTTTGTTTATTTAATTATAAACTATATGTAACAAATATTTTTAAACTAACAATAAAACTATATTTTAATGTAATTGTAATTTCATATATCTAAAAGGATACAATCATCAACATTGTATCAATTCCAAGACTCTTAATGTGTCATGTTACTTACTTTGTGTTTATAGTGTTAGTGAGATTCACCAATTTTGCATGCACTTTGAAATCTTTATGCTGGTTTTTATTCCTCTGTTTGTGTCTGTGAATATCATAGAGGAGTGCATGGAATATTGAAATTTAAACATTGTTCAGAAACCCCGGTCTTTTTATATACATGTATATAATAACTCGGTGTCACGACAACATTATACACTTCCTACGTTTTCATGCGGTGTATGATCTTTTTACACAATTAATATGTAATTCACCAAAGTTCTAATTAATTGTGTTAGCATTTGATACACTAAATATGAATGCTATATCATTGAGACAAACTTATCAGGTTCCAACGAGACCAACTCGTCTTTGTTGTGTTTCTATAATTTTGTTTATACACCTGACTATTGATATGTTAGTGAAGCCTGATGATCGTGTAAATCCTTTTTAGAATAAGAAATACATGTCCCTGTGGAAACAATTTTGTGTAATAGGTCGATGCTTATAAGTTTTCTTCTTGATTTTATTGAAAAACGAATTGGATAAAATTGCCCGATATTTCTTTTTAAGATCACATAGATTTGTTTTATCATCCTACCTATTGCAATTAATACCCATCATTCGTTATGAAACATATACAATGTAGTATTTGTGATTGAAAAAGATAAATTTCATTTTAGTTCAACCCTTATCTCGTGTTTTTTAAAACTATTTACCATTTATTTACAAGTTATGTCGCCTTTTTCTTTGACAAAATAAATACAGTTAATTATACTTATTATAAACATCAATTTTCATTTCTTTGACATGAATTATAAAAAAAATTCTAACGATGGACATTATATTCCTTGAAGCAACATGCTCACAACGCAATATTATTTATTTTATATCTTATTCTTTACGTAACTGGTTTAATACCCTTGCTGTTATTTTTCATACTTTCTTTATTATTTTCGTACAATGCTGCAATTTGTGAAATTGGAAAATCATGAGCGTCCCTGGGTGAACATCCGTGGTTAAGTTGTAAATGTCATTGCCTTCAAACCACTTGCCCCTCAACGCTATTGGTTTGAATCACGTCTGAGACTGTGGATTCTTTTCTGTGAGGAAGCTATTAGTTATGTATTAAAAACATGTATAAACATTCTTATCTGGCTTCAACAGGTCATAAAAAAGACATTACAAATCACTTTTCAGGATAGTAACGAAGGCTAAGGACCTCGAACTCAGTAGAAAGAATACACAGAAGGGACACAGTATTTCGGTCTAACTTACGCTAAAATAAAACTAAACATGTAAACAAATAGTTTGTAAAATCTAGGTGTTGTTGAGTTAGTTTACATTCAATTTATATATTATATCGAGAACTTAGATTAAGTAAATTGGTAGTTTTACAAGTGCAAAGTTTGTTATTTATATGTTTATGATAATAATGTTTTAGGAATCCCAATTAAGTGCGACATTTCGGATTAAGTTACAGACATCTATCTTTAATCATAATTTTACGAAATCGGCTTTATTTTCCGTTGGATGTAAAACAAATACATGCTTTACTAATGATCTTAAGATTTCACCTCTGTTTTAGTTTATACAAGTGGTCACCTGGTAGAACTACTTTTAATCCATTGTAAGTCCGAAATAATTTTGTATAATCATCGAAGTCTTCCAGTTGGGTAGGTACATGTATTTGCCTTTCAAGTTACAATAGCATTCGCATAACATTTTGTAGAAGACTCCAATTAAATGCTTCATGCAAACTAAATCAGTTTTAAGGATAGTATTTTTTGAGGACAGTAATTATAATATTCTGATCCTCTAGCTTAGTTTGTTTCCAGTAACAACAGCGTCAGTATTACCTCTGTGCTGTTATATTGTATTACCTCTGTGCTGTTATATTGTATTACCTCTTTGCTGTTATATTGTATTACCTCTTTGCTGTTATATTCTATTACCTCTGTGCTGTTCTATTACGTGTTGTAGTTAGAACTGCGCATTGAAGCAAATCACAGTAACCAAGATATAAAATTTAACCTTTCATTGTTTTTTTTATATATATTATGTAATTGTAGACATAAAGTAATATATAGGCGAGAAAGGACTCTTCCTTTCTACGTCAATAAAGAAATGCTTATAACTCCACTCTAACAATTCTTTGATTGGAGTAGGAAAACCAATTTATTTTATGCTTTTCAGTGGATTACTGATTTATCCGTGAAAATTATATTTGGTAATTTCACAGTGAAAATTATCAAAATATAATTTCACTCTTTTCAATGACGAAACTACTTTTTTAAGATTTTCCCCATGTGGCACCTCAATTTTATTTTTGCTGACAATTCTGACAATGTCAGGCTGTTTAAAGAAAAAGCAAAGCTGAAATTGATAAATAACTTAAATGTCAAAAGTAATAAAAAGAAGAAACCTTACTTCTATTCATTCAAATTCCAATCGCCAAATTTCGTCTCTAAATTTTTTTGTTTCATTTTTACAGTCTGAAAAATACATTCCTTCCCCATGCAAAACTGCTCTTGATGACATTTGGGCATATTAAAGTATCCTACGAGCAATTACTGCCGTATGCTTTATGAAAAATTGAAAAGCATGGACAGCCATAACTCGAAGAATAAGTAAAAAAAACCAGCGTTCTTGAGAGCAAGTTTCCAAGTTTTCCATTTTCCTAGCTCCTTTTCTGAATGTTTTCACATTTGTCAACACTTATTTTTTGTCTGTTACAATCCTCAAATAAGTTTACTTTCTTTTAAAAATGTGTATGACTAACAAATCCAAATTATATCCCTCTGAATCTTACACAATTATTTTCCTCCCATGAAATACACAACTTTAAAAAATGGCTGCCGCTTACAATTTACAAAGCCAGGTCTAATATAAATTCGCAGTAAGTAACAGAAATATGGATGGATGGTTGGACTTTTTCTCCTACAAGAATTGTTTGTTTTCATTATTAAAACAAGGATCATTCATATTTTGTTAATAAAATGAATAAATATCACCGTCATTTAATGCTGATTGGCGGACTTATTTTTCAGCTCAAGACTTCTTGTTTTTAATGAGAAATTTCGAATAAATGGGACTCTCAATGGGGGAAACAGTTTCAATATTAACGTTAAAATTATGGAAATTTCGTTTTAACTTGTTTTTAAGCATAAAATAAAAAGAAAATTTGTCTGTTTGTTGTGTAAGATGTAATTTTATTTCATCTCGTGAACTTTAAAAACAGTATTCTCACTCGTGGCTACGCCACTCGTGAGAATACTGTTTTTAAAGCCCACTCGATGAAATAAAATTTCATCTTACACACAAACAAACAAATATCCTCTATATATTCTTTGCAGATACAAGTGTCCTCGTCAAATACTAGATATCAAAGAAACTTCCAATCGGTACCTTCACTTACTTTCATAAAGCAATCAATTACGTGCAAAAACTGGAAGGGCTCTGTTTCTAAATGTTGAGGCACAAAGTAAATAATCAGAAAAGTACGTACATAAGTTAATATCATGTATTATTATTACGTCATTACATCTTTACTTCACTAATCTATTCGCATGTGTCCATATCTGTACATGTCGTGATTGATATTCAAAAATCTTTGACACATTTTTGTTTAATGCAAATACATGACAATTGTATTAAACTGAAATGGATTTAATATACACCAAACGATGTGGAATGCTTTATATTATTTACTTAACCATATATCTTTCATAAAGCCCTGAGCAAAAATGTATAAATTCGGGAACATTCAAAATAAATTATAAAATGTACCAAACATTAACTGCAGAATATCAAATTTTTTTACGTCATGCCATTTTTGTTGTTGTTGTTTTTTTTAATTAAATACCTGTTAACACACGATCTTCAAAATGTGTGATTCCAATTTCTCCGTTGATAACAACGTTAATGGTAACATTTTCATCAGCTTCAGTATTTCTACCATTGTGGTTTATTGAAAACAATACAAGTCACTATTTCAGTTTGTCGGAGTCAGAAAAAAAGACTTCAATTAACATCTTGATAAATGTATGAAAAAGACACTTTATGACTAGAAAATTATTCTTCTTTCATTTTATTTACCATTCATTTAAACGCGCTTCACAGTTTTAAATTAGTGTGGTAAAAAAATATTTTCCCCCTTCGACTTATGAAAAAGAATATTTTTTTTAACTGGGAAATTATCACTTACAAAAATTTTAAGACAAATTTAAATTTTATCTATTTTTTTTCAGAAAAAAGGAAATTTTAAATTTTTTTAAAAACATTTCAAAATAAATTTCCCGGAGCTTTGATTGGGGCTTATTACAACCCCCTTTCCGGGGGTCGGGTAAAAAAACCTTTTTGGGTTAATTTTTTTATTTCCCAAAGCCCCTATTACGGGTATACTACCTTTTGGATAATGTTGAAACCCCTTAGTATTTTTTCCTTTTTTTTAAAAAGGGGTTTTTTTGACGTTTTAAATCTTGAATTGCAGACTTCATAACCCTCAAAAACCCTTTTCCCAAAATTTCCCCATTTTTTTTTATTTTTCCCCCCTTGTTCTTTTCGTTTAGGGCACACGCTTTCTATTGCTTGTATGGTTGTATTGTCGCCGTATAAGGCAGACTTGTTTTTCTGTGCTCCTGGATTTTTATTATTTTTTGACGGATTGAAGGTGCTGAAAAGTGCAATTTTGTGACAAATTGTAAATGAATGTTTTGTTGATTTGTATGTGTATTTATCTAGCAACAATAACACTTTTTACATTGTTTATGATGGGTGAAAGTTACAGATATTTAAAAAATATACATATTTCGGACATGATGTAAATCAATAACCAGCCAACCATAAATCAAAAGTACAGGTATTGTCGGGCGTCCTTGGGCGTGCCGTTCTTTTTGTTCTTCTTTGTCCGGCTCGCGGTGAAGTCGCTCTAACGACGCGAAACACGGTCCGAGAACATTGTTCCCGGGTCAAAATTTCACACTACCTACTAACCGGGAGGACCGGGAATTACTCCAGAACAAATGGCGGAAATTGAAAGTAAGACAAATGTTAACATAATTCATAGCGTAAAATCTCTCTTAAGACGTTAAAAAATGTTGTAAATTAACGAATTACAACAGTATACACTGATAACCGTGAATATAGATTACATACAGTGTGTCTAACGTCATTGATAGTACATGTGGTTTGGCTAAGGGCGTTTCGTACTCAACTTCTTCGTAACTGTCAAAATAATTTCATGGCATTAGTCAATTTTAAAACAATATAATATTAATATATTTTTTATGTTACACTTTATTATTCTGCCACATAATTCTCGTATTTTACTTGTTTTTGTACACGTGTAATAGTTTTGTTTCAAGCTCACGAGGTTGGATTCCTTGCGCCAAAAATAATGGTGGACCAAAGTGTTTTTTTAAATGACATGTACATATTAAATGTAAATCTTGTTAGATCTATTTATATGTTACATAAATGTGCTAGTCTAGAAAAATATTTTATTAATAAATAATTGAAATCTTTTGGATTTCAGTCATTCCTCTCAAAAATTTGAGGGGTGAACTGTTTTACCAATTTAAGGGGGTGAGTTGTCTTCAGTTTTTGAGGGGTGGAGTTGTCTAGTTACTTTTTTACCCCTTTGGTGGTATACTATGTCAATACTTTAACATATTAACTTTTTTCTTTCAGATGTCTTAATATAGATGGACGCTGGACTTGTTACCTTTGCCACCATTGCCTTTCTTCAGCTAATTATCAAAGCTTATCAAAAAACCAGAAGACAATAAGAAAACGAATTGTTTTTGTGGGATACAGATTACAGGTTTCTTATTTAATCATGTTTGATATTGCTTGATTATGTTAAATAATATTTTTAAACCCCAATTTAGAAATGGCATGACAATTTAAAAATAAGTGGCATAAATTAAAATTGGCCCGGGCTGGTTTTTAGAAAGGGTATAACTGTTTAAACAATTTAAAAAGGAAACCCAATTTTCCCCAGTGCAAGATCAATTTCTTTTGGCGATAGAAAATAAAAAATCGAAAATTTTACAATAAAACCCTTCCCCATTTTGAAAGAAATTTCCCCCAAAAACCTTTTCTGGTTTTGGAAAGGGGGTTTTCCCAGGGGAAAGGGGTTTTTTGATATATTTAGTATAGTTTTTTTTTCCCCCTAATTCAAATCCAGTTAAACTTGATCCAGTTGCCCCCCAAATTAAAAAATTTTTGGATATAATATTATTTGTATTGTACTTTGCTTAAGAAGTTACGATAATGTAAGAGAAACTATTTTCAAGGTTGTATCTGCGCTGTTGCCATTGTCATTTAGCCTTTCATCCTCAGTGTGAAGTGTTTGAGCTAGAGCTTATTCTTACTGACGAAGTAAAAGAAATTTTGTGCACACCTTGCGCAGGCAAAAATGGCTGATGATAATAGGTAAATAAATGAGAAAAAAAGTTATCAAAATATTATATCTGCATCAAGTAATAGTCAACATCTTTGATGTTATAATGTGGCTGCCAGTATTTTTATTATTGTGAGGATATTATTGAATTTGGTTATTAGTATATATATTAGTATATGCATATACTAATATTGAAATATTTATTCATCATATTTATTTTAATTCAAGACTTTGAAATATGAAAACTTTTTAAACACAATGGTGAAGTATTAGTTTGTGAAATTAAGTCTACATTCCTGCTTGTGTATTTGCATGAATTTTCATGCCATTGCCACAGTAATTGAAACGCTTTTCATGTATCAGTTATAACTGTTATAGCACATTATCATAAAAGATGTAGACAGTTTATTGTAATTATTCATCAAAATTGTTTAGTTGTTTTTGATAAATATTGGATCTCCTTAAAAGCTTTAAGTTTTTTTATCATTTTTCAGACTTGGTAAAAAGACATGTAACACAGATAAATGTTTGACTTTCTTCTTTTTCAGAGTCTATGTACAGTTGGAATCAAGTGGAGGTGGCCAGACTTTACTTTTGGTTGATAGTGATATGGCTAAACAATTACAGAATGGTATGATATATTTATTATCTTAAATTTTTATGACATAATAATACACGTATGAATTGATGTATGTACCCTTCAAGTCAAAAGTAGTAACAAGCATACCTAGGATTCCAATTTACATTAAAACCAAGTTGATCTGCAAGACCAGTTTCTCTACATACCATCACAAACTCCAGTTTCTCACTCTCTTTTTTAAAAATTTATAGTCTTTAATTAAGATATGCTAAAGAATAAACTTAGCTACTAAGTTAATGTGTTTGTTTATATTCATCAACAGGTCAGCTCTGGGCAGGATAATGAACATGTAAGATTATTACTGGTAAAACCCAAAATCATTAGTATGATCAAGTATTCTGTTATACCAACTGTTTCAGATAATTTGTTTCAGATGCAACTTTCCGAAGAAAATTTTCAAAGGTGCCCTCCAAGGATCAGAAGAAAATAAAGCTGAAGACAATTCATGTAAACTGAAGAAATAATGAAAGATGATAACAAAGAGGTATTGTATCTGTATTACAAACTTCTGTAAATCTCAAAAATAAACTAATATATCTGCATAATGAATAAATACTTTTAATACTTTCCAAACTGACTGGAGAGGTGCATGATAAATGGTTAAACACGAATATACATGTTTACAGTGTATGTTAAGGTAAATGGCATAACAACTTTTTGAAAAAGGAAGTAAGAAATTAGATGGCTTCTTAACATCAAAATATCATTAAAATATGAAATCTAATGTACTGTCCAAATCCAATGATAATCCAGTTGCAATATCTGAAATTCCACAGCTGTTTTAAGTTATTAAAAAAGGTAATTTTCTGTAATATATCTTTGCAGAGGTAAGATGGCAAACCTCAAGCTACCCAGCTACTTGTTTCAATGCGTATTGAAAATGATGTAAAATTTCACATGCAGAAGACTCACTCAACTTTGTGGGATGAAATTTCAGCAGTTTTGAAAGAAAAGGGCCACATTTTCACTGGGAAACAATGTAGCAACAAATGGAAGTCTCTTAAAGAGAGACTATCGGGCTGTTGTCGACCACAACTCCAAAACTGGCTCAGACAAGAAAACTTGTAAGTTTTTTGATGACTTTAATCAACTCTATGGAAATAAGCCAAGTACCAGACCAAGTTTTACTATCAATAGTGGTTCCACTACAAGTGCATTATCTAATCTTCAATGTACAGATGCTGGGTCAAGGTCAAATGCAGAAGTTTTCGCCAGTGAAATAGAAGATACAACTGACAGTGGGGAACCACCAGAAAAGAAACCAAAAACACCAGGCAGAAAAATAAAAGAAAAAAAGAAACTGGTGTTGATAGAATGGTTAGCTTTCTTACATCTTACCAGGATGCCCAAAAGCAGATGCAAGAGGAGCATGAAATGTTTGTAAAAGAACAGAATGCTGAAAAGCTTAAAAGATTTGATCAGTTGTTGGACATTTTGGCCAAAAAGTAATATTATTTGTCTTCCATAGAAGATAATTTTAGTGACAATGAGGACCTTATTATGTGCCCATCATTTGTTTTCTTTTCTCAAAATAGTTGGATAAGAGGTTTATCAATTTAATACATTTTTGTTTATATTTCACTGTTCATAAATAGTTATATTTACCATAAGCTGTTTTATTTCTTAGGATTGAAAGGCAATAGCACTTGTCAAAATTGTCATGAAGATTTTTGTTATTTCCAACTAGTCATATTTGGTACTCATCATTATGCCATGTACACATTTGGAGAAATTGTTAGAGTTATATTCATTATTGTTGAAAGGCAATAGCACTTGGCAAAAATTGTCATGAAGATTTTGTTATTTAAAACAGGTCTTATTTTGTACTCATCATTATGCCATGTACAGATTTGGAGAAATTGTTAGAGAGTTATATTCATTATTGTCATGAAGATTTTGTTATTTCCAATTAGTCATATTTTGTAGTCATCATTATGCCACATACACATTTGAAGTACTTAGTTATATGTGTTATTGTTGTGATTTATTGATAATTATTGTGATATTTTGATTGTGTAAATGGCATCATTATTCAGTAAGAATTATGTTAATGATCTCATTATTCAGTAAGAATTATGTTAATGATCTCATTATTCAGTAAGAATTATGTTAATGATCTCATTATTTAGTAAGAATTATTTTGTATTTATTTATTGAGTTTATGTTGGAACTTGGCTTTCTACACAAACAGTGTAATAAAATTGAAGTTAAAGTTATAGTTTTGTTGCATTATTTTTTTTTGATGTTTACATGTAAATTATACAAAAACTTTTTGCTTTCCTATAGATTTTTTATCACCAAAACCCCCAAAAAAATGAGCTTGGAAAATTTGATTTGTGGGTTTTCAAATCATTTTAAAAGCCAAGAAAAATTTTTTATACAAAAGAAAAAAAAGCCCTTATTTTTTTTTAAAAATTTTACTGGGCCCCGAAAAAAGATAAAAAGGTAAAACATGAAAAATTTTTATAATTTTGCTGGCCATTAAGTTTATTTCTTTATAGGAAAAAGAAACAAACTTTCACAATTTCATTGTGTGACCCTTTTGAAAATCCATGTTGGAAATTTTAAAGCTTTAAACGCAAAATACACATTTAAAGATTTAATTTAAAAAAAGATGACAAAAGAATTTTTTAAAGGCTTTGCCTGGGGAAAAAAGAAAATATGTTTTTTGACCCCCCCAAAAATTGGGCTTTTTTTTAAACAAAAAAAATATGCTGCATCATCAAATCTTACAAAGTATTTGCTATGGTATCCCGAATTTGTACAGCGTCTGCATTGTTTGCAAATATGTTGGGATAGTTGTTGACATCCTGAGCTTGATTCATGTCAATGAACTGTTCAATTTCATCTTCACATAAAATACATAAATTGTGTAAGACACAAGCTGCTAGAACTACTTTTACAAATATCTTCAATGTTATGACAATACAATTTCTGCAAACGTCTGAATCTGCCCTTTAAAAATGCATTAGCTCTCTCAACACATTGTCTAGCAGACGATAAGGCACGATTAAATCTCCTTTGATTGATTCTTAAGTGACCATTGTCACGGTATGGAGTAATTAGCCAGTTCTTCAGTGGATATGCTCCCCAATGATGAATTTTCTGGTAGATATTACTCTTTCAGTTTCTGCATTATTGAAGAATGCAGAGTTTCTTAAAACTCTAGCATCGTGTGTGCTTCCTGGACATCCAACATACGCATCCATTATCATTAAATTGTCATCAACAACCAACTGCCAACTGTACCGATGGAAATCCTTTCCTGTTAATATAATCATTTTCACCACCAGGACAATTCACAATAGGTATATGAGTGCCATCTATTACACCCACTATGTTATCAATGCCACATGAATCATAAAATGAATTAGAAATTTCTACTTCCCTCTGAGCATTAGCCATTTTTATGTAACAATCACTTTTATCACAAATGCACTGGCTACACTGTGAATAATTGTATTAACACTTCATTCACTCAGTCCAAATAGCAAAGCTATTTCTCTTTGACTGTTTTGATTAGCAACATACCACAAAAATACCAAAATCTGTGTCTCAACAGAAACCGGTGATAGCCTCCATGAAATTCTTTGATCAAATTTGGGGTCAGTTTGTCAACAATATGCTGGAATACATGCACACTAACACGAAAATGACGGCTAAACTCAGCACTAGACATTTGATTTACACAGTCCAAAATGTAGTGACTTTTCGTCGTTCTGTTTTTTCAGCAAGCAGTCCAGCACAACAAGCCAATGGGATAATGTCAGAAATAAATGGTGCATTATCATTCTCAAATAGGTCTTCAAGGCACTGGTAAGTTGCTAACATACTAGCATCCATTTCTCAAATCATTAACCTGAAAAAAGTAATAAAATGCAGGTGTTGGTTTCATTCAAAACAATTGAAAATGAAAATATAATAAACAGCCAAATTAGTATTTCCATGTTTACACATAAGTAATGAGTGTATTTGTTAGATCAACGTCACTGCAGTACTGTAGACGTAAACATATCTTAGTTTTGTAAACATGCTTGTTTGTGTCCAGAATGAATGAAATCTGCGTGATTCTAATTGATTTTGCAGTAGAAACAACTGAAAAATGATGTATCATTTAATAAATGAAACATTACAGAATCGTGTTTAATGTAGGCCCCTACATGTATATTTACTAATTAAGCCTCATAAAAAAATATCGCGAATATATGTTAAATTAGGTTTTGCAAAAGAAAATAAGTTCAATGTAATGCATGTGTCCTAGCGAAATGAATAACTACGTTCTGCGCAATATTATTTTCATAAGGAAGTCATATAATCTTGGCAAAACTGTATATTTTCACACTTAACGCCTCTTGCCATTTGTTTACTTTACCTGTCCGTGATACTGTTTCCTGTTCCAGGTGTAAGGGCATTTCGACACTAGTTACGTGTGACGACTCACTCGATTAAATCCGTGGAACAAGCGCCCAAGGACGCCCGTCGTGACCAGCTATTGAAAATAGGATTAACGGTTTCGAGTAATTGGCAACTTCATAAATTAGACCATTGTGTACACGGTGTTATACATAAGCTGAACATCTCTCAACCCAAAACACACAAAAGGAGCAAACGTGGTGGTAAAACTAAAATCCTGACTAAGCCTTCTTGTGCAAACCTACACAATTTGAATACCCCTCAATACAAAACACGCGTGTTCAGATTGGTGAAAAAGTGTCATGTTTTACACTTAACTGTAGATCTGTTGTTAACAAGGATAATTTTGTTGGCCAGTATTTGAGGGAACAAAGAATTGACTTTGCTTTGTTGACTTAAACATGATATTTCTGACGAAAAACAACATCAGTATGAAACGTCTGATCTCAATCAACACGGATACAAAATCAGTGTTGCAAACCACAAGAACAAAATTGGTGGCGGTGTTGCTTTGACTTGTAAAACCGAAATTAAAATGAGAAAGATGGAACATGGGACCAAACAAAGTTTTGAGTTTGGCATATGGAAACTCATTTTCAAAAGTATAACAGTACACGTAGTTGGTTTATACAGACCCCCATCCCTAGCCACATGTGAGCAATTTGTAACTGACTTTTCAAATTTCATAGAAGATATCTTACCTACATACTCTAACTTGTTGATTATGGGAGACTTCAACCTTCACTTGACAATGGTAATGGTGCATCTACAAACTTTCAAAATTGCCTTCATGCTATGGGTTTAGAGCAACATGTCAACTTTAGTACACACACTGCTGGAAACTGTTTAGACTTGGTTATCACTGAATCGATTAATGGTGTATGTGTACTTAAATGTGAACAAGGACCTTTTCTCTCCGATCACTGTGCTGTCCACGTAGTCATTAATGTGAAGAAAGAAAACATTACCAGTAAAACTGTACAATTTAGAAACTGGAAAAACATATCCCATTCTGAATTCTCTGATGATTTAACGAAGATTTCAGTTGATAGTGAAGATGTCAATACTTTTGTAAACTTGTTTGAATCAGAAATCCAATCTGTTATCGACAAACATGCTCCAACAAAGGAACAAACTAGGATATGCAGAACTCAAAAAACCTTGGTTCAATGAGTCAATATTGGAATCTAAGCGTATTGTCCGGAAAAAGAGAGAATTTGGAGAAAGTACAAAAAGCCAGAACAGTTCAAGAAATTTAAGAGAGCACGAATAGATACTGTAAAGAAATTGATTCTGAGAAAAAACTAGTAATAAGTGAGAAAATTCTAAATGCCAAAGGTGATTCAAAAAAACTCTATGGTTTAATTTCGGAATTAACTTGTACTAAAGCTAAAAATTCCTATGCCACAGTCTACAAATGACGGTGAGCTAGCTGAGAAGTTTGCAGACTTTTTTATGAACAAAATAGCTAAATTCGTAAATCACTTCAGGATTTTCCAAGCTTCATTCCAAATGTCAAACAAATTCAACCTTTAGAAAAGTTCGAGGATCTTACAGAAACACAGATGAAGAGCCTTATTTGTGAACTAAATACCAAATCGTGTGAGCTGGACTTAATACCCACACATATATTAAAGTCACATCTAGATGAGCTTCTGCCAATCATTACCAAACTGGTCAATCTATCTCTATCTAAAGGCGTATTTCCAACACACTGGAAACAGGCGATCGTTAGACCCCTTCTTAAGAAGTCTGGTTTAGAATTCCAATTGTCAAACTACAGGCCTGTCAGTAACTTATCGTTTCTTTCAAAATTGATAGAAAAGGCTGCGCTCTTCAGACTAAATAACCATGTCGATACCCATAATTTGTTACCCAAAAATCAATCATCATTCATGTGAGACTGCCTTACTCAGACTTGTCAATGATCTTCTAGACGGTATGGAGAAGCAAGAGGTCACAGCTCTAATTGCAATAGATCTAAGTGCAGCTTTTGACACCGTTGACCACAACATTCTACTCGACGTGTTACACAGTCAGTACGGTGTCAATGGTACCGTGTTGGCTTGGGTGGACTCGTACCTGCGACCTCGTGGTTGTCGCGTCAGTGTTAATTCTACTGAATCGACTCCACGATTGCTGGAATGCAGTGTACCTCAGGGGAGCTGTCTTGGTCCGTGGCTCTATCTCACATATGCAGGAACCCTATTTGATGTGATACCACCATCCATATCTGTGTACGGCTTTGCTGATGACCACATTGCTAGTCAACGCTTTCGACCAACTTCAGTGACCAATGAACTTAACGCTATAAAGCAACTTGAAGGCAGTGCTGTATTCATCAATGACTGGATGAATGCCAATAAACTCAAAATGAACACCACTAAGACAGAATTCATTATGTTTGGTAGTAAAGCCCAATGGGCAATGCTCCGGTTTATCTAACAGAACTGTTACACAAGCCTGTCATAAAAAGACCAAATCTCAGATCTGTTGATAATATGGATTATTGTTTTGCTGTCCCCTTTAACAAAAGGAAAACATTTAACGACAGAAGTTTTAGTACCGTTGGTCCAACTCTCTGGAATAAATTGCCTCTGTATATAAGACAGTCTTCGACTTTGGACATGTTCAAGAAAATGTCAAAACCTACTATTTTAGAGATTTTTACGCATGGTTTTAAGATTGTGAATAACTATTCTTTTTTTTTTTTTTTTTTTTTTCTTTTTATTTTAAGTTTGTAATACTTTATACTTTACACGGCTGATATCATTAACATATTTTTTGTAGTTCATTTGTCATGCATATGTGTTTTTTTATCTATATGTACATACTTTTATTATCCTTTTGTACAACGCCATTGAATATGTATATAGAAATAGGCGTTTAATTAAATAGAACAGTTTCAGTTTCAGTTTGCTTGGAGACCATACGCCGCTTTTCATGGAATGGCACGTGGAAGTGGACGGTAGTTTGCACTTTACAGTACCGTCCATGTTCAGGCTCAATCAAACCGAGCCGGCAAAATTTTTAATTTTGTCGTTTTGGGCTTTCTTTAAGAATTCTTATATTTTCTCTGATAGGTGAATGAACGCCAGATACTAAATATAATTTTAGACACAAATACTTTATTACTTAAAAAACTATATCCCCAAAGTCAGAAATATACAAACTTCAATCATCTGTAAAAATGCAGGGTGTCCTTTACAAGGAACCATTTTAATTGCTAGATGCTGTGACTTTTTTTCTTGCAGTGAATCAGTATGAAAATGTGCTGCTTCAAATCAAAAGATTCATCCTTATTAAAATTATCACATTATGAAATATAAATGAAACTCGCTTTAACGTATTTATTACAGAATATATCATTTTGATTTCTTTCATTTGTTAAAGTATATCTATGCACTTCATTTCAATTGTAATTTATTTTGATCTTAGAGGGAAAATTTCTTGCGTTAAAACTTACTTTAATAATTTTCATCAACTAATGTCCATTACCTTTTAAAAGAGCAAACGATTCTGGATGTAAGAAATAGTAAATAACAGTTAGCAACAATGTTGTTGAACATTTGTTATTACTTGATAACGTGTAGGATTTCATTGTACAACATAATTACAACCGTAAATGTTGTAATACTGTTTATTTTACATTTATTGTAAAGAGTGGCATTTTGCATGTGTGCCTACTATTATCCATGATCACGTTGCATCTCGACGTTTTGGGTTGGATTTAAAGAAGGACCTTGAATTCGTTTATATGAGTTATCCAGCAAGTTTACGGTACTTTGGTGGATCCCTTCAGGTTTTTGCTAGTGCTAGAGACCTTCCTTCACCTGTAAATGTGGAAAATCATCTGAAGACCTTCATAGTGTCGGTGTGACTTTTAACCGAACAACATAACTTTCATCATTCTACAGTATAAACAACATTCTTAACATATGGTATTAGGCAAGTTAAGTTGAAAAATACGCTTTAAATGAAAGGCAGAACCGTGTTTGTTATGTAAAATTGAAAATACAAAATGTTGGAGTCTGGGTTTGATTGAGCATGTTCATTAATGACTAACTTTGTACATGGCTTTATTAACCTAACATCCGATTGCAATGCCTGAAGCAGAGTTAAACATTGAGATATAAAAATGACAGGTAATTTGTAATTTAGGAACATTTCCTTTTAAATTCCAGTATAATTTTCATATAAGATGATCAGTAATATCAAAAGTGACTATGTGTCAGTTCTTCTTTAATTTATGACTGTTTTGAATTTCAAGGATGTTGGCATTGGTATACGGAATAGAGACACAGTCATCAAGTATATATAACCAAACCACTGTAAGTAATCATACTTAAAAGTGAATTTGTCAATAATTGAAGGTTTGTTATACAATAAATAATTATGTTAATGGTAATAAGTGTCATACATAACAACAGACCACGAAAAGAATTATATTTGGATGTGCTTGGTAAGTGAGAGATACAATATCGTATATTTTATTTAGGAGATAATAAATTGTTCCTCAACAAAATATTGTAAAATTCATTATGACACTGTCCAAACTAAATTACTTACAGCTCATTTATTTCTAGAAATGTTTTATAAGAATGTTAAAATAATACATTTCTAATGTTTTTAATGTGTGAAAAGCAAATAAAATTTTAGACCATCATTTCTAAACTGATGGCAGACTATTTACTAAACATAGACATATTCAGCTTGGGTATATGTACAACGTGCTGCAGAACACTACAATGTATTTATTAAAAATGTTCATTTGCTATTTAAAATGTAAATTGTGTTTGGCATTAGGGTTAACCTTAAACAAAATTGGATTACAATTAATATAATATCTCAGTTACTGAGTTCATTGACCGTTTTTTGTTTGTCTTTATTTGCAATTTGGTTTGATAAGATACAGCTTATATTGAAAACAATTTTACTTATTAGCTCGACGAATAATTCGAAGAAAAGGGAGAGCTAATGTACTAAGTGTATGGGTGGAAGATTCACATCTGCTTTTTGAGAGTATCAAAGAAGGTCACTGTCTAAGGCTATTTATTCTATCATGAATGTTTAAGGAATCGTGACTCCTTTTTTAACCCTTTACCTCATGAGCATATTGTGAAAGAATGGTCGTTTTCATTGAAAAGCCTCCTATTTCAAGTTCAAACTGCTATGAAACTAAGAAAAATGCTTCAATACTGATGAAACTTGGCACAAATGTTGACTGGACCATAGCCTCTGTAACAACATGCTAAATCCTAAATTTCCTTTACCATGGCAACGGGGGACATCTCAAAATTGTCAAATATCACTATTTTGCATATTTTTTTCCATCAAAACTGGTTTCAAAGTACTGCAATCTCGCAATGGATTGCGATAGAGTAAAAGGATTTTCAGCTTTGGTTAAACTTTACCTTATGATCGACCTGAGGCCATTTTTAGCCTGTCGCATGTTCAAAATTTTCTTGGCGATGAGGGGGACTACGGCCACCTTCAACCCCATACCCCCGAACAGAAGGGGCGCATACCCCTTCTGGCAACCACTTGATGTACCTTTTTGATGGGGCGGCGCCAAAAAAGTGATCACATTTTAAACAACATTTCTCAAACAAAAAACAGTGTTTTGGGCCTGAATAGGGTAGTTTTTCACTGTTTGAGTCCTCAAAAAATGTTGAAAAGCCGTCCAAACACGTTTATATGAGATAAAGGGTGAATTTAGAAAATTAAACATTTTCCAGGCTCTTGATTTTCTATCAGGCATTGTGAATAGTCGAGCACGCTACAACAACAGCTCTTGCTATTTATGCGGGTAAAACGTATAACGAAAAGTACTTTACGTATGATATATTTTATGTAAATGCTGGAAATAAGTTTGGAACTTTGGTTACAATACTTTTACACCAAAAGATTAATCAATTAAAAATTTATTGTGACGCTTCTTTATCATAATACTTCCTGTTCGAGATGATATAACATATCCTCTATTCGGACTAGACGAACAGAAAATATTAGTTTTTGTACTCAGATACTTTCAACAGATTCTAAACAGGTATTAGTAATAACAAATCATTCTCCACATGAGATGAAGTGAAAGGCGATATAAGAAGAAACAAACATGGGGACAAGATATTACTTTATTGATCATAGAATGTTTTGAAAAGGAATTGAAGAATCTTAACATAACTTTTAATTAATTTCTCAAACCATCACTTTCAAAACGACAAAAAGACATTAAAATGAAATATATTTAGTCGTAAACGTTTATTGCTCCTTTAAAATGAATCTTTGACAATTCGATACATGTATGAGAATATATATGTGTCTTTCTGTGTATGTTAAACGAGTATAGCAATATTTGCCAAATGTAATTATGTATAAACTTGTTTCATTTCTAACGCATCATTAAAATATAAAAACCTAAACTGTTTGAATAGAAATCTTATATTTATTATCTGACACCGACAGTCAATATACGTCATTGCTTCCTAATAAGACTTCACAAAAGGGTGTGTATTTTATATTAATATATATATTTATTTAGTTTTTTTATTTAGTTTTCGTGATTCATTTTTGTCAATACTACAATAACGGAAGCAAAATAAATATAATTGGTCTCATTGGGGGTTGTTTGGCAATAAAACACAATGATATATCCATATTGTATTACCAAATGGTCAAATATCAAATTGTCTGTAACATTGACATTTTGAATAACATCTGTAAATACCGTAAGTGAAATACATTCACTATATAATATTAGTTATACAATACAATTTGAAAACTTAGCGTTTTCAAATGATAGTCGTAATCCATGTCAGTTATTCAAGTGCCCATGTACATGTCAGAAAATAAGAAACTCTACAAATGATAATGATATTCATTTAAACATTTTTATTTTCTACCAGTGACAGGAATAACTTTTCAATGTGTATGTGAGGTCACTATCCAAGGCCGAAAACGTCAACGTGGATTTTGTTGGAATTATGGTCCTTTTTGATCTCATAAAATTCTTGAATATTTTGACTGCCACACCAACCTTTAAAATACTGAAGGTATTCACATGAAACTTAATACATGTTTTTGGGATCATAATTCGATGTTACTATCCATGACCTATAAATCTGGCATGGATTTTGACTGAATTGTGACTTAACATAAATGTGTTTTTAGTTTTTTCTTTCAACATTAATCTTTCATAAATCTACAGATAAGATTGCAGTTATTTGAAACTTCAATCATGCTTTTTTAAAATGATAATTTATGGTGATTTTCCCAGAATCGTAACTATTGTATGGATTTTGAATGAAATGAGTCTCTTTGTGAACCAAACGTAATTTTTCGGTCAGTATCCAAAACTCATAACTTTGTCATGTACGTAAACATTATTTGTATTTTGTATATGAAATGTTCATCTATGTTAATTGTTACATTATCTAGACCAAGCACTGAGAATAATCGAGCAGCTTTTGTTCTATTGTTTTATTTTATATTTATACATAAGATTCTTATACAGTACTACGTGTAATTTGAAAACAAATGTCTCTGATAAAATCTTTCATGCAGTTTTACTTACGGTTTTAAGATTTTTTTCAAAGCCAGCATCATGCAATATTGCATGCAATAAAAGAGACAGTTGATTTGTGTTAACTGTGTTAATATCATTTAAAGCAAACTGAACAAACAAACAACTTTTGTATTTTTGAGCTCCTAATTTGCTGTTGATGATTTCATTTTTTTCGTATGATAGTTCTTACAGGGGTATGTATATTCTTTCAACTACGAGTTAAGTCTCGATATATTTTGTATTAATTCGATATTCCATAGACATTATTAAATAACCAGAAGAGTAATAGAGATAAGTGTCACTATTGGGGTTTGGCAGACAAACGCTTTGTTCAAATTGATTATTTATAAAAAAGAAAACATATGATAAGGATAATAATTATACAGTATATGTTCGGCGTTAATGGCCGATTGTTTAAGGTCGTTGACTTAAAGCAACTTGTCCCATCACAATGGGTTCACATCGAGCCAGGGACTTCGATATTTTTTTATTAGAAAAAGCTATCCAACTTGTTTGCGAAACGTCGGTGGTTCTACTCAGGTGCACGCTCGTGCATTAAATAATGCACGGCGGATCACTTAAGCCTTCCTGCACCAGTGAAGCTGGAAAGTCGCTATATGACCTTAACAGTGTCATAGTATATAAATTATACATAATAATTATGATATTTTTACAATTTCTTTTTTCTTATTTACAGTATTTGAAATTAAAGACATACAAAATATTGGTGGAATAGTACACTATGCGTACTGGTGTTAAATGACGTCTAATCTTAGCATTTTAACACTTCGATTAAGGCGAAGATTGATTCACGTTCCAGCTAGATCGCGCCTACTATTACTTAAATGAGAAAAGAATTGGCATGTTTCAAACATACAAGCGGCGATATAAATTCTTCATTGAAGTTCCTGTCTCTTATTGTAATGGTTACGTGCACTCATCTGTTAAAATATGGTATGAATATCTAAGAATCATTCAGAGAACAAATCGAACATATTAACAATTGTGTTTTATTTCTCTATGCAAGACACATTAGATGTGCAACAGTGATGATGGCACAGTCCAAATCAATAAGTAGGGACAACTTGATTTTCATTGACACGTATTTTAACAAGTCTAAAACTATTTCCCTACATGGAAGTGAACTTATTATGAGGAACTTATGATTCACTAAACACTTATTATCAAACTTCGGATCTGTAATTACTGTTTTTCACTGTACGTGTATTGTATTTAGACGTATGCCTTAAAGCTATTTAGTATAAATCTTCGTGGTCAGTCTGAGCAATTTTAATTCTGTGAGAATAACAAAATAATAAAGATTGATATTAAAACCTTGACATTGCATGCTGTATAGCAATTTACTCTATTTAACTACGAGTTTGGTTAAGGATAAATCCTTCCTTTAAGACCTCGATCGTTTTCATGTTTGTATTCTTTTGGATGTTTAACATTGGAAAACATGCAGATTGCCAGCCCATCTGTACTTCTGTACTTGATTAATAAATGTGTTTTGAATTGCTTAGACAGATGAATGTGCGAATATATGTTTCGTATTTACGATCAAAGTAGTGATTTATTGCTTTATTAATGCGGTGGTTTTAAACCTGTACAATTTCTATATAATGTACTTCGTTTCTTGTTTTATATGGCTAAACTGTAATGAGTAGTTCCGTCTAACTGCCAAATAACGACACAAATCTAATAATACCTAAAGGTGTAAGTATTTACGCTACAAAATTAAAATCAAAATCGTGAAATGTTCTGTAAAATCTAAATAAAACACAGTATCTAGAATATATATTTTCATACTTCCAAAGATTTTTTCTAGTTGTCCACAAGACATTATGCCTAAATATATGACGCTTTGAATTGTAATGGTCGATTTTTATATCTTAATTTTATTTTATAGATATACTTAATAGCCTAATAAATCTTATCTTTATGACCAGGATGTCGTCTTAATATGTCAACTGGAGAGAAAAATCAATCTTGATTCGGAAATAATTTTATTTCTTTAACCATAAAAAAACCCAATATTTTCTTGTTATTCATAAAAACGTTGTGAAATACATTATTATTCAACACTCGTTTTTTGTACATGTATATGCAACACGTGTTGACTATCACTAAATAAAACACACTTTATTGATATGATATAAGTGCTTACATGTACAGCACATGAATCATGTTTGTTACATTAGTTTAAAACAAACTAATTAAGAAAAATATTTCAGTCTCAAGACAATACGAATTTAACACAGTAATTCTATCTCGTACGCTTATTACTTTACACAGAGATTAAAAAACACTCAATTGACATATATATTTAATATGCAATGAACACAAAAACTTGTAAACAAAATACATGTCCAGTATTTAAACATGCACTTGAAGATAAAATTGAATCACATTATTGCATTGCAAAAGATTGCAATCTATTTTTTACATATCAAGAGATAATAATAATAATATGATTAATGTTAATATATAAACAACACATGGGGTTTAGGTTAACGGTAAAAGCATCATCCCGAAAAAATATAGTACTTTTACCAGGGATGATGTTTTTTCTGTTGCTCACAAACCCAGTTGTTATTTATTTTATTACCGCGAACAGTCACTGTGTTGATTTTTATGATGATTTTATTTCCTTTAGAAAATAGACCATGTGACCAGATTTTATACTGTTAAAATACTGTTACACTGTAACGGTACAAGTTTCTTAGTCACGTGGTACAATTGTTCAAAAGTATAAATAACTCTCATTTGCCTATGGGAAATTGATATTAAACAAATAGTGAGGGGTTATAATAAAGAATGTAATTTAGGTAGGGTGTAGTATTGTTGACATCCTATAGTTTGAAGGCACTTTACTTTGAAGTTTGAAAAAAAACGGTCTTGATTTATTTTACAATATCATCTTCCTCGGGTATTTGTTGAGCTTCAAGACATCACAAAAATACAACACAAGCGTTGAGTTGAGGATACAGAATCCAAACTTGTTGACCTTGATTACTTTTGGTACTTAAATAGGGGAAATTCTGAAAATGTGTTTTATTACACTTCTCAAGATGGTATAAATTAAATAAAGTATACATGCAATCATACTTAAAGTTCTGGAAATAAAAAACAACCACGCATTGTTAGACAATATTTTGATTATTGTTAAGTTGACAAACTCAAATGAAATGTTACATGCGAGATGAGAACTGCGCATTTTAGTGTTGACTCAATATATTTGTTTCTTTTAGGGTTTGTATTTATAGAGCATACAATATGTAAAAGTAATATTTGTTCTGGAAAATCTATGTGTATGTAATTCTTTATACTCCTCGTCTTTCTTTTTGCCGACTGTTAAAAACAATTTACTACTAGTATTGTACGCGCCATAGCAATGTGCGATAAAACCTAGGACAGATTTTATATTGTAAAGTTATATATGTTTTATCCATCGAAGTAGATGTGGTACACATTTTTCAAGGTACTTTTTATATTTTACACATACATTTACCAGCCAGGTTTAACTTTGATGTTACTTATCATTTGTGGGGATTGACTTTTATAAGTTTCTTGTACTTCCGTTCAAATCCTTTGCGTGTTTGATGATATATGTTTACATACAGTTAATGATTGTTCTATTTTGTTTATTTAATTATAAGATATGTAACAAATATTTTTAAACTTACAGTACGACTATATTGTACTGTAATTGTAATCCCATATATCTAAAAGTATACAATTATCAAAATTGTATTAATTCCAAGACTCTAGAATTAAATAAGGGGCAAACAAAAATTTTAATGTGTTATGTTACTTACTTAGTGTTCCTGCGTTTCAGGTCTATAGTGTTAGTATGCCCGAGATTCACGAATGTTGCCTGCCCTTTTACATCTTGATGCTGATTTTTGTTATTTTATTTGTTTCTTTGAACATCATAGAGGAGTGAATGGAATATTGAAATTCAGACATTGATCAGAAACACCGGTCTACTTATATACATGCATATAATAACTCGATAATACTATAAACTTTCTACGTTTTCATCATATAATCTTTTTAAACAATTAATAAGTAATACACCAGAAGTTCTAATTAATTGTGTTAGTATTTGATACACTAAATATGAATGTTATCATTGAGACATAACTTATCAAATTCGAATAAGACCAACTCGTCTTTGTTGTGTTTCTCTAATTCTAATTAGATACCCGACTATTGATATGTCAAGAAACATGATGATGCGCATATAGTTTTGAGAATAAGAAATGCATACCCCTGTGGAAACGATTATGTGCAATAGGTCGATGCTTATAAGTTTCATTCTTGATTTATAAAAAGACAAATTGGATAAAATTGTCCGATATTTCTTTTTAAGATCACATAGATTTGTTTTATCATCCAACCTATTGCAATTAAGATCCATCATTCGTTATGAAACTCATAGTAAAATTTGTGATTAAATATTTAAATTGCATTGTAGTTTATCCCTTATCGTGTGTTTTGTAAAACTACCATTTATTTACAAGTTATGTCGCCTTTCTTTGACAAAATAAATATCATTTATTATCAACATCAATTTTAATTTCTATCACATGAATTATAAAATATTTTCTTAATAGGGACATTATATTCCTTCAAGCAACATGCTCACAATCGCAATATTGTTCCTTTATATCTTATTCTTTAAGTAACATGTTTACTACCCTTGCAGTTACTTTTTTTATACTTTCTTTATTATTTTTGTACAATGCTGCAATTTGTGAAATTGGAAAATCATTAGCGTCCGGGAATGAGCATTCGTGTTTCAGTTGTGAAGGTCGTTGCCTTTAAACCACTTGACCCTCAATGCTATTGGTTCGAATTCGACAGGGACTTTGGATTCTTTCCTGTGAGGAAGCTATCCGCCTAACTTATGGAACGTCGATGGTTCTACTCAGGTACCCGTTCGTGCCTGAAATAATGCATGTAAGGTCTTCCACCACCAGTAAAGCTGGAAAGTCACCATGTATTGTGCGACGTAAATGCAACCAAAACATCAGAAAACAAATAAATAAATAAACAAACAAAAGAAAGAAAGAAAGCAAGAAAGAAAGCAAGAAAGAAAGAAAGAAAGAAAGAAAGAAAGAAAGAAAGAAAGAAAACCTGGTATATATGGCTGCTGTAAATTTATGAAGTAATTTCCATTTTCCTAAAATAAAGAAATTTCGCTGCATTTGTTATAGATATTACTGACAGATTATCATGCATTGTATTAACATTTCATACTATTTGCAATATAACTCTTGCGCAGTGACTCGGATTATATTAGCTCACAGCCGTTTGCACATGGCCATATAATCTGTACCTTAACTTTAGTGGCAAATTCTGTGTCAATATACAGTTATTTCATATGCGATTTGGGAACAGTCAAACTGTTGGCCCGAGGTGGAGGGTGCAGTATTTTGTATTGTTGTCTAAGGACGTAGGCCGAGGGCAACAATTCAAAACACTATCCCCAACACCGAGGGTCAACTGTTTGACTGTTCCCAAATCACATATGAAATAAATGAAATAACTGTTTTATTACCTAATCAATTACTGTTTTAACAGTACTTGCAGAAGAAAAAAGGAACAAGAAAATAGTTTTGCACATATGTTAATAATTAAACTTAATACTTTAACTATGTCACGTCACGTCTGGTTTATGATCATGATCGATGGACGCTTCAATTGGGAATCCTCTATGACGTCAATGACGTCAGAGCACGCGAGGGAAACAGTCGAAACTATTGACCGGTCAACAGTTCGCAAACGTTGACGTTTTTAGAATTTAAAAAAACAGTAAAAAATACCAAATAACATTTATATAAGGTTTCAGGTAATAATATCAATTATTTAAGATCATATAATAATAACCACTGTTGTTAACGTTGTCATTGCTTAAGTATATAGTTAATTATAAGACAGTTGCATTGAAAATTCGACTGAGGGAAACATATATCTCTTTTGTTCAAAAGAGTAATAGTGTTATTTTTCCTGACACAAATGTGTTATTTTATTGTGTAATTTTTCATATTTACTCATTGCAAGCTTTATTTGTCAATTACATGTATAAACATTCTTATCTGGCAACCATTAGGTCATAAAAGGACATTATATATCACTTTCAGGACACTTACGATTTTTTATCTTATATTCTAGTTTTTCGTTTGGAAGGGACCAAAAGCAGCTTTTTCTGTCAGAATTCGAATAAGGACCTCGAGCTCAGTAGAAAGAATACAAAGAAGGGACACAGTATTTCGGTCCAACTTGCGCTAAAATAAAACTAAACATGTAGTTTGTAAAATCATGTTGTTGAGTTAGTTTACATTCAATTTATTTATTATATCGAGAACTTAAATTAAGTTAATTGGTAGTTTTACAAGTACAAAGTTTATTATCGAAATGTTTATTGTAATAATGTTTTAGGAATCCCAATTAAGTGCGACATTTCGGATTTAGTTACAGACATATATCTTTAATCATAATTTAACGAAATCGGCTTTATATTCCGTTAGATGTAAAACAAATACATACTTTACAAATTATCTTAAGATTTCACCTCTGTTTTAGTTTATACAAGTAGTCACTTGGTAAAACTACTTTCAATCCATAGTAAGTCCGAAATTATTATGAATAAGCATCGAGGTTTTCCAGTTTGGTAGGTACTTGTATTTGCCTTTCAAGTCACAATAGCGTTCAGAAGACTCCAATAAAATGCTTCTTGCAAAATATATCAGTTTTAAGCATAGTAATTTTTTGGGAACAGTAATTATAATAGTCTGATCCTCTAGCTTAGTTTATTTCCAGTAACAACAGCGTCAGTATTACCTCTGTGCTGTTATATTACGTGTTGTAGTTAGAACTGCACATTGAAGCAAATTACAGTAAAAGAAAATGAAATTAAACCTTTCTTTGTTTTTTATATATTTTATATAATTGTAGACATACAGTTAGTTATAATATCAGCACAGATGTTTAATTATTATATGATGTGCATATTTAATAACCACTGTATATACAGACGAATGAAACAAAATTCTTCCTTTCTACGTCAATAGATATATGCTTATAACTCCACTCTAACAATTCTTTGATTGGAGTAGGAAAACCAATATTTTCTTTGGAGATACAAGTGTCCTTGTCAAATACTAGATGCCAAAGAAACAACGAACCCGTCCCTTCATTCATTTTAATAAAGCAATCAATTACGTGCAAAAACTTGAAGGGTTCTTTTTCTTAATTTTGAGGCACAAAGTAAATCATGAGAAGAGTACGTGCATAGGTTAATATCATGTATTACTATTACGTCATTACATCTTTAATTTGCGTATTCTTCACTAACCTATTCACATGTGTCCATATCTTTACATGTAGTGATTGATATTCAAAAAACTTTAACACTTCTTTAGTTATTGCAAATGCATGACATTTGTATTAAAATAAAATTGATTCAATATACACCAAACGATGTGGAACGCTTTATATTATTTACATAACAATATCTTTAATAAAGCCCTGAGCAAAAATGTATAAATTCGGGAAGATTCAAAATAAATTGAAGGGGTCAGTGCAACAAGGTGACTAACTACAATTTTGGATGAAATTGAGTTAGGACCTTTGTGATTTAATAAAAGGTTATTTGGAATTAGAATAACCTCCCTTCGTTACTCATTTCTTTGTTTTTAAGGTAAAAATGGTTCTTGGAGGAACTTTACAAAGGTCCTAACTCCAAAGGTGGAGTTGGTACCTTTGTTACATTAAGTCTATTCATTTTTTCTTGTATTGAGGCGACAAAAAATATATGAAAATGTGATTATATTTTGATTTTATGTCAAAATGTGCATGGAAATTTACAACAACAATGTTTTCTTGTATGTTTTGTCAAATTAATTTGCAGAAATGTTCATTTGTGTGAAAATAATTACAAATATTAGTATGTGAATTTTGTGCTCATGGAGATAGAACCTTCGTTGCACATATACCATATTATCCCTTTTTAAAATTTTGCATGAAGACATTTAAGTCTTAAAAATATTGTTTAGAGATTTTCTATACATGTATATTACCATAAAATTTATTGTTTAAGAGGAAATGTTTAAATTTGAGCATTTAGGATGCTTTAGGTAGTTAATGTTAATTGTATTAAATATTTTTATACATTTTAGCGACAAAGGCATGTTCTGGTAGCTTTTGTTTGATTTTTCGAGACCATATTCTGAGATATTGAAACTATACAGCTAAAGCTGATGTATTTTATAATATTTGTAACTTAGCTTATTTAAATGTAGTCGTCTAGTGAAAATACATTTGTTACAGTTCCTTCACACAATATTTTTGAAATACATTTTATTATATTCTGAATTATTAAAAACAAAACTTTTATGCGTAAGATAGGTTATTTTATATTTGAACTGGCTTGAATGTTAAATTTTATTTTCTTTCTATGAAGAATATATGTTTTTGTTTCCTGTAGTCAGTCAATTAATCAATTAATTAATCAAGCAAATATTTATCAATTTATCAACCAAAGAATGTGTAACAAATACAAAGTATACAATTAATGATTTGTTTGATACGCCTTAAGTTTTTTTAATCTTAATATTAATGTGCAAATACATTAGGGGTTAAAATATTTCAATTAATACTAAAATTTCATAAAATGACCTTTTTCTCAAAATAATGTTAAATAACGTTAGGTACTATCTTGCACTGAAGGGGTCAAATTGAAGTACTTTATTTGCATTCGGATAGAGCCAAAAACTGTAACTCTCAAACCCGTTTTCAATTATTTTTGTTCAGAAACAATATTGTTATATTTTGTGCTTTAAATAGGAATACACTTAATTTAAAAGTATAAACTTTACATCAAATTTTCACCGCCGATGCGTTCTATTACGTTTATGTATTTTAACTTTGTAATGCGAAAAGTAAGTAAGGCCAGACAATATAAGAGGATGTTGCATTGATAACTTGTACCTTAAACTTTCAGAATCTGGTACTGCTTATTTAAAAGATATATAAAATGAATAGAAATCCTGTTATTTAAATAAATGAAAACAAACCAATTAATAAGCGATTTTGTATATGACAACACAATATGATAATTATTTGTTTTGTTTTACAATATTGTTTAACAATAAGCTTTATAATAGAAATGAATGATACAATTTCCGCATTACTTAGCTTTGAAGAGTTGTACGGTAGATTACAAGTTGAAAATTAAGATCGATCTTTTATCCATCAAACATTTTGCCAAAACATTATGACTTAACTTTTATACTGTAATATTAATGTTCGAAAAAAGGTTCTTTTTAAACATCTTTCATGAATAAAATAGACAGTTTTGTTAATTTATTTAGTTCCAGTGCCTATTACATGTATTCTACCTTCTTGGATAATGTTGAAACACCCTTAGTATATGTTGCCTGCTTTTTAAAAGTGTCTTTTGACGTCTTATCTGTGATATGCAGACTTCATAACCTCTGATCCCTTTTCAAAATTCCATTTAAATTAGTTCCGCCAATTGTTTTATCGTTTAGGGCACACGCTTTCTATTGCTTGGAGACCATACGCCGCTTTTCATGGAATGGCACGAAAGTGTCATTTTGAAGGTTCCATGATAACCGCCGTATAAACACATCTGCAGATGTTTCTAAATTCAAAATATTAACATTTCATGTTTAAATGTTGAATTCTGCTTAAGCCGATGCTAGGGGTCGTTGACGGTAGTTTGCACTTTACAGTACCGTCCATGTTCAGGCTCAATCAAACTGAGCCGGCAACATTTTTAATTTTGTCGTTTTGGGCTTTCTTTAAGGATTCTTATTTTTTCTATTAGATGATAGGTGAATGAACGCCAGATACTGAATATAATTTCAGACACAAATACTTTATTACTTAAAAAACTATATCCCCAAAGTCAGAAATATACTAACTTCAATCATCTGTAAAATGCAGGGTGTCTTTTACAAGGAACCATTTTAATTGCTAGATGCTATGACTTTTTTCTTGCAGTGAATCAGTATGAAAATGTGCTGCTTCAAATCAAAAGATTCAATCATTATTCAAGTCATCACATTATGAAATATAAATGAATCTCGCTTTAACGTATTTATTCCAGAATATATCATTTTGAAACATTACAAAAGGTACAGGAAATCAAAAGTAAAATGATTATAATTATATAATGTGATAATTATTTTTCATTCAAAATAATAGACAATATGCCCCTTGGCAATTATGTTGATGGTTTTATTTTTCTTTCATTTGTTAAAGCAGTTCTATGCACTTCATTTCAATTATGATTTATTTTGATCTTAGAGGGAAAACTACTTGCGTTAAAATTTACTTTAATAATTTTCATCAACTAATGCCCATTACCTTTTAAAAGAGCAAACGATTCTGAATGTAAGAAATAGTAAATAACAGTTAGCAACAATGTTGTTGAACATTTGATATTACTTGATAACGTGTAGGATTTCATTGTACAGCATAATTACAACCGTAAATGTAGTAGTAATGTTTATTTTACATTTATTGTAAAGAGTGGAATTTTGCATGTGTGCCTACTATTACCCATGATCAAGTTGCATCTCGACGTTTTGGGCTGGATTTAAAGAAGGACCTTGAATTCGTTTATATGAGTTATCCAGCAAGTTTACGGTACTTTAGTGGATCTCTTCAGGTTTTTACTAGTGCTAGAGGCCTTCCTTCACCTGTAAATGTGGAAAATCATCTGTAGACCTTCATTGTGTCGGTGTGACTTTTAATCCAACAGCATAAATTCCATCATTCTACAGTATAAAAATTCTTAACATATGGTATTAGGCAAGTTTAGTTGAAAAATACGCTTAAAATGAAAGGCAGAACCGTGTTTGTTATGTAAAATTGAAAATACAAAATGTTGGAGTCTGGGTTTGATTGAGCATGTTTATTAATGACTAATTTGGGACATGGCTTTATTTACCTAACATCTGATTGCAATGCCTGAAGCAGAATTAAACATTGAGATATGAAAATGACAGGTAATTTGTAATTTAGGAACATCTCCATTAAAATTCCAGTATAATTTTCATATAAGATAATCAATTATATCAAAAGTGACTTTGTGTCAGTTCTTCTTTAATCTATGACTGTTATGAATTTCAACGATGTTGGCATTGGTATACGGAATAGAGACACAGTCTTCAAGTATATCAAATCAAACCACTGTTGGTGACAGAAATCTAATAAAAGTTATAAGTAATCATACTTAAAAGTGAATTTGTCAATAATTGAAGGTTTGTTATACAATAAATATTTTGAATGATTGATTTATTTGTGTATATATATATATGTCATATTACAAAACAAATTAAGACAATTTATCACAGATATATCTATCACATTGTTTTTAACACAGTAATTAATTGAAAAATAATAACTTTACATTCATAATTAAATCAAAGATCTTGTTGACTTCAAGGCAATATATACAACACAGGATAACCCATGAAAGTTCAATATAAAATAGAGAACTTATTTCCAATGGGGTCCTTAAATTAATTATGTTAATGGTAATAAGTGTCACACATAACAACAGACCACGAAAAGAATTATATTTGGATGTGCTTGGTAAGTGAGAGATACAATATCGTATATTACATTTAGCAGATAATAAATTGTTCCTCAACAAAATATTGTAAAATTCATTATTACACTGTTCAAACTAAATTACTTACAGTTCATTTATTTCTAGAAATGTTTTATAAGAATGTTCAAATAATACATTTCTATTGTTTTTTACGATGTGAAAAGCATTTAAAATGCTCTGATTTTAGACCATCATTTCTAAACTGCTGGCAGACTATTGACAAAACATAGACATATTCAGCTTGGGTATATGTACAATGTGCTGCAGAAACTACAATGTATTTAATAAAAATGTTCATTTGCTATTTAAAATATAAATTGTGTTTGGCATTAGGGTTATATGACATACTACAATGTTAAAAGAAAATAGTTCAAAACTTTGCAAAACATGTATGTTATGTAACCTTAAACAAAGTTGGATTACAATTAATATAATATCTCAGTTACTGAGTTCATTGACCGTTTTTGTTTGTCTTTATTTGCAATTTGGTTTGATAAGATACAGCTTATATTGAAAACATTTTTATTTATTAGCTCGACGAAGAATTCGAAGAAAAGGGAGAGCTTATGTACTAAGTGTATGGGTGGAAAATTCACATCTGCTTTTTGAGAGTATAAAAGAAGGTCACTGTCTAAGGCCATCTATTTTATCATGAATGTTTAAGGAATCGTGACTCCTTTTTTAACCCTTTACCTCATGAGCATATTGTGAAAAAATGGTCGTTTTCATTGAAAAGCCTCCTATTTTAAGTTCAAACTGCTATGAAACTACGAAAAATGCTTCAATACTGATGAAACTTGGCACAAATGTTGACTGGACCATAGCCTTTGTAACAGCATGCTAAATCTTAAATTTCCTCTTACCATGGCAACGTGGGGGGGGGTCTCAAAATTGTCAAAAATCACTATTTTGCATTGTTTTGTTTTTTTTTCATCAAAACTGGTTTCAAAGTGCTGCAACTTCGCAATGGATTGAGATAGAGTAAAAGGATTTTCAGCGTTGGTTAAACTTTACCTTATAATCGACCTGAGACCATTTTTAGCCTGTCACATGTTCAAAATTTTCTTGGCGATGAGGGGGACTACGGCTACCTTCAACCCCCCACCCCAAACAGAAGGGGCACATACCCCTTCTCGCAACCACTCGATGTACCTTTTTGATGGGGCGGCGCCCAAAAAGTGATCACTTTTTTAAACAACATTTCTCAAACGAAAAACAGTGTTTGGGGTCTGAATAGGGTAGTTTTTCACTGTTTGAGTCCTCAAAAAAGGGGGTCGAAAAGCCGTCCAAACACGTTTATATGAGATAAAAGGTTAATTTAGAAAATTTAACATTATCCACGCTCTTGATTTCGTATCAGGCATTGTGAATAGTCGAGCACGCTGTCAAAACAACAGCTCTTGCTATGTATGCGTGTAAAACGTATAACGAAAAGTACTTTACGCTATGATGTATTTTATGTAAATGCTGGAAATGAGTTTGGAACTTTGGTTACAATACTTTTACACCAAAAGATTAATCAATTAATAATTTATTGTGACGCTTCTTAATCATAATACTTCCTGTTCGAGATATTATTACATATCCTCTATTCAGACTAGACGAACATAAAATATTAGTTTTTTGTACTCAGATACTTTCATACAATATGGATATATCATTGTGTTTTATTGCCAAACAACCTCCAATGGGACCAATTATATTTATTTTGCTTCCGTTATTGTAGACAAAAATCACGAAAAACTAAACAAATATATATAATTATTAATATGAAATGCACACCCTTTTGTGAATTCATATTAGAAAGCAATGTCGGATATTGACTGTCGGTGTCAGATAATAAATATAAGATTTCTATTCAAACAGTTTAGGTTTTTATATATTAATGATGAGTTAGAAATGAAACAAGTTTATACATTATTACCTTTGGCAAATGTTGCTTTACTCGTTTAACATACACAGTAAGACGCATATATATTCACATACATATATCGAATTGTCAAAGATTCATTTTAAAGGAGCAATAAACGTTTACGACGAAATAAATTTCATTTTAATGTCTTTTTGTCGCCTTGAAAGTGATGGTTTGAGAAATTAATTAAAAGTTATGTTAAGATAATTCAATTCCTTTTCAAAAAAGTCTATGATCAATAAAATAATATCTTGTCTCCATGTTTGTTTTTCTTATAACGCCTTTTCACTTCATCTCATGTGGAGAATGATTTTTTATTACTAATACCTGTTTAGAATCTGTTACCAAATGTTCAAATATCAAATTGTCTCTAACATTGACGTTTTGAATAACATCTGTAAATACCGTAAGTGAAATACATGCACTATATAATATTAGTTATACAATACAATTTGAAAACTTAGCGTTTTCAAATGTTAGTCGTAATCCATGTCAGTTATTCAAGTGCCCATGTACATGTCAGAAAATAAGAACTCTACAAAACCTATCCATTTAAACATATTTATATTTCTATCAGTGACAGGAATAACTTTTTAATGTGTATGGGAGGTCACTATCCAAGGCCTATAACTTTAGCGTGGATTTTGTTGGAATTCTTGTCCTTTTTGACTTCATAAAATTCTTGATTATTTTGCCTGCCACACCAACCTTTAAATACTGAAGCTATTCGAATACAGGACACTTAATACATGTTTTTGGGATCATAATTCGATGTTACTATCCATGTCCTATAAATCTGGCATGGATTTTGACTGAATTGTGACTTAACAAAAATGTGTTTTTAGTTTTTTCTTACAACATTTATCTTTTATAAAACTACAGATTTTATTTAATAAATATTTGAAACTTGAATTATGCTTTTATAAATTATAATTTATGGTAATTTCCCCAGAATCGTAACTCTGGTATGGATTTTGAATGAAATGAGTCCCTTTGTGAACTAAACATAATTCTTCGGTCAATATTCAAGACTCATAACTTTTTCATGTTCATTATTTGTATTTTGAAAATGAAAAGTTCATCTATGTTAATACTTACATAATCCAGACCAAGCACTGAGAATAATCGAGCAGCTTTTGTTCTATTGTTCTATTTTCCATTTATACATAAGATTCTTATACAGTATTGCATGTATTTCGAAAACAAATTTCTCTAATTAAATCGTCTACGCAGTTTTGCTTTCGGTTTTAAGACTTTTTTTGCAAAGCCAGCAAAATGCAATATGACATGCAATAAAAGAGACAGTTGATTATTGTTAAATGTTTAATATTCCAAATAAACTGAAAACAACCGTTGTATTTTTGATCTCCTAATTTGCTGTTGATGATGTCAGTTTTTTCGTATGATAGTTCTCACAGGGGTATGTATATTCTTTCAACTACGAGTTAAGTCGATATATTTTGTCTTAATTTGATATTACATAGACATGATTACATAACCAGAAGAGTAATAAAGATAAGTGTCACTACTGGGGTTTGGATCTGTAATTACTGTTTTTGACTGTACATGTACTGCGTCTAAGTCTAAGTCAAATTTTTCAATAAGAAATGAATGCATATATTTTAATGATTATATATAATGTGGACAAATATTTGCAGTACATATTTATCATATTCTTCGATGTTTGAAAATTCGTCGCTTGAAAACTGTATTGTTCTATCTCCATTTTTTCCAAAAACAAGTTAAATACACAATTTTGTCCGTAATGGACTGTTCTATCTCCTTGGTATGTTATATTAGTGCTTCAGAGCTTCATGAATAAATTACAACGAAACCATCCTGTTCTATCTCCTCAAATTTACTATGTCTTGATAAATAGACTGTTCTAACTTACTGGACTAATCATATCATCGATAAATGTCACATGACCTATGGGATATATGCAACATACTGTTCTAAATCCAAAATTATCGTATCAAAACATAGCATCAAATCACGTGATAGCAGGACACCCGCCATGTTGTACGAAACATTTTGAGTTAGATGGTTTGTTGTTTATTTAATATATTAATACTAAATATAAGTATTGAATGATATTATGTATTCATTTATTCCCTTCAATCATTGACATTTTAGTATTAAGTCCTGTAAATTTACTGCATGTGATTAAACAGCAAGCAAAACTGATCATGATTTGAAAGTAATTTCGGATGTGTATTTTCGGATAGAAACAACTGTGATCATACAATTTCATCAAACAAATTCGTAAAAAAGAAAACTTGTTATATGTTTTAAAGTTTCTTTAACATAAGGTACATTCTGTCTCAGAAACCAATTATTTATCTTTATAACAGACACATATGAGTTTGAAAAATTGACTGTACTCATTGCCAATATGAAACAAAAGCATAAGATGGTTTAGGTTACTGACCAATGTTGAATATTTTGGAAACTATAACAGAACTCCAAATATCAGGCTTTTGAGAGATTAAGATAAAAGCATTTCTGGGGCAAAAAAGGCCTTTAAGAAAATTTATAGATATAATACGTTTACATATAATATATGTTTTCGAATGCCTTAATGTTATATAACTAATAGATTGCTTTAAAGTAAACACATTTTATACCAAAGACAGAAGGAAGAAAAATATTCTTATACGTATATCTTGTTTGTCTTGTAATTTGACTTTGAATTTCTTAATTAATGAATATTTATATAGCATTATGTTTGTAATGTTTTTGTACACGAACAATCTTTAAATATGACATTTTTAAAATATAAGTCATGCCTGCTCCACCTTTAAGGTCTTTTCTAGCAGATATGTTTTCATTGCCTATTTAAGTTATAGAAACATTTTTTACCTACCTTCAATTATAAGAACTTCTTACCAACACACAGAACGTGTAAAGCGCATAACAAAATAATTACTACTATTTCATACTTTTGGAAGGAATTTGAATTTGACCATCTTTTGAATTTTCATAAAAAAAATCTTGAAAGATTTTCCCAGCATTCTAGAAAATTTGAAAGTTTTCTTTTCCCGTTTGCGGCTGTAACTTTCTTTTTTCCAGACATTGAATCACTTTGAATGTGGCCAAAGTTATAAAAATAGATAAAATGTCTACAAAATTTATGTAGGTATTTTATCTTTATTTATTTAAATTATGTGTTTAAATGTCATTTAATAATGTAATGGATTTAAGGATTTTAATAAGATTTCGAATGTCATAGTTCATGTAGTTAGATACATATGGTCTAAGAAATAGTGTAGTGTCAAAGTCAACTAATCAAGGGATAATTAGCCGAGAGCATTTTTGGCAGCCTTTTAAAGATAAAACATACTGTTTTATATTATATTAATCAATTCAACTTAAAAGACATAATGTTCTAAGTCACATTAAACACTCTGATTTTAACAATTTTTGAAAAAAAGTTACAAGGACTGTTCTATCTCCAAATGTTTTTTTAGGTTTTTAAGCAAGGAAATATTAAAATCCACATATCTTTAACGTTATTGAGTTGTTCTCCCGACTCCACGTTTAGTAGTTTTTAAATTTTCAAAATCCGACAATAAATAAAAAAGTTATGCAATACTAAATCTTTACATGCTTTTTTCTCAAAAACAACAAATTGGCACTTAGAACAAAACGTTTTTCAAGCGACGAATTGTTTTAGAAGCATAATTATATACATATATAAAATTTCACTCAAGTGCGGTAACAACATTAATTTCAAGATACAGGGTCTTTAAGACCACAATCGTTTTCATGTTTGTACACTTATGGATGTTTTACATTGAAACACATGTATATATAATCTTTATAAAGCCTTTTTTGTTTACTTTCGTCTTAATACATTATTTTGAAATACAATAATATACGATGTTTGATACACGGAATTTAGCCATATTTTATATAACATTTGCTACAGGTTCATATAACAAACACTATTTATATATTTCGTATTAGCTTTATATTTTGATAATCCTATAAAAAGCAATTATTTCTTGTAATTCAATAAACACTTTGTGAAATACATTGTTGTTCGAAAATCATTTTTTTGTACATGTATATGCAGTACATATTGACTATCACTATATAAAACACACTTTTTTGATAAATCTAACTGTTTAGTGTTACGTGTTTATAACTGCACAGATATCCTTTTTTGTAACATTTCTTAAAAAAAACTAATTGAAGAATATTTCAGTCTCTTGATATCCCTGTAATTCTATTTCACACGCTAATTACAGTACAGAGAGATTGAAAAATCCTCAATTAACGTTATATATGAGCATACAAATTGTTACGCAAATACATTTCCGATATTTTACACATACACATACACAGGAAGATGATATGGAATCAAAATATAAAGTTGTATGGGTTTTAATATCAAGAAATAATCATAATATGATTAATATAATATTGTTGACTGCCAATAGTTCGAAAGGCACTTTACTTTGAAGGTTGAACGTACTTAATTTATTTCATAATATCATCTTCCTCAGGCATTTGCTGAGCTTTAAAACATCATTAAAATACTTCACAAGCGTTGAACTATACCAAAAGCTGTAATCATGAAAGAAACGATACAGAATCTGTATTGAGTTGAGGATACAGAATCCACTTGTTGAGCTTGATTACTTTTGGTACTTAAATAGGTGAAATTCTGAAACCGTGTTTTATTACACTTCTCAATATGGTATAAATTAAATAAAGTATACATGCAATCATACTTTAAGTTCTGGAAATAAACAACGACGCATTGTTATACAATATTTGATTATCGTTAAGTTGATAAACTCAAATGAAATGAAATTTTACATGCGAAATGAGATCTGCGCATTTTAGTGTTGACTTGTTTCTTTTAGGGTTTGTATTTATATAGCGTACAATGGGTAAAAGTTATATTTGTTCCCAAATGCTAGGTGTGTTATTACCTAGTTCTCTATACTTTTTTATCTTTTATATTTTTGCGCGACTGTTAATATACTTTAATATCAATGTACTACTAGTATTTTACGCGCTGTGCCATAAAACCTAGAACATGTTTTATTTTCTTAAGTAATATATGTATTATCCATCGAAGTAGATGTGGTACACATTTTGCAAGGTAATTTTTATATTTTGCACATACATCTACCAGTCTAGGTTTTACTTTGTTGTACCTTATCAGTTGTAGGGATTGACTTCACAAGCCTCTTGTTTTTCCGTTCAAACCCTTGCGTGCATGATGATATAAGTATACATGTACATACACTTAATATTTTTATTCTATTTTGTTTACTTATTTATAAAATATATGTAATTAATATTCTTAAACTTACGGTAAGACTATATTTTATTTTAATTAAAATGTGATATATCTAAAAGGATACAATCATCAAAATTGGATTAATTCCGAGAGTCTAGAATTACATTAGGGACAAAAATTTATTTTTAACGAGTCATTTTATTGACTTCTATATAGACCTGTGTTTCAGGTTGGTGGTATGTGTGTGCCTTAGTTTCACGAATTTAGCCTACTCTTTTAGTTCTTTATGCTGATATTAATTATTTTATTTGTTCCTTGAATATCAAGGAGGAGTGCTTGGAATATTGAAATTCAAAAATTGTTCAGAAACCTAGGTCTAATAATATACATACCTTTAAACATGCATTTGATAAATCAATGTCATGACAATAATATACATATACTTTTTCTCTCATCATATAATCTATAACAGCAATTAATACGTAATAAACTAGAAATTTAGTGTTAGTATTTGATACGCTAAAAAGGAATGCTATATCATTTAGACAAAACTTATCAAATTCCAATGAGACTAACTCTTCTTTGTTGTGCTTCTATAATCATATTTAGACACCCTACTATTAATATGTTAGTTAAACATGCTGATCGTGTAAATCGTAGTGAGATAAGGAATAGGAAATGCATGCCCCTGTGGGAACTTTCATGTGTAATCGATGCTTACACGTTTCCTTCTTAATTTATAGAATATTGAATTGGATGAAATTGTCCGATATTTCTTCTTTTTAAGATCACATAGATTTGTTTTATCGTCCAATATATTGTAATTTAGATCTATCATTCGTTAGGAAACTTATATGAAATATCATAAAATTTGTGATTAGAAAGTTAAATTTCATTTTAATCTATCCGTTATCGTGTGTTTTTTTAAAACTATAGACCCTATATTTACAAGTTATGTCGCCTTTCTCTGAGAATGTAAAAACTATATATTTTACTTTCATTAACATCAATTACAATTTCTATCAAATGGATTATAAAATATTTTATTAAAAGAGGCATATTACACCTTCCAGCACTTATCAATCGTAATATTGTTTATTTATATTGCTATTTTTTTTCTTCCTTTAGAAGCTTTTTTTCTTTCATTGTTGTTAATGTTCTAATATTTGTCCTTTTTTTATTATTTCATACAAAGCTGCACGTTTGTGAAATTGAAAAATCATGAAGTAAGGTGCGTCCATGGTCTAGTTGGTAAGGTCATTAACTTCAAACCACTTGTCCTTCACCGCTGAAGGTTCAAATCCCGACAGGAACATTGGATTATTTCCTGTGAGGAAACAGTTTAGCTACTTTATGTCACGAACAGTATAAAACTACGGTAAATAGATACACATAATGTTTTTTTGTATATCGAAGCTGATAATATTAAAATTGTCTAAGCCAAGTGCCCCTGATACTATCTACCATTGATTGCAGTCTTGTCTTACATTAGGTTTCAATTTTAAAGACTTAATGTTTATATGGAAAATATACTTTGACAATATTTCCATGATTTTTTATTCATTCCTAGTTTTATTTAACTCTAACTATAAATTGATCCATAGATGGAAACATTTAGTGCGTTGATCATAACATACCAAAATGTGCACAGAAATAAAACAATATATAAATATCAATTCATACAGAAAATGTGTATATGCATAAATCAATCTCATGAAGCTATGCAGTTCTTTTAGTATGTTGAATGCGAACGGTTGATTTAATCGACACATAAATATAGTACAAGTACTTATAATTTAACGCTACAACATGACTAAATTGTCTTGTAAGAGTGCGACTTGTCGTACAGAAAGAAGACACACCAGTATTCTTGTAAACACTTAATATTTTTACAACACCAGTAATTAAGTAAGCTTGTCTGAACGAAATATACACACACCCTTGAAAATAAAACGATATAAACCGTCCACAGACTGCATTTTAGATGCATCTGTTTGGTCCCTTTTATGAAACGGGAAAGATATTAGAATATAGTACAGAAATTCCGTATGATTAACTAAAGCGACGGAACGTGCAGTATGAGTAGTCAAAATAATACAGCTAAAATTTCCCAAGATACTTTACATTTCGTTAAGTTCTTTCAGAGTTTTGTTTTAATGATCATAGAATTCGCAGACTGTTTGATAAGAGATCAGAATTACATTAACTGATCCTCTATTACACAATAATACCAGATACAAATCAACTGTTTACTTAGTTGAAATCCTTATCTTGATATTTGGTAGCTTTTCAATATAAAGAACTGCACATGTGCATTGCACGTTATGAAGAGAACTAGCTATTTGTAGCTCTGTCTGATCTCTTATCAAGATAAACATTTTGTTGGTATTAATGCACATTTTGCTACTAACTTTTTTCAGTGCAGTTCTCTTGATGCGCCAATATTTATGTATATTAACCCTTACTCGCTAAATATCTTAAATGGACTTTGTCCATCTTTCAACATGCACAAAACCATTCATCATTTAGGTAAATTTTCAAATTAGATATTAAATAGCGAAGAGAGCAGACTAAAACCAGACGACACAGATGTGCCGGCTTACATACTGGTCTGCACACGTTGTTTAAATTAGATGGTTAACAAACTACATTACGATTGCGCGCTTTTTTTTATCTGTCAAAATACTTTAAAGTTAGAAAAATAATTGAAAAGAAACAAATACACATGTCTACAATGTTTTAATATGAAATGATCATCATCAAGTTTAGGAAAATATTTTGATACTATTACAAAAATATATTGTTGGAAATATTTTGACAATAATGCTGATTGATGAGAATTTAATAATGGCTGGATACTATTAGCACTACTAGTATATCGCAAAAATACCTTTGAAATGAAGCCTTAGGATTAAAAGCACATCATGCCTTATGATTTTTTTAAAGGGAAAACCTGAGTTTTAATCATTTACTTGATACCCTTAGAGCATGTTAGACAGAGATCACCTGAAGAAAGTATGTTTGAATGTGAAATTATCTGTCATAAAAGTAGCAGAATTGAAACAAAGTAATGTAGTATTTTGACCTCCATACAAAATACTAAATCACTATGTTTATACTAATTGATTAAAAGAAACAGAAGCAAAAGATGGCTCTGGTAATTGGCCAATACGTAACTTTTTCGAAACTATGACAATACACCAAAAGTAAAAGGCTTTTGAAAAAATGAAAGTAAACGCATTTCTGTCTGAAGTCTTATGTGCCTTACGTTATCTTGATGTGGAAATAATATAATTTCTTTGAATCATAAAAAAACAATATTTACTTGTAATTTATAAAACACTTTTTGAAATACATTGTTATTGAACACTTATTTTTGTACATACATGTTGACTATCACTATATAAAACACACTTTATTGATATAATGTAACTGTTAATTGTCACTTTACAAAAGCATAGGAATCATGTTTTGTTACATTTCTTAATTCAATTCTTAAAAACAAACTAATTAAAGAATATTTCAGTCTCCAGACAATTCGAATATTCCAGTAATTCTATCTCACACACTAATTACTGTACACAGAGTATGAAGAAAGCTCAATAACCGCTATATTTAGGAAATGAACATAATTTTTTTTTAAACAAAATACATTTCTGGTATAAATTTAAATATGCATTTATCTACAGTTATGTTTCAAGCAAGCAATAAACAAATAATGACTACTTGACCACAAACTATTATCTTTACACTTGTATACATGTATCAAAGTCATAATTACATATAATGATTCTGTTGCTGATATGTTTCATACAAATCCATTTGCAATCAGTCTGTATTATAGTAACTTGGGTATATAAAAAAAACCTTATGAAAAATGCGATTTTGAGCTAAATTTTGAGGAATTACTTTGACAAAAACAGTTATTATAGAAATAACATCAATCAACGTGTTTTGAAGTGTTTAGATAGATGAGTTTTCAATTGCTTTGATAGATAAATATGCGAATATAAGTATAGTATACACGATCACTTTAGTAAGATATTGCTTTGTTAAGTCGGTGGTTTTATCAAAGTTACAAAAGCATGTACCATTCTAATTAAATATTATACTTCGTTTCTTGTTTTCATATGGCTAAAATATAACGAGTAGTTCTACCCAACTGCCAAATAACGACACACATTTAATTATACCTAGAAGTGTAAGTATTTATGCTATATTCTAACACGGCCCACATTTTTCCCTATTGAACATAGAAGAACCGAAAGTGTGTATTATTATGCAACAAAGTCACTGTTGACGTTCTATATTTAGACTTATGACGTAATCATTATATACATGTGACGTAACCACTAAAAATGCGACGCGCTTAAAATAAGTACGGAAACAAATCAGGTGCAATTAAGGTTATTATCAGGTACGGCAAAATTTATTGTTAATGTCGTGTTAGAATCGAAATAATGTATCCGAATCAGTGATTTTATCGCTTGATAACATCGCTGTTAGTCGTTCGGATGCGCATCATTATATCACTCGGGCTACGCCCTCGTGATTTACTTCCTCGCATCCGAACTCCAAACAGTGATGTTATTGAGCGATAAAATCACTGTTTGGGATATATTATTTCTTAAACAGTAAAATCAAAATTCGTGAAATCTTCTGTATAATCTAAATAAAAATCTAGAATCTATGAAGATGAACTTGAATCAAATTATGTCGTTGTATAAGATTGAAATTTGTTTAACGATATAAAGAAATAATAATAATATGATTAATATTAATAAAAAATCAATTTAGGTAGGATAGCTTTAATAACTGTTCAGGTTTGTAATATCTCTGCCATTTATCAAGTATTAGTTTATCACATTAAATTGTGTATTGAGAAGTTAAGATATTTTACAATATTATTGATATCCAATAGTTAGAAAGACACTTTACTTTGAAGTTTGACCGTATTTATTTCACAATATCATCTTCCTCAGGCATTACCTTAGCTTCAAGATATCATGTAAAGACCTCACAAGCGTTCAATTATATAAAAAGAATGTATTGAAAAAAAAGAAAAACACATCAGAATACATAACGTGTATAAACATTGGTTCACATTATATCAGTATTGAGTTGAGGATACAGAATCCAAACTTGTTGAGCTTGATTACTTTTGGTACTTAAATAGGGAAATTCTGGAAACGTGTTTTATTGTACTTCTCAAGATGGTATAAATTAAATAAAGTATACATGCAATCATACTTAAAGTTCTGGAAATAAACAACAATGCATTGTTAGACAATATTTGATTATCGTTAAGTTGATAAACTCGAAGGAAATGAAATTTTACATGCGAAATGAGATCTGCGCATTTTAGTGTTAACTTGTTTCATTTAGGGTTTGTATTTATATAGCGTACAATGGGTAAAAGTAATATTTGTTCTCAAATGCTAAGTGAGTTATTACCTAATTCTCTATACTTTCTTTAATCTTTTTTGCCTGACTGTTATAATAATATACTTAAATATCAATTTACTACCAGTATTTAACGCGCAGTGCCAAAAACACCTAAGACAGATTTTACGTTATATATGAATTATCCGTCGCGTATATGTGATACACTTTTTGCAAGTACTTATATAATAACATATATATTATTGCATGTACACCTACCAGCCAGGATCTTCTTTGTTGTAATTTATAAATTGTTGGGATTGACCGTTATAAGCATCTTTTACTTCAACCGTCTGTATGATTATATACATGTAGTTGTTAATTTTCCTACTTTATTTTTTCTAATTATTAAATTTATGTATTAAATATTTCTAAACTTACAGTAAGACTATATTTTACTGTTATTTCATATATCTCAAAGGATACAATCAACAAAATTGCATTAACTTCGAGAGTCTAGAGTTACGTAAGGGGCAAACAATTTATTTTGAATGTGTCATTTTATTGATTTTGTATTTGACTTTGTATTCCTGAGTTTCAGATAAGTGGTTCTCGTGTGCAAGAGATTCACGAATTTCTTGTCTGCTCTTTTAGATCTTTATGCTGATTTTTATTATTTTATTTTTCCTTTGAATATCATAGAGGAATGCATGGAATATTGAAAATTAAACATTGTTTAGAAACCTCCTTCTACTTAATATACATACCTTTATACTTGTATGTGATAAATCAATGTCACGACAACAATATACATATACTTACTATGTTTTCATCATATACTCTATTATAATATTTAATAAGTTATACACTAGAAATTTTTACTGAATCACAGATTAAATGTACGCAAAAAGTATGAATGCTATATCAGTGAGACATATCTTTGTAGGATAACGGTAATTAGCCAGTAATTAGTTAACGGTATGCATAGACGGATATATTAATTTAATGAGCTGTCACGAATACTATGTTTAATTTAGTTAATTAATAGACCTGTCAACACTAAACGGGAAGTGTACCTTTTGTACTTTAGATCGTGCATATATAATGGGTTATTTAATTGTTTAGCTGTCAACAAATGCATATATACTCTATGAATTATTAAGTTATTAAATCTTAGGCGTAAAGTATTTAAGTATATAAGGGGAGCGAAATATTTGATTATTTAGTGTAGTTTTTGATGTTAAAGCAGACTCACTCACTTAAGGTTAAATTATGCTAAATACGCAATTGGCATTAATTCTTATTATTTTAAATATTTGTATAAGAATTGTTAAGTTGTTAAAGACATTGTTAAAGCAATTGTGTTGTATTGGTGAACAGTAAATTATATAAAATAAATACATATATATGACGTTTATAAACTTTATATTGTGTTGACTTGTTCATATTGAGTTTATTCAGATCTGAATAAACTCAATATGAACAAGTCAACACAATATAAAGTTTATAAACGTCATATATATGTATTTATTTTATATAATTTACTTGTTCATCAATACAACACAATTGCTTTAACAATGTCTTTAACAACTTAACAATTCTTATACAAATATTTAAAATAATAAGAATTAATGCCAATTGCGTATTTAGCATAATTTAACCTTAAGTGAGTGAGTCTGCTTTAACATCAAAAACTACACTAAATAATCAAATATTTCGCTCCCCTTATATACTAAAATACTTTACGCCTAAGATTTAATAACTTAATAATTCATAGAGTATATATGCATTTGTTGACAGCTAAACAATTAAATAACCCATTATATATGCACGATCTAAAGTACAAAAGGTACACTTTCCCGTTTAGTGTTGACAGGTCTATTAATTAACTAAATTAAACATAGTATTCGTGACAGCTCATTAAATTAATATATCCGTCTATGCATACCGTTAACTAATTACTGGCTAATTACCGTTATCCTACAATATCTTCCCGACCAATTAAAAATACTTCCAGGTATTTTAAAATAAAACTTATTTAAAGAAAAAATTTATGTCACTTTTAAGTATGAAAGACTACGAATAGTTTCAAGATTGAAAAAGGAAAAAAAATCGAACTCAAAAATAAAAATAACTAAAGGTAAGCAATTGACATTTTACAATTTATATATAGCAAGAGATATAATTATTCCTATACAAGTTTAAAATTTAAAGTAATATTACTTAAAAGAAATCATATTTAATAGTTTTTTTTTTTCTTTTACATATTTCTGTTAACAAACATATAAGAATATAATTTTATATTAATATGAGAAAACAAGAAATGTTCCGTATATATAACTATTTTCACTGATTGAATTGTCCTAAAAACACTGTTTTGTATTGCGAGAATAACACTTATCTGTCCTAAAAAAACATAATCACTTTCTTAGTTTTAATTAAATTTTAACACAGGTATGTCCTAATTTTTTTTAAATTCACATTTTAAAATTTTTCTTGTTGACGAAAGCAGAATCTCCAAGAATAGATCGTGCATATATAATGGGTTATTTAATTGTTTAGCTGTCAACAAATGCATATATACTCTATGAATTATTAAGTTATTAAATCTTAGGCGTAAAGTATTTAAGTATATAAGGGGAGCGAAATATTTGATTATTTAGTGTAGTTTTTGATGTTAAAGCAGACTCACTCACTTAAAGTTAAATTATGCTAAATACGCAATTGGCATTAATTCTTATTATTTTAAATATTTGTATAAGAATTGTTAAGTTGTTAAAGACATTGTTAAAGCAATTGTGTTGTATTGGTGAACAGTAAATTATATAAAATAAATACATATATATGACGTTTATAAACTTTATATTGTGTTGACTTGTTCATATTGAGTTTATTCAGATCTGAGCGTTACAATACATCTTATCTGCTATCAACTCCCATTGAGGTCCACTCGTCTTTGTTTTGCTTCTATCATTATTTTTAGACACCTGACTATTGAAATGTCAGTGAAACATAATGATGGGCAAATCGTTGTGGAAACAGGAAAAATATGTCCCTGTGGAAACTATTATATGTAATGGGTCTACACTTATAAGTTTCCGTCTTGATATAGGATATCGAATTGGATGAAAATGTCCAATATTCCTTTATAAGATCACATACATTTGTTTTATCGTCCAATATATTGTAATTTAGATCCAACATTTGTTATATGAAAAGGTAATAAAATTTGTGAATAAATTGTTAAATTTCATTTTAAGTTATCCTATATCGTGTGTTTTGTAAACTATAAACCCTTTATTTACAAGTTGTGTCGCCTATCTCTGACAACATAAGGAACATTTATTATACTTTTCACAATTATCAATTTCAATTTCTATCAAATGAATTATGAAATATGCTCTTAAAAAGAAAAATCATTTACCTTCAAGCAGTATGTTTACAATCGAAATATTTTTTATTTATATCTTATTCAATACATTTAATGTTCTATACTATATTTTATTTTCGTACAATACCGCCATTTGTAAAATTGGAAAATCATAAAGTTAAAGGCGTCCGTTGCCGAATTGTTTAGGTCGTTGACTTCAAACAACTTCACCGCTGTAGGTTCAAATCCCGACAAGTGCATTGGATTCGCCCCTGTGAGGAAACTGCCCATCTACTTTATGTTACGAACAGTATAAAACCACTGTAAATGGGTAAAAATGATGTTTTTTTTGTATATCGTAGCTGTTAATATTAAAATATTCTTAGCCAAAAGCTCATTTTACTATATTGACCATAAACTACATGTATAAATTCATCCATAGAGGAAAACACTTATTGTGCAGATCATAACATACCAAAATGTGCACAGAAAAAAGAAATTAGCTAAATATTAATTCATACAGAAAATACGTATATGCATAACCCAATCTCATGAAGCTGTGCAGTTCTTTTAGTATGCTGAATTCGTACGGTTGATTTAATCGACACATAAATGTAGTACAAGTACTTATAATTTAACGTTACAACATGACTAAATTGTCTTGTAAGAGTGCGACTTGTCTTGCAGAAAGTAGACACACCAGTATTCTTGTTAAACACTAAATATTTTACCACACCAATAATTAAGTTAGCTTAAACGGAATATAACCCCCACCCTTGAAAAAAACGATATTAACCGTCCACAGACTGCATTTTAGATCCATTTGTTTGGTCCCTTTTATGACACGTGAAGAATATTAGAAAAACGTATAGAAATTCCATGATCAAACTTTGTATGATTAACTAAAGCGACGGAACGCGTAGTATGAGTAGTCAAAAGAATACTGCTGATATTTCCCAAGATACTTTACATTTCGTTAAGTTCTTTCAAAGTTTTGTTTTAATGATATCATATGATAATATCGAATTTGCAGACCGTTTGATTACAGATCAGAATAACATTAACTGATCCTTTATTACAAAATAATACCAGATACAAATCAACTGTTTACTTAGATGAAATCCTTATCTTGATATTTGGTAGCTTTTCAATATAAAAGACTGCACGTGTGCATTGCACGTTATGAAGAGAACCAGTTATTTGTAGCACTGTCTGATCTTTTATCAAGATAATCTTTAAAATCATGTGTTTGGTATATAACAAATGCACATTTTGCAACAAACTTTTTTCAGTGCAGTTCTATTGATGCGCCAATGTTTATGTATGTTAACCCTTACTCGCTAAATATACAAAATGGACCCCATCTTTCAACATGAACAAAACCATTCATCATTTTAGGTAAATTTTCAAAATGTAAACTAAATAGCGAATAAAGCAGATGTCCAGATGCACTTGTCGTTCAAATTAAATGGTTAACGCGCATTAAAATTTAATGGTTATAACAATAATTTATACCTCTCAGGTCTATATTGTGTTTTGATACAATAACAGAAGTGAAATGATTATCATCAAGATTAGGAAAATGTTTTTGATACTATTTAAATAGTTAACAAATGAACGAAAAAAGTACTGTTTGAAGTTATGTGATTATAGTTTTTTTACATTCATAATGTTGATTGATGAGAATTTGCTTATGATCTAATTATATTGTGAAAATATCATTCAAATGCAACAATATTTGATAAGTATTAAAGAAACATTATGCCTCGGGAATGATTTTTTTTCTCAGAAAGATCAAACATAAGTTTATAACATTTAAATGGTTGTTTAAGAGCATTTAAGATAGTGATCACATGAAGAAAGTAGCTCTGAAAGTGTCACGAAAGTAGCAGAATGTAAACAAAGTAATCCATGCAGTATTTTGACTTCCAGATAAAATCACTATGTATTTTTCAGAAACAAAAGCAAAAGATGGTTCTGGTAATTGGCAAATGAATTACTTTTGGGGAATATAACAGGACATCAAAAGTAATTGATTAACAGTACTACAACCAATTAAAAAAACTGGGTTGGTCAGTTATTATTTTTGACCGTGTTTAGTGAACGTAGCCTTGCCTTGTTTATCTTTCCTTTCCTCTCTGTAATTTAGTATATTAGAGACGAAAATCCACTTTCACTTGAAGGGCGAGACAAAAAGGTCATATTCAAATGCTGAATTCTGCTTAAAGGCACATAATGTCTCAGAAACAAATAAATTTTTACTTCTTTAGAAAGGGCAAACATGGATTTTATAATGTTTATATAGTGATTTTAGAGAATGTAACATGTTTGTTACTTCGAGAAAGTAGCGACAAATGGGAAATAATTTGTCATAAATGTAGCAAAATGTAAACAATGTAGTATTTTGACTTCCATACAAAATACTAATGCACTTTAACTGTACTTATTGCCAAAAAGCAACATATGAAAAAGATGGTTCAAGTAACTGGCAAATTATTAGCATTTTAAATACCATAGAAGTACCCCAAAAATTAAAAAGCTTTTAAAAAAATAAGAATAACAGCATTTCTGAGGCATAGTGGGCCTTTAAGCCGATGGCCTCAGGCGACATCGGGCATTTACTTCATGCAAGAACAGACTCAATCAAACCGGACTCGCAAAAATTTACATTTTACATTATTTCTTTACACGCAGTCTATGTAATACAGCATGTAACAAACCCCGTTAATGTGAGGATTACACTTATACTATCTCAATCATGATTATATTCAAACTAGAGGAAACATATATTTCAAACTCTATGTGACGACAGTGAAAAGACATTCCATGTTTTCTTACTGATTAATATTTGTCGACAAATGAAAGAAATGAAAATTAAATAAAAGAAAGCTTCGAGCAGTAATACATGTTTGAATCATCATTTTTGTTATGTTGCACCAACACAGTATAGGTCATATGGCGACGTTCCAGCTTTGCATTTGTGTATTACTTCAGACATAAACGGTGATTTGAGTAGAATCATCGACGTTCCGTAAGTAGCTGGATACTTTCTTCACATAAAAGAATTCGAAGACTCGAACGTTACTTAGAACAGCGGTCAGAAGTCACATACACTTACAACTCGGCCACAGACGACCAATTTAATGATTAAGAAAGGTTTAATATGTGTACACTACCTTTTTCTGTTATTGCATAAACGAAAAAATAAAGATGGAATATAGCAGAAGAAATATAAAAACATATTTGTGGGTTTAAAGGTATTTGTTTGATGAACACTACAATATAAATTGTAATAATAACGAGATTCTAGCACTTAATTTAACAGTAAAATACATTTCGACTGCTAGTTCTGTTGAACTTAACAAGTGTGGAATAAATATGATTCGTGACAGATGTACCTTTGAGATTACATGTCAAATATAGCAAATCATTAATGTTGCGCTGCTTAACGCTGCAATTTCAAAGCGGGTGCAATTTAATCAACCAATAAACAAATAATGACTACTTAACTGACAAACTATTGTCTTAGCACTTGTTTATCAAAGTCATAATTACATATAATGGTTCTGTTGCTGATATGTTTCATAAAAATCCATTTGCAGTCAGTCTGTATTATTGTACCTTTGGTATGTGTATAATTAAGAAGCCATATGAAAAATACGATTTTGAGCAAAAACAACAATTTAAATTGTTTCAGTGGTTCATGTCAATGATTTGAAAAATCAATATACTTTGTGTGTTTTGGCTCACCATCAATGGTTTAGGCTTTATAAAGACATTTTACATTGTCCGTCAGTTATTTTGTTTTGTTATTTTCTTGTTGTTTGTTTTTGTTGTTGTTTTTTAATTAAAAACCCGTAAAATAGGAAGTCAAATTTCCCTTATCTGGTTAAAGATCTTAATTCCTCACATGAAAGATACTTATCTTCTTGTTTTATTTTGTACTGTCCATTCATCAATGATTTATCGAATAAATAATCAAAATCTAATTGCCAGTTGAACAGAAATCTCGAAAGAGAGAATGCGCGGAATCAATTATCCCGAAAGACCAGACAAATATAACAACACTGAAGTGAAGTACAGGGCAGCTTTTCACAGTACAATCAAATGCTGTAGTTGTTAAGTGTAAAATCTGAAAAAAGGTGATCTATAGGAGCATTGAAAACACTATACAATATAACAATTTCAGATTCAGTTTGATTGATTCTGTTCACGAGAGAAGAAAACTTGCAACATCTTTCTTGCCCTCTAGTACCGGCCTAAGTTATTTTAATCTTCAACATGACGAGCTGGAATCAATGATCCCGAATGACAAGAAAATATAACAACAACGAAATGGAGTACAAGTAGGTCGTTCTTTGGACAAATAAGTTCATTCGTGAATAAGTGAGCTGATACCTTTGTTTGCTGGTGGATTGACGTTTGCATTTACAAGACTCGTAATTATATATTTACACAGTAAGCCACAGAAATATTGACATGTCCGTTGCTATAAATTATTTTTAATACAGATTTTTTTATATCATTGTATAACAATTATCAATATGGGACTTGATTCATAAAGACAAAAAGGAGTTGTTCGAGTCGTTCAAACATATTTTTCTGAAGTGTGTGCTCGTGGATATGAAATGTGACTATAAATTGGGTATTTTAAGAACATTGTGTTGCAAATTTGGTCACTCAAACTACTCCTTTTAATATCTGTAACATGCGCACGTATACAAATATTAGCAAGACTTAATGGATAAAATTAACGGTAGGACGCGCTTCATGTAAAAGTGTGTTTGTCTGATTGCCCCGCACTTGTTCTTTTGAAAGACAACATAACGTCTGTACAATATGCACTATTTGAATTTTGACAAAACCTATGTGTTGACTATCAAAACGTCTAAACACTCGGCAAATGATACGGCAATTACGTTATCACTTTCATAATACTTAGTTACTATATTTAAATTTATTGATTGAAGTCCACACGGTCAATGTGCACGACGCCAAAATGTATGAAGTCTGACCAGATGCACGTTCTGCTGACTACATTTTGCCGTCAGGTCAGGATCCAATTTGTTAAGTTCCCTATATGATAAGGAAAACATATCTCAATATAATAAACAAGTGCCATGATTACACAGGCTGGTTGGATAAAACTCCAGGGAATACATATGCAATATATGCAGTCAAAAGACTACCGCTGGAATTTCCCATGAGATTTTGATTTTTGCTAAGCTCCTTGTCATCTTCGCGATAAATGATGTTATCACAGAATCCGTAGACTGTTTATTAGAGATAAGAGCAGCGTTAAGTGACCCTTTGTGACTTAATAATGTCGAATATGAAGCAACTATTTACTTAGTGGAAATTATGTTCGCTCGTGCTAACTTAATTTCGACTAAATGCAAATGTGCAAATAACAAAGAGAGCTTGTCAAACTGTCTACCATTCTGCTGGAAACAATACCCTTACCTCAAATTATGTGCAGCATTCTGTATGTTCTAAGTGCATCATACAAAAAAACTTATTTAACGCAGCTCGGACAGAATCAGGTATTTCTATATATGTTCTCAGTTCGTACAGTATTCTTGGTGCACTATTTATATCCAACTGATTGTATTCTTCTTTACGTCCTTTAACTAAAGTCAACAGATGACATTTTTCTTGACAGATAAATAATAGTACACATTCCGAGGTTCACACTGAAATGTTTCAGTTCATAACGTCAAAACTTGGGTTTAAGACCCAAAAGTCAATCAAATTGAATCAAAATGATTTCATTTACGTAAAACCCTTTCGAAATGCTAATGACGCAAAATGATTAAAACTTAATGCAGCTACAGATATTCGAGAAAGCTCGAAAAGAAAAAAAAAGGAAACCAGATTCAGAAAATTTTGCTCGATCCTATGGTGAAAGTATATGGTTACCAAATGAATATATAATATATATTTATTTGTTGTTAATTATGATATACTAATACTCATACATGTATATTTTCATCAAGTCTCAGCTGGGATATATAGAGAGAATTAGTAGACGTTGTATATGATTTCTTATCCAATCATAATGTATAGAAAAGGAAATAATGATTATCACCATTAATTGGTTAGTGATCAAACGGTTATCTCCCTTCTCGTACAGGTTATATATTAATACCTATGTTACTATATATAGTAACAAAATCTAGGGTATTTTAGGGCCATTATGGCAAGATGTAGGTCATTATTCAATTTCGGCCGCCTTGCTACTCGGCATTATTTGTCCATAATGGGCGAGTGAATGAGCGCACGTGCAAATGACGTAATCAACTCTCAGTGACTTTCAAGATGGCTGCTGACGTTGAATAAATTGTAGTCACTTGCACACAAAATTTTAAGTTTAAATTAATGACATCGCAAGCAACAAACAGTAACATTGAAGATTTATAAACTCAAGAAGAGAATACAATAACTCGACATTAGACAAAGCATGACCCTCAGAACTTCCAAAATTATTTCAGTTTGACGGCAAATAAAAGATCGGATCGATGGCAAATAGAGGCTAGAGCTAGACATCACTCTCGGAAACGGTTCTGTAAGGCACAAAAGCTCATAAAAACTGGCTCTAAATGTTATTCTCACAAACATATATAGAGCATTATCAATATAAACAACAACAAAACAACATTGTCTCATATTTATTTTGTTTTGTCATGTTTTCAAAGGTAATCGGGGACAGATATTTGTTTACATTGACAACTGTCCGTTTCTTAGAAAGGGCGACAACCAGGATTAGATGCCGTATTTCGGGCAAAGGTATTAAAGACGTTAAAAACTTGGTTGTTGCTCGCCATTATGCAACAATAGCCCTCGAGTCCATAATGTCCTTCGGTCCTGCGGCCCTCAGGCCATTATGCACATTTTCGGGCCATTATAGCATAATGAAATAGCTCCAGAATTAAATGACGATAAAAATGTATGGGTATAAATGTTTGGTTGACATTATATCTGTATTGTGTTGAGGATACAGAATCCAAACTTGTTGACCTTGATTAGTTTTGGTACTTAAATAGGTTAAATTCTGGAAACGTGTTTTATTATACTACTCAAGATGGTATAAAATGAATAAAGTATACATGCAATCATACTTAAAGTTTTGGAAATAAACAACGACACATATTGTTAGACAATATTTGATTATCGTTAAGTTGATAAACTCAAATAAAATGAAATTTTACAGGCGAAATGAGATGTGCGCATTTTAGTGTTGACTTGTTTCTTTCAGGGTTTGTATTTATATAGCGTACAATAGGTAAAAGTAATATTTGTTCTCAAACGCTAAGCGTGTTATTACCTTATTATCTATACTTTCTTTTATCTTTTTTGCCCGACTCTTAATATACTTTAATATCAATTTACTTCCAGTATTTAACGCGTTGTAATAAAAAACCCTAAGACAGGTTTAAAGTTATATATATATTATCCATGGAAGTATATGTGGTACACATTTCGCAAGTACTTATACAATAATATATATATTATTGCATGTGCATCTACCAGCCAGGTTTTTCTTCTTTTTTTTTTTGAAATTTATAGATTGTAGGGATTGACCGTTATAAGCGTCTTTTGCTTAAACCGTCTTCATGATAATGTACGTATAGTTGTTATTTTTTCTGTGTTGTTCTTTTATACATGAAGTATATGTAATAAATATTTTTACACTTACAGTTAGACTTTATTTTACTATTATTTCATATATCTAAAAGGATACAATCATCAAAATTGCATTAATTTCGAAAGTCTAGAATTACGCAAGGGGCAAACAATTTATTTTAATTGTGTTATCTTATTGATTTTGTATTTGACTTTGTATACCTGAGTTTCAGATTAGTGGTTTTTGTGTGCCAGAAATTCACGAATTTCATGTCTGCCCTTTTAGATATTTATCCTGATATTTATTTTCTTATTTTTCCCTTGAATATCGTAGAGGAGTGCATGTAATATTGAAGTTCAAACATTGTTCACCTCGGTCTACTTAATATGCATACCTATATATTTGTATGTGATAAATAATACGACAATAATATACATATACTTACTATGTTTTCATCATATATTCTATTATATAATTTAATACGTAATACACTAGAAATTTTGATTAAATCACAGATACACAAAAAATATAAATGCTATATCAATGAGACATACCTTATCTACTATCAAATTCCATTGAGGCCCAATCGTCTTTGTTGTGTTTCTATCATTCCTATTAGACACCTGACTATTGAAATGTCACTGAAACATAATGATAGGCAAATCGTTGTGAGAACAGGAAATACATACCCCTGTGGCAACTATTATGTGTAATAATGGGTCGATGCTAATATGTTTCCTTCTTAATTTATAGAATATCGAATTGGATGAAAATGTCCCATATTTCTTTTTTAAGATCACATACATTTGTTTTATCCTCCAATATATTGTCATTTAGATCCAACATTCGTTATATGAAAAAGTCATAAACTTTGTGACTAAATTATTTATTTTAATTTACTCTTATCGTTTGTTTTGTAAACTATATATCCTTTATTTACAAGTTATGTTGCCTATCTCTGACAACATGAATAACATTTATTATACTTTTCACAAACGTCAATTTTAATTTCTATCAAATGAATTATGTAATATCTTCTTAAAAGAAGCATCATATACCTTCAAGCACTATGTTTACAATCGTAATATTGTTTATTTTATATCTTATTCTTTTCATTAAATGTTCTATACTATATATTATTTTCGTACAATACCGCCCTTTGTAAAATTGGAAAATCAAGGCGTCCGTTGCCGAATTGTTAAGGTCGTTGACTTCAAACCACTTGCCCTTCACCGCTGTAGGTTCAAATCCCGACAGGGACATTGGATTCTTTTCTGCGAGGAAACTGCCCATCGCGTTTATGTAACGAACAGTATAAAACCACTGTAAATGGATACAAATAATGTTGTTGTTTCTTTTTGTATATCGTAGCTGATAATAATAAAATATTCTTAGTCTAGAGCTCTTGATTAAACTATAAATTGATCCATAGAGGAACACACTTATTGCGCAGATCATAACATACCAAAATGTGCACAGAAATAAGAAATTAGCTAAATATTAATTCATACAGAAAATACGTAATATGGCCATAAAAAAACCCCCAATCTTTTTCATAAGGGGGGGGGTTTTGGTTTTCAGTTTTTTGGTTTTTTTTAGTATGCTGAATTCGTAGGTTGTTTTAAAATCGAACAAAAATGTAAGAAAAAAAATTATAAAAAATTTTAACGTTCAACATGACAAAAATTTTTCTTGTAAGGGGGAAATTTTGTCTCAGAAGAAGCACCCAGTACTTGTTAAACCAAAATTTTTTTCCCAACACCAAAAATTAAAAATTAAACGGCCCCCACCCTTGAAAAAAAGATTTTAAACCGTCCAGACTGTTTTAGATCCATTTGTTTGGTCCCTTTTATAAACCGTGGAAAATTTAAAAAAAACGTAAAAATCCATATAAAAATTTGTATGATTAAAAAAGCGAGGAAAGCTAGTATGATTTAGTCAAAAGAATACTGCTGATATTTCCCAAGATACTTTACATTTCGTTAAGTTCTTTTCAAAGTTTTGTTTTAATGATATCATATGATAATATCGAATTTGCAGACCGTTTGATTACAGATCAGAATAACATTAACTGATCCTTTATTACAAAATAATACCAGATACAAATCAACTGTTTACTTAGTTGAAATCCTTATCTTGATATTTGGTAGCTTTTCAATATAAAAGACTGCACGTGTGCATTGCATGTTATGAAGAGAACCAGTTTGTAGCTCTGTCTGATCTTTTATCAAGATAATCTTTAAAATCAATTTGTTGGTATATAACAAATGCACATTTTGCAACAAACTTTTGCAGTTCTCTTGATGCGCCAACGTTTATGTATGTTAACCCTTACTCGCTAAATATATAAAATGTACTCCATCTTTCAACATGAACAAAACCATTCATCATTTTAGGTAAATTTTCAAAATGTAACCTAAATAGCGAATAAAACAGATGACCAGCCGGCTAATACTGGTCTGCACTGGTCGTTTAAATTAAATGGTTAACGCGCATTAAAATTTTAATGGTTATAACAATTATTTAAACCATTGTGTTTTGATACAATAAAAGAAGTAAAATGATTATAAAATGTTTTTGATACTATTTAAATAGTTAACAAATGAACAAAAAAAGTACTGTTTAAAGTTTTGAGATTATAGTTTTTTAAATTCATAATGTTGATTGATGAGGATTTGCTAATGATTGGATACTGTTAGAATTATATTGTGAAAATATCATTCAAATGCAACAATATTTGATAAGTATTAAAGAAACATTATGCCTCGGGATTGATTTTTTTCTCAGAAAGATCAAACATAAGTTTATAACATTTAAATGATTGTTTAAGAGCATTTATGATAGTGATCACATGAAGAAAGTAGCTCTGAAAGTGTCACGAAAGTAGCAGAATGTAAACAAAGTAATCCATGCAGTATTTTGACTTCCATACAAAATCACTATGTTCTTTTAAGAAAAAAAAGCAAAAGATGGTTTTGGTAATTGGCCAATGAGTAACTGTTAGAAATATAACGGGACATCAAAAGTAATTGATTAACAGTACTACAATCAATGAAAGAAGCTGGCTTGGTCAGTTTTTGTTTTGGAACGAGTTTAGTGAACGTAGACTCCCTTGTTTATATTTTCTTCCACTCAGTGATTTGGTATATTAGAGACGAAAGGCCACTTTCACTTTAATGGCAAGACAAAAAGGTCATATTCAAATGCTGAATTCTGCTTAAGACGATGGCCTCAGGTGGCATCTGGCATTTACTTCATGCAAGAACAGACTCAATCAAACCGGACTCGCAAAAATTTACATTTTGCATTATTTCTTTATACGCAGTTCATGTAATACAACATGTAAAAAATCTCGTTAAATGTGAGGATTACACTATAATATACTATCTCAATCATGCTTATATTCAAACTAAACGAAACATATATTTCAAACTCCATGTGACGACAGTGAAAAACATTCCATGTTTACTAAATGATTAATATTTGTCGACAAATGAAAGAAATGAAAATTAAATAAAAGAAAGCTTCGAGCAGTAATACATGTTTAATCATCTTATTTATGTCGCACCAACACAGTATAGGTCATATGGCGACGTTCCAGTTTGCATTTGTGCATTACTTCAGACATAAACGGTGATTTGAGTAGAATCATCGACTTCACGTAAGTAGCTGGATACTTTTTTCACATAAACGAATTCGAAGACTCGAACGTTACTTAGAACAGCGGTCAGAAGTCACAGACACTTACAACTCGGCAACAGACGACCAATTTAATGATTAAGAAAGGTTTAATATGTGTACACTACTGGATAAAAATCCTTTTTCTGTTATTGCATAAACGAAGAAATAAAGATGGAATATAGCAGAAGAAATATAAAAACATATTTGTGGGTTTAAAGGATAGATTCAAGCACTAAATGTAACAGTAAAATACATTTCGGCTGCTTCTTCTATTGAAATTAACAAGTATGGAATAAATATGATTCTGGACAGATGTACCTTGGAGATTACATGTCAAATATAGCAAATCATTAATGTTGACTTTTGCGCTGCTTAACGCTGCAATTTCAAAGCGGGTGCAATTAAATCAAGCAATAAACAAATAATGACTACTTAACTGACAAACTATTGTCTAAGCACTTGTTTATCAAAGTCATAATTACATATAATGGTTCTGTTGCTGATATGTTTCATATAAATCCATTTGCAATCAGTCTGTATTATTGTACCTTTGGTATGTGTATCATTAAGAAAATAGAGAAAAACAGAATCCCTAAAGAAAGTTCAACACAACAAAATTGAAAATGTTGCAGGCTCGGTTTGATGGACGGTACTGGAAAGTGCAAGTTACCGTCCACGCCCCCTAGCACCGGCTTAAGCAGAATTCAACATTCAACACGAAAATGGTACAATTTTGAATTTAGAAACATACGCAGATGTGTTCATATGGCGGTTATCATGGAACCTTCAATGTGACACAGTAATGCCATTCCAGGAAAAGCGGCACATGGTCGCCAAGTAAAAGAATGCTTTTGCCCTAAACGAGGCCTTATGAAAAATACGATTTTGAGCAAAAACTTCAATTTAAATTGTTTTAGTGTTTCATGTCAATGATTTGAAAAATCAATATACTTGGTGTGTTTTGGCTCACCATCAATGGTTTAGGCTTTAAAAAGACATTTAACATTGTCCGTCAGTTATTTTGTTTTGTTATTTTCTTGTTTTTGTTGTTGTTTTTTAGTTAAAAAACAGTAAAATAGGAAGTCAAATTTCCCTTATCTGGTTAAAGGAACCTAATTCCTCACATGAAAGATTATCTCATTCATAGTGCAGGTGACTGGCATCGGAGAACCTGACATCAACATCATCATCATAATACAACAACTTACAGGGGAGTTAAACTTATCTTCTTGTCTTATTTTCTACTGTCCATCAATCAATGATTTATCGAATAAATAATCAAAATCTGATTGCCAGTTGCACAAAAAACTCGAAAGAGGGTATCCGCGGAATCAATTATCCCGAAAGACCAGACAAATATAACAAAACTGAAGTGAAGTACAGGGCAGCTTTTCACAGTACAATCAAATGCTGTAGTTGTTAAGTGTAAAATCTGAAAAAAGGTGATCTAAAGGAGCATTGAAAACACCATACAATATAACAATTTCAGATTCAGTTTAATTGATTCTGTTCATGAGAGAAGAAAACTTGCAACATCTTTCTTGCCCTCTAGTACCGGCCAAAGTTATTTTAATCTTCAACATGACGAGCTGGAATCAATGATCCCGAAGGATAAGAAAAATATAACAACAACGAAATGGGTTACAAGTAGGTCGATTTTTGGACAAATAAGTTCATTCGTGAATAAGTGAGCTGATACCTTTGTGTGCTGGTGAATTGACGTTTGCATTTACAAGACTCTTAATTATATATTTTCACAGTAAGCCATAGAAATATTGACATGTTCATTGCTATAAATTATTTTTGATACAGATTTTTTATATCATTGTATAACAATTATCAATATGGGACTTGATTCATAAAGCCAAAAAGGTGTTGTTCGAGTCGTTCAAACATATTTTTTCTAAATTGTGTGCTCGTGGATATTAAGACTGAAATGTGACATTGAATATGGTATTTTAAGAACATTGTGTTGCAAATTTTGTCAGTGAATTTACTCCTCTTAATATCTGTAACATGCGCACATATACAAATATATAAGCAACACTTAATGGTATGAAGGAAATAATGAAATTAACGGAAGGGCGCGCTTCATGTTAAAGTGTGTTTGTCTGATTGGCCCGCACTTGTTCTTTTGAAAAACCAACATAACGTCTGTACTATATGCACTATTTGCATTTTGACAAAACCTATATGTTGACTATCAAAACGTCTAAACACTCGGCAAATGATACGGCAAATACGTTATTACTATCATTAGTTACTTTATTTAAATTTATTGATTGAAGTTCACACGGTCAATGTATACGACACCAAAATGTATGAAGTCTAATTCCATTTGCTGACCAGATGCACTGTCTGCTGACTAAATTTTGCCGTCAGGTCAGGATCCAATTTGTTTGGTTCCCTATTTAAAATGGAAAACATATCACAATATAATGAATAAGTGCCACTATTGCAACACAGGCTGGTTGTTTAAACTCTAGGGAATACAGATGCAATATATGCAGTCAAAAGACTACCGCTGGAATTTCCCATGAGATTTTGTTTTTTACTAAGCTCCTTGTCATCTTCACAATAAATGATGTTATCATAGAATCTGTAGACTGTTTATTAGTGATAAGAGCAGCGTTAAGTGATCCTTTGTGACTTTATAATGTCTAATATGAAGCTTCTATATACTTAGTTGAAATTATGTTCGCTCGTGCTAACTTAATTTCGAATAAATGCAAATGTGCAAATTACAAAGAGAGCTTGCCAAACTGTCCACCATTATGCAGGAAACAATACCCTAACCTCAAATTATGTGCAGCATTCTGTTTGGTCCATGTGCATCATACACAAAAACTTATTTAACACAGCTCGGACAGAGTCAGCTATTTATATCTTTGTTCTCAATTTTTACAGTATTCTCGGTTCAATACTTATTTCAAACTTAATATTTTGATAATCCAATAAAATAGCTTTAATTAAAAAAACAAAATAAAGAATATTAAACAAACTGTCCAAGTCACATTGTGCCCGATATAGTTAAGTATAACTCCTCGTGAAGAATTTTACGAACACTTCTTATTTTGGCATTTCATGTTATATTTCTATTAACTCTATTTAATCAACATATACCATGTATAAAGACTCAATTCAAGCTTTTTGTGAGAGAGTGCAATTTTACTGATTAGATATTGATCTTAATAATTAGTCTAAACTGAGGTAAATTTCTGTGGCAAAAAGCCAAATCATATCATATTAATCATGGAATAAATGTTAATCATCGTCATGATGACGGAGGCAAGTTTGATACTAATGTAATCGTGCTCTTCGTTCAGTGATGTTTTAGGAAACATAACTTTAGAAGAAAACAAGAAGTCTTTAAAACGATACTCGGCCGAAGTCAACCTTGTTAATTTGCGTAGGATAAGCTGCTATACTTACCATGCTAACCGCAAACAGAACACTTTATTCGTCCTCAATAGTTATATTTCAGTTCATTTTTACCCGCAATCTTTTTCCCCACTTATTGCCATCTTAGATTTAAACAATATTACTTACATTATTTAATTAATCAATATGGAATTTGATTTGAATAGGAATTTATAATAAAACAAAGATTAAGTAGATACTGTACACTAATTCCACGGTAAATTAGTCAAAAGTTCGTTTCAATCTTCTTATGCCCGGTTCGAAAAGAGAAACCCAATCGAACGCAAAAGTATCAAAAAGGCGATCTGTCATATTTAATTTCATATATTTATTGAAAAGCTGTTAGAAACATCTAGAAAATATCATCATTGTGTTTTTATATTTATTCTGACTTATATCTGCTTCCGACACTTCTTGCCATCGCGCAATTGAACAGACCTCTACCCAGTGGCGGATTCAGGCCCGGGCGTCAGGGCTGCAGCCCCCCGCCCCCAGCTTGGCCCTGGAACATATTTTTTGTCAGTTTCAAACTTTATTGGCTGTAGTGTACTCCCTTATCAAAACATTTTTATTGCTGTCATCCAGTTGTTAATCTCCTGCCTTGGGGCTTAACAGAGATCTTTATTTATCAACATGCTTGACTGACTTCAATGTTTAAACTGCATAATTGATTGGTTAATTACTTTCCAAAGGTCTAATGAAATTAATAGTCACAGATAGTGGTAAATAGATATTTTACAAAGTACACCATATTAAACTATCTTTGTTTTTTCCATTTTCGTAAGGAAAATCCTATAATTAATAAATTGAAAATTATTATTTGTAAATTAAAAAGATGGCGAGTTTTATGAAGATAATATTAAAGGAATCGCGTTTTAATAACTAGTTTTACTAAGATTTTTATCAAGATGAAAAGATTGGTCATTTGCTTTTAATAACTTTTTATGACAGTTATATTTTTTCAATAAAATTAAATTGCACTGACCTCTGGATTCATTGATGGAAAAAATTCTTATTGAATATTAGTGTTTGACATTATGTTTTTGTACAATAGAAAGGCAGTATTTTACCGCTTGACTTTGGAAAATCGTCTATTATTTAGTAAATTGATCAAGTGTTTGAGATTATTGTTATCAACGGTCGCGCATACAATGCTTACTACTAAACATCAGGGGAATTCTATTTAAAAGACCTTGCAAACACTAACCTCTACAAAATACAGTACAGTGTGGTGTAAAATCATCCAAAAGGTACCATAAAAACATTTTCAACCTCATATTTCAAAATCTTCTCAGTCTATGGCAGGGGACTCCCTCCAAGGCCCACCCCAATTACATAATATATTTTTTCTTAATTCCATACTGTATCATATAAACATACATGCATATAAGCAAAGTGCATTTGAGATATAAAACACATCAAATTGTAATTTTTGTCACATAAACAACATGCTGGCCCAATCTTTAAACAAAAGTGCACAATTTTTGCCTGTTGCGTTATTTTTATAAAAATATTCCACCCATATGTCAGCCCCCTGTAATCGCCCCTGATACCTATAATGGAAGCTCTTCTAAAGTATCAATCGAACAGGCTATTAGTGTTAAAATGACCAATGAAAATTCTGCCTATATTCCTTTTTTTACTGTTAATTTTAGCGGAAGTCAAGGTGAAATCAGAAGGCCTTCGGCTGAAAAAGAGAAATAAAAACACATCAGATTACATAACGTGTATGAACCTTGGTTAACATTATATCTGTATTGAGTTGAGGATACAGAATCCAAACTTGTTGAGCTTGATTACTTTTGGTACTTAAATAGGGGAAATTCTGGAAACGTGTTTTATTACACTTCTCAAGATGGTATAAATTAAATAAAGCAAACATGCAATCATACTTAAAAGTTCTGGAAATAAACAACGACGCATTGTTAGACAATATTTGATTATCGTTAAGTTGACAAACTCAAATGAAATTTAACTTTCCGAAATGAGATATGCGCGCTTTAGATTTTTGCTTAAAATATGTGTTTCTTTATCTATGACAAACAGAGTTTGTATTTATATAGCATTCAATAGGTAAAAGTAATATTTGTTCTCAAAACTTTAAGTGTATTTTTATCTAATTGTCTACATTCCTCTTCTCTATTTTGCCCGACTGTTAATATAAATACTTTGATCAATTTACTACCAGTATTTTACGCGCCATAAAATGTTCTATTAAAAATAGAACAGGTTTTATATTCTTAAAGTATATATGTATTAGCCATCCAAGTAGTTGTGGTACGCATTTTGCAAGTAATTTATTTACATGTGGGTCCAGCAACCAGGTTTTACTTTGTTGTAACCTATCTGTAGGAATTGACTTGTGTTTCCATCTGAATCAATTGCGTTTATGATAATATACGTATAGTTGTTAATTTTTTTTATTTTCTTTATTTTATTATAAAATATATTTTATAAGTATTTTTAAACTTACAGTAAGACTATATTGTAATTGTAATTTCATATATCTAAAAGAATAAAATCATCAAAATTGTATCCATTCCGAGAGTCTATAATTGATTAAGTAGCAAACAATTTATTTTTAAATGTGTCATCTTATTGACTATATTTTTTTTATTTTATTTTATTTGTTTCCTTGAATATCATAGAGGAGTGCATGGTTTTTGAAATTTAAAAAATTAAAAACTATGTTTTTATCATATAATCTATTATAACATTAATACGTAATACACCAGAAATTTTGATTGAATCACAGATTAATTGTGTTAGTATTTGATACGCAAAAAATGTGCATGCTATATCAATAAGACATATCTTATCTACTATCAGATTCCAATGAGACAAACTCCTGTTTGTTGTGCTTCTATCATTCTTTTTAGACACCTGACTATTGAAATGTCAATGGAAAATAATGATGGGCAAATCGTATGAGAACAGGAAATATATGCCCCTGTGGGAACTATTATGTGTAATTGGTATATGCTTATAAGTTTCCTTCTTGATTTATAGAATATCGAATTGGATGAAAATGTCCGATATTTCTTTTTTAAGATAACATATATTGGTTTTATCGTTCAATATATTGTAATTTAGATCCAACATTCATTATATAAAAAGTCATAAACTTTGTGACTAAATTGTTAAATTTCATTTTAATTTATCCTATCTCGTGTGTTTTGTAAACTATAGACCCTTTATTTACATTATTCTGACAACATAAATAACATTTATTATACTTTTCACAAACATCAATTTCAATTTCTGCCAAATGAATTATGAAATATAATCTTAAAAGAAGCATCATATACCTTCAAGCAGTATGTTTACAATCGCAATATTGTTTATTTCTATCTTATTCATACCATTTAATGTTCTATACTATATATTATTTTCGTACAAAACCGCCCAATGGGCGGGTCCCCTCGGGACGGATATTTCGGTCCGAACCGCAACATATGACAGATATTATTATTATTTTTCATTTGTAAAATGGAAAATCATCACGTTAAAGGCGTCCGTTGCAGAATTGTTAAGGTCGTTGACTTCAAACCACTTGGCCCCTTCACCGCTGTAGGTTCAAATCCCGACAGGGACATTGGATTCTTTCCTGTGAGGAAACTGCCCATCTAGTTTATGTAACGAACAGTATAAAACCACTGTAAATGGGTACAAATGCCAGCACTATAGCACTATTAAGTTTTGAAAATTGAGTACCGCTCAAGCCGGTGCTAGTGGGCGTGAGGGATGTTGCGCTTATTCATTGTCCCTCATGTACAGAGCCAATCAAACCGAGTCTGCAATTTTCAAGTAAATTTGTTGTCATTAATGCTTCCGATGGAGCACTTTATTTCTAGATTTTTGTCGTACAGAAGGTGGACACACCAGTATTCTTGTTGAACACTCAATATTTTACAACACCAGTAATTGAGTTAACTTGAACGGAATATACACTCACCCTTGACAAACAATATTAGCCGTCCACAGACTGCATTTTAGATGCATTTGTTTGATCCCTTTTATGATACGAGAATCATATTAGAATATAGTACAGAAATTCCATGATCAATTTTTGTATGATTAACTAAAGCGACGGAACGCGTAGTATTTGTAGTCAAAAGAATACCGCTGAAATTCCAAAGTTCTTTCAGAGTTTTGTCTTAAGGATATAATATGATATCATAGAATTCGCAGACTATTTGATTAGAGATCAGAATTACATTAACTGATCATTTATTACAAAACTATACCAGATACAAATCAACTCTTTACTTAGTTATAATCCTTATCTTGATATTTGGTAGCTTTTCAATATAAAGAACTGCACGTGTGCATTGCACGTTATGAAAAGAACACAGGTCTACAATGTATATTGATAAAATAAAAGAAGTAAAATGATAATCATCAAGTTTAGGAAAATATTTTTGATACGGATTGTTAACATATTAACAAAAATATGTATTGTTTGGAAATTTGTGATCATAGTTTATGTCCGTGAAGTACGCGGGCTAACGGGCTAGCAGTCTAGCGGGCTAACAGTATGAACTGAGCGGGCTAGCACTCTAGCGGGCTAACAGTGTGAACTGGGCGGGCAAGCAGTCTAGCGGGCTAACAGTGTGAACTGGGCGGGCTAGCAGTCTAGCGGGCTAACAGTGTGAACTGGGCGGGCTAGCAGTATAGCGGGCTAACAGTGTGAACTGGGCGGGCTGACGGGCCAGCGGGCTAAAATCTAAAACTTTATTTATTGAACATAAAAATGTTATGATACATTACCTGGCAGTGTGAAGTGGGCGGGCTAACAGTGTAGCGGACTAGCAGTGTGAACTGGGCGGGCTGGCGGGCCAGCGGGCTAAAATCTAAAACTTTATTGATTCAACATAAAAACGTTATGATACATTACCTGGCAGTGTGAAGTGGGCGGGCTAACAGTGTAGCGGGCTAGCAGTGTGAACTTGGCGGGCTGGCGGGCCAGCGGGCTAAAATCTAAAACTTTATTGATTGAACATTATAACCTCATGATACATTTCCTAGCAGTGTGAATTGGACGGGCTGACAGTGTAGCGGGCTAGCAGTGTGAACTGGGCGGGCTGGCGGGCCAACGGGCTAAAATCTAAAATTTTATTGATTGAACATAAAAATGTTATGATACATTACCTGGCAGTGTGAAGTGGGCGGGTTAACAGTGTAGCGGGCTAGCTGTGTGAACTTGGCGGGCTGGCGGGCCAGCGGGCTAAAATCTAAAACTTTATTGATTGAACATAAAAATGTTATGATACATTACCTGGCAGTGTGAAGTGGGCGGGCTAACAGTGTAACGGGCTAGCAGTGTGAACTGGGCGGGCTGGCGGGCCAGCGGGCTAAAATTTAAAACTTTATTTATTGAACATGAAAACGTTATGATACATTACCTGGCAGTGTGAAGTGGGCGGGCTAGCAGTGTAGCGGGCTAGCAGTGTGAACTTGGCGGGCTGGCGGGCCAGCGGGCTAAAATCTAAAACTTTATAGATTGAACATTAAAACCTCATGATACATTTCCTAGCAGTGTGAATTGGACGGGCTGACAGTGTAGCGGGCTAGCAGTGTGAACTGGGCGGGCTGGCGGGCCAGCGGGCTAAAATCTAAAACTTTATTGATTGATCATAAAAACGTTATGATACATTACCTGGCAGTGTGAAGTGAGCAGGCTAACAGTGTAGCGGGCTAGCAGTGTGAACTTGGCGGGCTGGTTGGCCAGCGGGCAAAAATCTAAAACTTTATTGCTTCAACATTAAAACCTCATGATACATTTCCTAGCAGTGTGAATTGGGCGGGCTAACAGTTCAGCGGGCTAGCAGTGTGAACTGGGCGGGCTGGCGGGCCAGCGGGCCAGCGGGTTAAAATCTAAAACTTTACTGATTGAACATACAAACGTTATGATACATTACCTGGCAGTTTGAAGTGGGCGGGCTAATAGTGTAGCGGACTAGCAGTGTGAACTGGGCGGGCTGGCGGGCCAGCGGGCTAAACTTTAATACTTAATTGTATCAACATGAAAACCTCATGATATATATTTCTTAG